>NC_056729.1:1369020843-1369118343 GCF_019279795.1 Protopterus annectens
CAATTATTAAAATGATAATATTCCCCAAGATTTTATACTTAATACAATCAATAATACTTCCACCTACAAAAATAATTATCAAGAAACTGAACACACTAATGTTAAATTTCTTATGGGCACCTAATAGACCTAGGATTGCATTAAAGAAACATACTAATAGCTGGTCTCAAGGGGTATTTCTTTTCCAGACTTTAATTTATATACTATCTCTTCTATTGTAAAAGTTATTACTTTATTAATAGATCAGTCATATGTCACAAAATGGAAAGATTATTGGGAGCTAATTAGTATACACTTCATGAAAATCTCCTTAACACATAAAAATATGATTGTAAATAACTCCATGTTATGGTTACTAAAGGAATTTTGTACTTCACCTATTACACCTAAACATATGGTTTGTTACCCATTAAATATTATTATTAGTTATCGTAACTTTATATTCATGCACCCTAAGTATAGGGAATGGAATCTTATTGTATTTCCTATAATGTATACTCAGGGTATGCTTTTGTCATCTACTTCTGAAGGAACTCATTTAGCTATAGATAATGATCTAAAGTACTGGTATCAGTTGATATCTGATAATAAAGTTAAAAATCTAGATTTCTTAAAACAAGAATTTGATCTAAGAGAAACTTGCTGGTTAGAGGTTCAGACCTTTAGACAACATCTCATTAATAAAATAGATCTAATGTCTATAACAGTTAAAGAATCTATTCCAACACTGATTGATTACTTGATATTAAATTTACAACATAAAGTTTCTGATAAAGGTAAACTTTCATACATACATAAAGTTATCAGACAAGAAACTTTTTACAGTGTAGATTCATACTGGAATTATTTCACTTCTATTAATGGGGACCCACCAAATCAACAAGATAAACAATATATATTGGAATCTGCTTATAGAACTACGTCTTCCATTGTCTGGAGACTTTATACATGGAAATTTTTACATAGATCTTTTTATACACCTTTGATGATTAATAAAATAAATAATAAAGATAATCTATGTAAGAGATGTAATGTAGAAATTAATGCTGACTGGGCTCATATGTTTTATGACTGTATAAAATTGAAAGAATACTGGAAGTCAGTTAATGAATTTTTGCAGGCTCTTTTTACAGATAATTTCATTATTTCTAAATCTCTTATATTATTCAACTCACCTGTACCTCAAAGTGTTAAAAAGGTTAAGCTTCCCTTGTTATGGTCTATTCTAGCAGTGGCTAGGAAAATAATAACTAGAAATTGGATTTCAGATACACCTCCTTCGTTCAATGAATTTAAAAATGTTATGAATATAGTGTGCCATATGGAAATAAACACAATTAGGACTAGAACAAACAGAAAAACATCTTATTTTATTGTATGGGATAATTTACAAAATTTGTTAAAAAAATTTTAATTTCAATAGCATGGTATTTTAGTTTAATTAATTGATCTGATTGTAGTGGATGTCTTTGTAAATACTTTAGTTGTTTTGTTGAATATTATAATAATACCTATTTTTAATTACTTGTATAAAATTGTTATGATATTTCTCTTATATGTTAAAACAATAAACCTGTTTTGAAAAAAAAAAAAAAAAAAAAAAAAAGAAAATGCATGCTATCACACATCCTTCTATTTAAGCAAGTTTGTAATTTTATAAGAGCAGTAATTACATTCTGTTCATATTTTTCAGCCTTTAGTCCCTCTTTATTTTAGGCTTTATTGAGATTTCTTCATCTGAAAAGTTGAGAGGTATGTAAATCTATTTACGTCTGCTGCTGCCACTGGTCACTCTCACTCAGTCACATACACAACTCTGCTTTAGAAGAAGCATGCTAACACCGATCATAATATTCATGTAATGATGTGAATTTTTAACTGCAACATTTAAAATATGTTCCTATTTTGAACCATTCTCTCCCATTTATTTTAGGTTTAGCCAACATACTTCTCAACCTCTTAGCACAAGAAATCTGGATAAAGCCAGAAATAATGGGGGCAAAGGCCCCAAAATAGGGACAGAGATTAAATATTGCTCTTATAAACTTGAAAAAGTTGCTAAAATAATAGATTTTGTGTTACCATGCATTTTCTAAAGTATATGAAGTCTGAAACTCAAATGTGTCATTATTTAGTGACTTCAGTCCTCAGCCATTTGACAGAAAATCATGAATTTTATTAGGAGCAGAATGAAAATATGTGCCAAAAATCTGTACGTTCTGTGAAAATCTGGATAGTTGAGAGGTATCCAGATATGCTAAACTAAGAGATCGAGAGGTGCACAAACCTCTTTACTGCTGCTGCCAGGGATTGCTCTCACTCTTCACTCTCTCCATCACACACACACACACACACACACACACACACACACACACACACACACACACACACACACACACTTTGTTTCATTTATTTTTTTACACTTGCTAAACAGCAAAAGCGCTGCTTAGTGAGTGTAAAATAGTAGCTCAACCAATCTCTGTCTCACACTCATACACGCATACACTTTCAAACACAACCACACACACGCACATGCACACACACACACACACACACACACACACACACACACACACACACACACTTTTTTTTAATTTTACTTTACTTTTTATTTTATTTTACACTCGCTAAACTGCAAAAGTGCTGCTTAGTGTAAAATAATGGCAGCCATTATTTTATTTCAGTCTGAGCTCCATGGTGGCTTGATATGCTGCTGCGAATTGTTGGACTAATTTTTCAGCAGGCATTACCTGTAGATTAACACCCTGCTGGTGAATGTTCGTTCTCCAATCAGGGTGCGATCTACAGGTCACCCATTCTCTAAAACTTTTTTTTAAATTAAGTATCCAACATTCTAAAGCTACTGAATCTTCTTTCATTTCAGTTATTTAACTTTGTTCAAGGTTGTAAATATACAACAACGACAACAGCATGTAAAAGAAAATAATATTAATCACACTGCACTGTTACAGTACATTGAAACACTTGAATGTTTCAGTTTTGTATTTTTTTCTTATTTCTCACTCTTTTGCTGTCTCCTGTAATTATCTACAGTAGCCCTCGCAAACCCTGTACCATTTTATCTCTGCTCCCTTGCGTCTGTTGCATTACAATATCTGACCACTAGATGGCAGTCTAAACTAGGATAGCCCCTTATACATCCATCCTTCCCTGATTTTCCTTTTGAAATTAAAGTTCTGCCCCAGGATTGAGGATTTTCTTCCTGCCCTATCTTTCCACTCTACCTTCTTCTTTCCACTAGCTTTGCTCTCAGCAACCTTTTACTTTCACTACATTGTTTCCTCCTTTCTTTGTCTATCCTTCCCAACTAAGGCACCAAGTAGTTAGCTGTTTGCTGATTGTTTCTTTTTCTTCCCTGACTTTCTCAGTTGCCTGTCTGAACCCGTTCCTTTCGCCCTGTGGGCTCACTCTGCTCCCCTACCCTACCCCCAATTCCCACCCACCCCCAGTGGTCCTAGCCATATACTTCTGTAGCCACACCCCTTCTCATTATCGTCCTGTCACACACTTCCTCCACTTAACAACCCTACCCAAAACCTCTACAATTCCTTAATTAGCTAATTGCTTTTCTTGTTTTACTCCCTAACCTCTCCTCACCCCTTCCTGTTTTGCTTATATTCTACAGCTTCTCTCTTACAGCCACCTTTATTTTACTTAATTGTATACAGGTTCTCTCTTATAACCACCTTTACTTTACTTAATTGTACACCTCTTCCCTCAACCTACTCATCCTCTTTAAGCACTCTCTCCATTCTCCCACCTGTAGTTTCACTTACTATACTCCTTCCCTCAGTATACTCAAACTCCTTAGCTACATATCCTAATGGCCCCAACACACAAATCTATACTCACAAACCTACTACTCTTAACTTCAACTCTTACTTCTCTCACAATATCATACACATTAACCTTGTTTGAACACTTCTCTCTTCCTGAACACCACGACCCCTACCAGCAAACTCTACCAATTTCTCCCATAAACAACCTCAACCATAGTAACATAATCTCCACTTCTATCTATATATTACCAAAATACCATAAAGCTACACATGTTACTTACTTCCTTATCAAAAAATCCCCAAACAATTTCTACAAAATCCTTAAGTTTATGCAATATCCTCACCAACACCCCCTATTAGATGGTGATATTCATCCTAACCCAGGCCCCAATACTGATATTCCCAATAACCTACACAACCTAACATCTCCTCCTATCACTACCTTAAATAGACCCTCTAACTCCCTCCTAATAGCTCACCTTAACATCCGTAGCATTAGCAATAAAATTACCCACCTACATGCACTCTTAGATGTGCACTCATTCGATATTCTCTGTATTACAGAGACATGGCTACAACCCTCAACTGTGGACCAGGAGATTGCCCCTCCTGGATATAATATCTTGAGACGTGACCGTAAAACCAAAAAGGGTGGAGGTGTAGCCGTTCTGTATAAATCTGAACTCTAAGTTTCACCCTTCAATGTGTTCCTACCATCAGATACCAATTCAGAAACTCTTAGTGCCAAACTTCAAATCAACAACTCCAAATCCATCTAATTTGCACATATCTTCCCCCTGGAAATAATATCAACACTCTTGAAAACTTACTTAGTTACCTCGCTACCCACCTACCTCAGGAAACCATTGTATTAGGTGACTTTAATATAGACTGGGCTACCTGCAGTTCCCCTAATCCTTCCAATCATATAAATCTTTACGGATTCTCACAAATTATAACCACTCCTACTAGAATCCATAAGCCAAGCAGTAAGGAAACCACTCTAGACTGGATCCTTATCAACAGCCACCTTGATACTTATAAACCAGGAAACCTTCCTGACGATATTAGTGACCACATGCTAACCTATATTATTAAACAAAGAATCCATAGCCCAACTACTAATAATTTTAAAACCTCACGTTCCAAAAAAAGTTTTAATCAAGAGAGCTTCCAAAATGAGCTGGAAGCATGTGACTGGTCACTTATGTCTCATCTTCCACTTGATGAAGCAGTGACCTACTTTAACACTAGATTCCTTCAGATCCTAGATTACCACGCTCCCTATCGCTCTTCCCGAATAAGGACCAAAATTGCCCCCTGGCTCACAAAATAAACTAGGCAAAAGATCCTCCTCAGAAATAAAATTTGGGACAAATGGAGAGTCTCCAAATGTCCATCAGATCACCTTTACTTTAAACAAGTAAGAAATGCCACCAAGAAAGATATACTCAGAGACAAAAAAGACTATTACCTTCACCTCCAACAAACCCATCAGCAAAAAACACAAAAAGTCTGGTCTGGCATAAACAAACTTCTTCAGCCAGGGCACTCTAAAACTCCTACCCCTACAGGATTCAACCAAAATAACTCTAACCAAATTCCTGACGCCTTTAATAACTACTTTACTGAAGCCATTCGAACCCTAGCCAATACTTTACCACCTATTACCACATCCCCATTAAATACCACTAAGACTCCATCTCCAACCTTTCAAATACAACCAGTACCTACATCCCTCATTTGCAAACTCCTTCAAAAACTAAAACCATGCACACCTTCTGCTGACTGTCTTCCAGCTGAATATCTGCAAATTGCAGCAAAAGCTATTGCCTATCCCATCTCCATCCTTATAAATAGAACAATTTTAGAAGGCAAAATCCCCTCCATTTGGAAAGTATCCCACGTCATCCCTCTACATAAGGATGGGTCATCTACTGAACTCTCCAACTTTTGGCCTATCGCCTTACTGTCTCCAATAGCTAAGATAATGGAAAAATGCATACACAGACAACTACTTAACCACCTTCTCCAAAATAATCTACTTGCCAACTGCCAACATGGCTTTAGGCCTTTCCATAGCACAACAACTGCCCTTCTATCCTTTTCTGACTCCATAAACAAAAATCGTAACAATAACACACAGTTGTCGCTCACCTTAAAATGAACAGTGCAAGGATCACAGTTGGCAGCAACATTTAGATACAGCGTTTAAGCAGCTAATTAACATACTGTTGCAATACAATATGAAATGGAATGACTCACAGGTACAATAGTTCTTGATCTAAGAAGAATTTGAGAATGTTGATTGTTAATTTACTGCTTCAGATGACTGAACTGCTTCACAAGGTCAGTGTTCAGAGACAAAATAAACAGAAAGTAATATAATAATAAAATGTAAACAGTACAGTAGTTAAGTCAATAAATCAGTAAATACTATGTATTTAATGAAGTTTAATGGAATATAAAGTGTGTTTAATGAAGCTTAATGGACTACAGATATTGCTGGTGTTCTACTGAGTATATGTTTGGTATATAGGACAAAAACAGTGGCAATCTTGTTTTTAAGGAATGCTTTCCATGCTTAATAAAGAAAATATATGGGACGGAATGTATATGGTGGTGGAGTGAATCCTATGGTCTGGGATGGAAGGCTTCTTTACATATTCTCAAGGAGCATGTGTAAGAGGCAGCTTCAGATGCTTTCTATACCATTAGGCACAGTGTTAAACTCTTGAAATCACTCGAAAAATTTATTTCAGGAAGTCAGCATTTCATAGTAGAACTGGAATGGAATCCACTGAAGGTATTATTAAGAGTTTGAACTTTGGAGTGAAGCACTAACAGGATTAATGAAGAAGAAGTTGAGAAGCAAAGAGTTTTACATAGCTAACTGAAATGAAGGTAATGGAGAACAGACTAACATAAGTTTAAATATCCGATATTGCAGATAGTACTGATGAAAATATTGGTAAAACTGAGGTAAACCACCAATAATTGTAAGAAATAAAGTGCTCAAACTCAAACCACTTCAAAATATGCAAAACTGTAAAACAGCAAGCATATACATGGACTTATTAAAGATTTGTATATGTGTTTGCCATTTTACTGTTTTTTACTGTGAACTTATTAAAGATTTTCAGTTCAAGAGTTTGTTGGTGGCCTTCCAAAGTGCTCTTTTTGTATACTTTGAACTGAGGTAAAGACAAAGGGAATGAGTTCTATTCAGTGCAGCATGGAGTCTGAGACACTAACTGAACTCAGATCTCCAGGGTAGTAATCAGAGTTTTATTTCTCTACACTACTGGCGAGGCTTGAATAGAAGGCTCTATTTATGTTAGGAAGTTAGATGCAGAATAGACGGGTTTACTTTTGCACACCAGCAGCAACAACAAACTATCAGATGCTCTGGTTACGAACCACACTGTCTTGCTTCCTCAAAAGACTACCACAAAGGACTGCAGCATGGGCCTTATTTTTAACCTCCCATATGGGGGCTCTGCTCCATGCCTCTGTTCTGGAAACAAGTTACCCCCTCATGACTCAGGCAAAAGGAAATATCTGTAACCTGCAAAAGCCACACCTATACCCCAAGAAGCCCTAAGTTCAACAAAACCAGAATCTGGTACATATAACATATTACACAGATGCCCGACTGACCACAGAAAATGAAGCATATAGAGTCATCATGCTATGGTAATGGAGAGATAATCCATAACAACAAAATACCTGGGGTTAAAAACCTATCAAGTGAGACATGAAAGCACATAAGACCTGGCAGTCTCAAATACATTTTAGTAATTGGTTACTCCAGTGTGTATCAAACTGAGACTATAGAAGGAGCTTGTGACAGTATTATGTCACAAAGTCATAGCTCAGGTGGAGTGAAGAGGGCAGCTATCCTGGGAGCAAGATCTCTGGAAGCTTTGAATAACTGGGCTTTGCAGAGCCATGTAAAAGGTGCCCTACTGCAAGTACTTCATTACTATCATTCTGTTCCTGAATGGTGATAATGAATTTGCTGAAGTGGTTTAGCATTCCATATGTGGTTAAGTGCATTACTGGCGTGCAGGAATGAATGTGTATAATGTATTTTCTGTCATGGCTAAAATGCAGACTGCTCCCTGTTAACTGTAATAAGCCTTCTGTTATATTTGTAGCAAGCCATGCTACAGTTTAAAGAAGAGAAATAACTTTTTTATTGGTCCTTGACTGAAAGTTGGGTGGAGCCAGATTGGGAAATGGCCCAGGGAGCCTTAAAAGTGGGTCTATATCAGAAGATCGAAGTTTAAAAACTGTGAATCTTATATGGTTGACACCATATGTTCAAGTTTTGAAACTTCAAATCTTTTAACGGAGATCTCCGTACAGCATAGAAAGGGAAGATTTCCCTTTTCTGCACTATAGTGCTATCTCGGAGTTGATATATTTAAGTAGTGGGGGGTGTGGGGGGTGCAAGGGGGCTTGCCCCCTGGTTAGAGCATTTAAATTGTTTGTTTTTGTAGGTTGTTGTGTTTTATTACATTTTCGACGTTTCAAAACTTTGATTATATGGTATAGACCATTTCAGATTCAAAGTTTTGAAACTTCGATAAAGTAATATGGACTTAAAAGTTCGTTGCACTTCTGTCCTGCTTGTTTGTTGGTTAAAATTAAGGACATCTCAGGTATGGTAAAATGCTTAATTCTGTTTATGACATGGACATTGTTTATGTTGGGAAGCACAAATGAAAAAGGTCCTCCATGTTGGACATGCAGCAGATACATATACTTTATCTGCCCATATATGAGCTCTTCAGATACTACTCAACAGCAGCAAAATGTTCACTTCCTAATTCAGCCATATGCACTTGACTCTATATATTCAAGTTCAAGCACACTAGAAATGTGGAAGTGTGGTACCAAGATCAACTGCGGGGAAATATGCAAGCCGGTTCTATTTTCTATTGTTGCACTGATCTATGGTAATTCATTTTACAGAACTATATAACATCAACTGAATAAATACATAATTGTCTTACATAGTTGCAAAAACAGGTCTGCAATACCACTGCTACCCACTTTTTAATACATACTGATTGCCAGATACAGACCACATTAAAGTAGATGCTTTTGCTTTTTTTCTGGTACAGTATACATGCAGAGCTGTACATGTAGAACTTGCTTAATTTGAAAACATTACATAAGTGCGCATGTTTTTTATACATTATATAATCAGGCATGATCAATGTTTATACAAATATCCTATTTGTGGTAGATCATGGAGCACTGTTTGGTTAAGTGGCTTGCTTAAAATCACACAGTGGACAAACAGAGGTGGAAGAAATCAGACTTTATACACTTTGGTTATAGGAGGCAATATTAACAGTTCAAAGCCTAAATCCTCTGCAGCAGCTTGCAGGCATTTGTTTCTTTCTCCCTCATTGTATCTGCACTGTCCACATACTTTGAATCAGGCAGGTTTTCACCTTGAAGAGTGAACATTATATACATTGCTAACAGAACAAAAAATTGAAGTTTATGTGGAATTTAACAATGCATCACATTAGAGACCATAAAAAACTCTGATTACTGTACTGAATTTATGATTTGCAATCCAAGCATATTAAAAAGAAATGATACAATTTATTTATTTTTATTTATCTATTTTATTTGTTTTATTTTACATTTGTTGACCGGGCTAGTCTAACTGGATATATGTCCATTTTCAGTAGAGGCCCGGGGAGAAAAGCTCCAATCATCAGCAGTGACAAAGAATATAATATATAGTAATAGTCAAGTGAATTACAGTAAATTAGCTACATAGGTCAGAACAAAAGTTTTACAGAGTTATTCAGTAGGTTTAAGCTAAGATTAAATACAGAGAGCAAAAAACATGAAATTAAAGATTTTTTTTCCAGTACTATGAAGGAAATTATTAAATTACAGATAGGTGAGATAAAACAGTAGAGTAGAGAAGTATAGAGAGAGCAGGAAGGTGAAAGAGATATCAGTCAGGGTTAGAGAAGGGACAAAGCCAATGAGTTGAAAGATATTCTTTAAGATGTTTTTTTTTTTTAAAGAATAGTGGAAGCAAGGGAGGAAAGTTCAGTAGGAAGCTGGTTCCAGATTTTATCTACTGTGTTGGTGAAAAGTGAGTCCCCAGCCTTGTTATTTGATTTAATAGTGGAAACTAGAAGCTTATTAGCTGAGCGTAGTGTTGCAAGATTTTTGTAGGGTGAAATCAGGTTAGTGAGGATAGGGGTATTATTAGGGTGGTAAAGGATCTTTTGGGTGATAACAATCTGTTGACAAAGTAGTTGGTTCTGCAGTTCTAGCCATCCCAGTTGTTTTAGGTTGAGACAGTGGTGAGTTCTAAAGGTGGTGCCAGTGGCAAATCTGGCTATGTTATTGTAACTGGTGAAAAATTTGGTGAGGTTGTTTTTTGTTAGATTGGTATATATTGCAGAAGCATAGAACAGGGTAGAGATAAGGTGGGTCTGGGCAATAGTTATTGTGGCTGAAGGGGAAAGGAAGGGTTTGATTCTGTAAAGGGTGCCTAGTTTTTTGTTGACTGACTTTATAGTAGAATTAATGTGGTCATCAAAACTAAGGTTATTATCAATTGTTACTCCTAGTAGACGGGTAGAAGTGTCTGGGGATATGTTAGTTGCATTGTTAGAGGTTATTGTGAAGTGCAGTTGAGGTGACTTATGAGTAGGAGCAAAGAGCAATAGCTTTGTTTTTTGGGGTTCAGGAGGAGGCAGTGTTGCATGAACCAATTTTCAACACTGTTAAATACTGTTTGGGTGAGGGACTGGAGAGAGGTTATGGACTTAGCTGAACAAATTAAAGTAGAGTCATCTGCATATTGTATGCAGGTGGCCTGAGGAATTTTGGTATGTAGGTCATTGATAAACAATGAGAAGAGTAGGGGTCCTAAAACAGAGCCTTGGGGTACTCCAGTGTTCACAGGGAGGGATTTAGAAAGATTATTATCCCACAGTACTGCTTGTTGTCTGTTTTCCAGGTAGGATTTAAAGCATTGTAATGCTTGTGGGTCAAGAGATTGGGCTTTTAGAATGTCTATAAGGATATTATGGTTGACCATATCAAAGGCTTTTGAAAGGTAGATATAATGTATCGAACATGTATCTGAATCTATAAAAGTAGGTCAGCTTTTGTGGCACCATTTTTAAATATTTCCCAGTCCCTTCCTAGTCTGTACTGCGTAGGCTGCTGGCTCCACTCGTGGGTATCTTCTTTTCTAAACTATAGTACTGCTACTAAAAATAATTGCTTCTGGTACATGTATCAATCCACTGTTGTTATCCTATACATGTTCTACAATATAACAACGCCAAGAGTAATTATAGCTAGGCTTGGTATCCGAGTCCTTTTTGCAATTTGCTTGTATTGCAACAGTATGTTAATTAGCTGCTTAAACACTGTATCTAAATGTTGCTGCCAGCTGTGATCCTTGCACTGTTCATTTTAAGGTGAGCGACAACTGTGTGTGAGAAACATTCTAAGCTCTAGCATTCACTTCTCAGCGTTGCGTTACTTCTCAATACTGTAACTTCTGTTTCTGCTTAAATCTAAATGCTTCTGCAATCCCTGTACTGTCCGACAAAGCAAGCGACAATTGTTCATGAAAGGAGTATTCTATGTTATATTTAAAAACGCTCGCTCCTCAGTGTTGCGTTATTTCTAGAATGCTGTAACTTCTGTTTGCCTATACTGGAACGTTATAGCCACCTGAAACCTTACCATTGTCTTATAAAGTAAGTGATTATCGTTGTGTCTTTCGGCTTTTCCCGGTTAGGGGTCGCCACAGGGGACCTCCGGTCCACTAATGATTGGCAGTTGATTTTTACGTGCTGAGTTGCCAGCCCTAACGCACAATCTTCAACGAAGGTACGCCCACTCACGCATGTCTCCACGCAGAAGACGCTCTAGCTGAGAGTCGAACCGGTCAGCGTCTTACTGTGAGGCGACAACGCTACCGCAGCACTTAAGTGATTATTGTTAATGGAATAAATATTATAGCTCTGCTAAAAGCGCTCTCTCCACAGCATTGCATTATTTTGTTTGAGTGTAGTAACTGCTGTTTTTGCCAATACTGGAATGTTTGAGCTATCGATAACATTTATCACTGTCCTATTAAAGTAAACAACTACTGTTAGTGGATGCATTATTCTAGTTCTGCTTAAAAGCGCTCGCTCTTCAATGTAATGTTTTCACTGAGGACTGTAATCTCTGCTCAATTCTACTTAACTTCTTCTTTGTGAATAATCGGCCCAGCCTATTGCTGTATGTGATACTGCATTGTGCAACTGTTTGGATAGTTAGTTGTGGGTTTTTTTCTCTTTCCTGATTGCAACTTTGAAATGCCCATTCTGTGTTGAGTATTTTCTGTTGCAACTGCTGTCCCTAATGTCTCAACTCACCATCTCAATTGGTCTCTAATACTATACTGCATTTAAACTTTTGAGACTCCTGAAATGCTTTTTATCCATTTATATGTACTTTTATCGATATATACATACTCCTGAAATGCTTGTTTCCATATACATGTACATTTTCATATTTTACATTTACATATTTTATCTGAGTGTTTTATTGAACATTTTCATATTTTACATTTACATATTTTATCTGAGTGTTTTATTGAACTGAAACTCAATTTTTCAAATTTTTCAAATTTTCAAATTTTTGAAATTCAATTTTTTGCCTATGATTTACTGTGATTTTTCTGCCTTTGCACCAGTATTGCACTGCAGTTATAATTTCAGGTTATAAGACTATTTGGTGCCCCCAACCCCTCTCTTGTACACACTCTCACTGCAAACTAAATTTTCATAATTTAACCCTTTCTTTCCACTTAATAGTTGCTGTTAAGCTACTTTGTGTTAGTAACTGTTACATATCCCTTCTCTTTCAGTTTGCCCTGCCGCGTGTAAACCTTCCCAGGTGTCTCCTGCCACCCTTTGAGGAACCCTGGATTCCTGTCCGTGAATAGAAGGAATAAAGGGAACTTATAAATCTCTCTGTGTTTCTACTGGTTCACCAAGTACTAGATGAAATAAAAGTGTATGTACTTTCTGGAAGTTATTTGTACTGTCTACAGTTGTATTGTAACCCTACGTATGCACGCTAGCAGCCTACCGCGGACTCCACTCAACCTGCTCTCTCTAGTCCATCTCCACTCCCCTAGGTGCTTATGCCCTCTACTGCAGTTATGGGTTTGTTCACTAGGTGCAGCATTTACCTACTGCTAAACAATTCACTTTAGTTTAAAAAGCTTTTTAATATTTATCTGTCCTACTATTGGCCTACTGCCCCTCTAACCTCTGTGAACCTCTCTGCCTTCCCTCTGTACCACTTAGCAAATTAGTGCCTCACCCCTGTGCCTTTCTTACCTTGGTGCTTGCTATCCATCTCACTGATTGTTCCTCACTGACTTGGTCTTCCGTCTCCTTGGCACTACCCACTCTGTTCGCCCTGCGGGCTCACTCCGCTCCCCTACCCTGCCCCCAAATCCCACTCACCCCCAGCACCTCTACACTTATGGTTAATACACCACACCCACTTCCTCCCATACCCAGTCAACTTATCCACCCCACCCATAATCAATCTACCTCTTCCAGTCCAACCCTTACATCAGTTTCACCTCTTTCACACCACTAAATCCAAACTCTTAGACATAGCTTGCCCCTATACCTTTTTAGCTTAAGCCCACCTCCAACTAATATCCAAAATAAACACGATGCCTACCAAACCTGCCACATTTTTAACTCAAATGCTAATTCTTATTACCTTATCCTACTTTAACTATCTCACCAGACCTCTCTATGCTAATCATTCTCCACCATTTCACACTACTACCTCAGCCCATATACAGCATGTACACTCACTAACCAGGATATCCCCTAGCCTCTACTTCATCAACAATACTATGCTCTTCCCCTATAAACTTATAACTAACCCCAAAAACATCACTTCCATCAATACTAGCTCTATCTCAATAAAGCTTACAACACTCAAACGTGATACTAAGCAATTTAAATTCCTCCTCTCCAATATTCATCATTTTATCTCTATCCCTCTCTCTGGGGACATACACCCAAACCCCGGCCCCTCTCCCTCACACAACTCAACCTCACCATCCCATCCTCCCCACTCAGCTGGTAGGTCCTTTCACTTCATAGCTCTAAATGCCCAGAGCATTTGTAATAAAATCCCTGACCTCCATGCCTGGCTTCTCCATAATCAACCAGATATCATGTCCATCTCCGAAACCTGGCTGAAACCCCATATAAAAGACTCAGAATTTATACCACCCAACTACTGTACTATTAGAAAGGACAGAATGCAAAAAAAAGGGGGAGGTGTCACTCTCCTTTACTCCTCGTCCCTCCTAGTTACCCCCTACTCCAAACCTATTGCCAAATTTGGTAATGCTGAATTAATCCCAGCCCTTCTTCAGGTAAACAATCATAAACTTATCTGTATTGTCACCCTTTATATCCCTCTTGGAGACAATGTCCCAGTCCTCAAAGACATTCTCTCCTGGTTTTCTACCAACATTACTAACAAAACTATAATCCTGGGGGATGTTAACATTACCTGGGCCACAATTCAATCTCCAACCAACTCCCTAAATGTAAATCTTTACAATTTCACTCAACGTATTACCTCAACAGCCAGACCTTCCAAGACTTCCTCTCTGGAAGCACCCTAGACTGGATTCTAGTTTCACATCCCTACTACATCACTAATAGTGGTACCCTTCACGACCCACTAGGTGACCACCTTCCCACTTTCATCCATCATCTTCCCTCCTTCCTACAACTAACCCATACCTATACCTCTACTCAGTACCTAAAAAACTTTAACCCCAATGAATTCCCAAATGCACTAAAAAGAACAAACTGGAATCCACTAAAATCTTGATCCCTAGAAAATGTTGTTACCTACTTTAATACAACTTTTTTAAACTTGCTAGACCCTTTGCCCCCAGGAAAACAAAACTCACTAAATGCAACCCCGTCCCATGGTTAACTAAGAATACCTTACTCATCATGCGGCTCCAAGATAAAGCTTCGAATGCTACCATAAAACTAAAACTACCACCACCCTGAATGAATGCAAAACACTTTGCAACAAAGTAAAAAAACTTATCTCAGATCACAAAGCCTATTTTCCACACTCCAAACCAACCATAACACTAACCCTAAAAAATTCTGGGATGGAATCTCCTCTCTCCTTAACCCAGGTAAAAAAGAGAACCTCTGCCCTGACCCAAATGCCTCTGACTTGGAATTAGCTTCCCAATTCAACTCATTCTTTATTGATTCCATAGCCAAACTAACATCATCCTTCACTAGTAATTCTGCTTCCCCACATCCACCTCCACACATCCCTTTCTGCTCTAGTAACTCCAGCTCCCAACCTCCTCCCTTCTCCATGAACCCTATCTCTATCTCTACCATAAAAAAACTACTTCTAAAATGATACCATGTTCTAATGCCCCTGACGAGATACCCTCCTACTTCCTAAAAATAGCAGCAGAAGCTGTTGCCTTCCCTATCTGCATTCTAATAAATCAATCAATCTCAGAATGCCATGTTCCCCAACTCTGGAAAAAAGGCCTTTATTATTCCATTCCATAAAGGGGGCAACAATAATGACCTATTTCTATCTTATCCTCTATTTCTAAACTTCTCAAAAAATGTATCCACCTACAACTTCTACCCTATCTCTTAAGTAATAACCTTCTTAATCCCACTCAGTTTGGATTCTGACCCAGCCATAGCACCACCACCACTCTCCTCTCCTTCCTAGAAACTGTTAACAAAGCCCGCAACCCCAGTCATATTGCATCCACCCTCTTCTTAGACCTTTCAATGGCTTTTGACATCATCTTTCACTACCTTCTCCTTACTAAACTCTCCAAACTAAACCTATCCCATTTCTCTGTCAACTGGTTCACCAGTTACCTATCAAATAGGCAACAAGCGGTCAAGTGGAAAAAAAGCTATTTCTCCTTTCCTAAATACTCCCACAGGTGTGCACCAAGGTTCATTTCTAGGTTGCCTTCTATTCAATATTTTCATAAACGACTTCTATCATGCCATCCCTAACACCAACCTCATCCAATACGCCGATGACTCAACAATAATCTGCTCTGGCACCTCTACTTCCTCATTAGCAAAATTAACTCGGGATGCCTTCTCTTCTACCAAACAATGGATGCTAGATAACCATCTGGTATTCAATGCAACCAAGACTAAACTAATGATATTTAACCCTTCTAAAGCCACCACCCTAGATAAAAATTCATTCTCTATCACTAGCCAAAATAATACACTTCTCGAAATAGTCTCCACTGCCAAACTATTAGGAGTCCTCATTGATGATCAGCTAAAGTTTGATCACCATCTACAAGTAAATATAAAAAAAATGCATAAGAAACTCGGCTTGCTTTACCGCCACAACCACTACATCTCTCCCTCCACCAGGCTCGTTCTCACTACAACTTACCTTATCCATTCCCTCCTATATGGTGCCTCTATCCTTACTAATCTGCAATCTTCCCTCAAGTCAAAACTCTCCTCCTGTTACCACAAAATTTAAAAACTTGCAACTGGCCACAGTTCTTCTACCCATCACTGTATTTCCCTACATCAACTGAACTGGCTTGAGCTACCCAGTTATCTCACCTATACTCAACTTATCCAAGCACACAAACTTATTTTTAGCCCCTCTCTCTGCCCCTCTCTTGCCACTACCTTCCAAATGCATCTACCCGATAGATGTCTAAGATATAACTTCCAAAACCTAATAGAACTACATAAACCTGCCCTTTTACCAGGCAAACATCTTCTATCCTTCTCTCCCACATGCCATTGGAATTCTCTCCCACCTCTCATCCGTACCACTAACAGTCTCTTTGCCTTCAAACCTTTACTTCACTCATACCTAACTTCACAATGGGAATGCTCTTGCTCCCATCCTAACAGCTTCCTTGACCATAGTTACTCCACACAAGCTAAAACATCTGTAAATAACCTCCTACAGTCTTAAAACTCCTAGCAATAGCTGTAGGAACTATCATATTTTACAACAATTGTAATTTGCTTATAATTAATTTTTTCTTGCATTGTACTAATTAGCTCTTTCAAATGCCAGTTCATTGCAACTTGTTACTATGTATTTTTAAAATTCTCTCATATCCTGTATTTTTTCTAATTTGTAATCTTGTAACTTCTAACATTTGTATTTTGTATTTTTCTGGAGCTTTTCTCCCCTGGACTCCATTGAAAATGGGCTCCTCGTGGCCAAATGGACCATCCTGACAAACAAACTACAAATAAAAAATAAAAATAAAATAAAATAAATAAAATAATGTGATTTGTTAAAGAATATACAGATATAATAGTAATGCATTTGGGTCAAAATCCATCTTGCTTATCAAAGAGAAATGTCATACATTTCAATATGCTGAAGTATTGCTATAGGACTTTTTCCAACATTTTTGTTAACGTTCATACTTATTAAGACATAATGAAAAAGTGTATCCATGCCTAATTGTAATGTATTTTGATGAAGAACATGGAGGTCTGGCTGGTATTTGTAGTGTATGTTTGCAAGAAATTCTGTGGAGGGCTTTATATTTCTGAAATCGAAGGGAGGTTTGAGGATTAATTTATGGAATGGTATTCCTGGAATAGGTATAGGTGGAGTTATAGGTATAGCTACAAGTAAAGATATATGTACAGGTAGATGCATTGATACAGGCAGAAGTGTAGGTACAGTTAGAGGTACAAGTATCGTTATAGGAATAGGTATGGGTAGGGGTATAGGTATAGGCAGAGGTATAGGTAAACACAGAAATATAGGTACACATAGAGGTATAAGTATAGTTATAGGCAAAGATATACTTTAGGAATAGTTATAGGTATAGGTACAAGTAGAGGTATAGCTAGAGGCAGAAATATAGGTACACACAGAGGTATAAGTATAGTTATAGGCAAATATATACTTATAGGAATAGCTATAGGTATAGGTGTAGATATAGGTTAAGGCAGAGGTATAGGTAGAGTTAAAGGTATACCTATAACCCAGAAAACCCATAACATACATTTAAGCTTATTGGAAACACTCACCAGCCAACCCAATACCATATTCATGGATGATTTTAATTATCCCACTATTAACTGGGAATTAGAAACATTACCAAATGTACAGGCAGAGAGATTCCTGGATTTTGTAAACACAAACTCCCTGGCCCAGATTATCAGTACACAGACCAGAGATGCAAACATACTAGATCTGGTCCTCACTAATATGAGAGAGTGCTTCACACCCCCTAGTGTAATGTCCTTTCTGGTAAGGTCAGATCACAAAATGGTCCCCTTTAAAGTAAAAATAAACCTGGAACCCCAGCTAATCCTTAATGTTCAGGAACTACTCTAAGGCTAACTTTTGACTATTAAGTGATAACCTGACAAAATTTTCAAGCCTTCATAAACCTTGAGAACACTGCTGCCTATGAGGAACTGTTCACAGAAACCCTATATAAGCATGTTAGTAGCTGCATAGAAGCAGCTTTACCTAACAGGAAGAAGTACAGGACTAACTCAAAATACAAGCAGCCCTGGTGGAATCACAACATCAATATACTGTATAACAGAAGTAAGAAAATCATGGCAAAAATTAGGAGGTGTAGCACCCAGCAGGATAAAGGCACTCTCATTAAACTAAACAAACCACTCATAGGACAAATAAAATCTGCCCAAGCCAGGACTGAGGTAAATTTGGCCTCCCAGGCCAAGGACAACCACAAGGCATTCTTTAACTATGTCAGCAACCTCAAAGGCAATACACAGTTGTGTGCAGAGGTCATTGTTAATAGAGCCACCTCTAGTAAGCCAGAAGATATAGTAAACCTACTGGTAAAAAAAATCATCTCTAACCTTACCGCTGTCTCCCTCTCAATCTCCCCTCAGCAATTCCATGAAATATAACTCCCCCTACTGTCATAAGAAAACAGGTCCTCAGTGCTCTCTCTCTCTCAGGCCAGGAACACTGCAATCAATGGGATCAGACAATATCCCAGAATGCCCTCTAAATAGCATGAAACATGACTTATCAGGCCCCCTGGAAATGCTGTTCAACTGTAGCCTCCAAACTTTGTGCCACATGAACGGAGAACAGCAACAGTCATCCTTCTCCACATAGGTGGGTCAACTACAGACCCTGGAAACTGCAAACCCATAAGTCTCATTAGTTTCATGTGCATGGAAAGAATTATCATGGAAATGAACAATAATGACATAAAAATCCAAACACTGGACCCAACCCAATTTGTTTTCATCAAGAGCAGGTTATGCCTACTGAACCTGGTGGACTTCTTTGAGAGGGTCACCAAAGCAATGGATGAGGGCAAAATGGTTCACACTGCCTACATTGACCTAGCCAAGGTATTTGACACAATACCCCAGTCAGGCATTGTTGATAAATTCAGATGGTTAGGTAAAACTCTTACATCACCTGGTGGATAGACAGCTGGCTGACAGGCTGGACCCAGGATGTTAGAATAGGGACTCCTGCTGTACAAAGAGGTCAGTCACAAGTGGAATCCCTCAAGGATCAGTCCTGAGACCACTCCTTTTTGGCATTTACTTCTCTGAAATCAAAGCTAATGTCAAGGGCCTCTGGCTAACCAACTTCGCAGATGACTGCAAATTAGGAGCAGTCAGAGAATTGCCCACCAACACTAATGTTCTTCAGGAATGGCTGACAGAGACAAATAACTTGTGTCAGTGCTACAGGCTAAAAATAAATGCCAAGAAATGCATAATAGTATAATTCGGGAAGTCATCCACCCCTTGTAACTGTCATATTAGCAATAAACCCCTAAGAGCCAACCCAGTAATTGGGGACTTGGGGACACACATAGACAGTAATTTAGCCTTTGACCATCACATGTCTACAAATGATGAAATCATTCTATCTTGTGCAACTTATAAACAAAGGTATGGCATCCAGATCCAGGGAGATTGTAGCTCCACTGTATTTGGTATTCATCAGACCTATCATTGAGTACAAGGCCTCAATGCCTCTTTTGGTATGCACCTAACTAGGCACATCCAACAACTGGAACGTCCACTGATGTTCATCAATAAAAGAATACAAGGCATAAGTAACCTTTCCTATACAGACCACCTCAAAGCCCTATCCCCATATTCTTTCTCCTACAGAGTGTTGAGGGGAGATCTACTCCTGACATACAAGGCATTGTTAGACCCCACCCTGATGGTCCAGAATTATCCATTCTAAAGATTTAAACCTTGCCTTTGATATAAATAGGACCTGCTGGAGAGGCAGATATGCATCCCAGAGACTACCCCTTCTCTGGAACAGACTCTCCATCCATGTGATGTAAAGTTCCTCCCTAACCCAATTCAAGTGTAACTTGGACAATTGGATGGGGAAGAGGAAATTCATCTCTGATTTGGCACCTCCGTCTCTAATGGACACAGACAACCTGTAAATGACTCATCTGTCAGGTCCCTACTTGTGAGTGTTTCATCTCCCAAGCCCCTGCTTATATTTATCAATGGTATCAGAACATGCCAGAGACTGGGGATGCATGGCTAGGCTTAAAGATCGCCTTGTGGTCATTAGCTATGTGCACACCCATAAAACCATGAACATATATAGGAGTAGTTAGAGGCACAGATACAAGAGGTATATGTATAAGCAGGGGTATAGTATAGGTAGAGGTATAGGAAGAGGTGTAGGTATAGGCAGAGGTCTAGTTATAAATAGAGGTAGGGGTACAGGTAGAGGTGTAAGGAGAGGTGTAGGTATAGGTAGAGGTACAAGAATAGGTAGAGGTATAGGTATGTCTATAAGGACAGAGTTAAAGATTAAGCTGGTAAAGGAAACATATCACACTGTACCTAATAGTTTATAGTGTGTGACAGAACATTTATACATCATGGAAACCTCATGGATGCAGAAATGTTAACACGTAAGTTATAATGTCATGAAGAAGGTGAAATACCATTCTGAATTCAGTATTATTTTTCAGAAATGCTAATACTTACACAGTTTGCAAAAAGTGTACACAACTTTAAAGACAAGATCATGCTAATTTCCGTACTAACTGAAAAATACAGCATGGGTTGTTAGTGACTGAAAATATTCCCTGGACCAGTCCAGCTACTTGGTTAACAAGCTAAAATTAAAATAAAGGACAGATGTTACTAATAAGCATTACTAAACTTTATTAAAAAAATCCATAGCAGGACTGCAGGAGGATTTAATCATAATTAGCTGGGATTAATCATGAGGCCAACTGTTGAGTGATCAAAAGCTCAAATGAGGCGTGATTAATTACCACCATAACCAACAACCACTGATATGATTTATTGCTGTTTTACTATGCTGGGAATTCAGAAATAACCCCACCACTGGAGGTACAATCTACTGTCAAAAGGGACTGTTTCTGCAATCATGTAAACATGGAACTACAGAAACAGCAGAAAATAACCACAAATGTAAGCCAATGAAAAAAGAAGCGGTTTGGGCACACCAGGAGACGGCTCACAGGGCAGCTAGGATGACCTCGGAAATAACTGACTTCTTGCATGAAATAGAGTTGATTTCTAAACTATTCAATGACAGGGGGTACCCTTTAAGTTTAATTGAGGAGGTAGCTTTAGAATTCACTGAGGGGTGGGGTGTTAAATATGTGCCCTTACTAGGTGAAACTCAGCAAGTCCTTTCATGTTACAGGGGTGACGATGAGAAACATTTTACAAGGGCGTTGGTGATTCAGTATAGTTATACCTCACAGGAAATCAAGGATTTGATTAAGAACAATTGGAAAATGTTAAAATTTAACCAAGATATTGTGCAAAAAAAAGGTGAGGTCCCAAATTTGTTTTTAAGACAGGTACTAATTTGAAAAAGGTTTCTGAAAGAAATAGGAATGAGATAAAACATCAGGGTGAGCTTGGAACTAGAAAATGTGGGAGATGTGGATACTGCAAATACATCATTGGTAAGGAACAGACAGTGTTGGACAATAATGTGAAGAGCAGAATACATTTTAGGAGGGGCAACTGTATGACTAAGGGTATAGTTTATTTGGCCTTATGTAATGACTGCCCCAGTTTTTACGTGGGGAAATCTGAAAGAGCATTGGGAAAGCGTGTTTACGAACACAATTACAATATTAAGAAGAGTTTGAACAATGCTCTTTACAGGCATCTTTCTTTACAGCCTAGTCACACTGGATTTTTATTTGGAATCTTGGAACAGGTCTTTATGGACCCTGGGGGAGGGGACTGGAAGAACTGGCTCAGTTGTAGGGAAACCTATTGGCAGGTGAAACTTAATGCAACCAACTCCCCAGGTCTGAATGACCATATTTCTATTAAACCATATTTAATAAAGAAGGCCAGTAATTTCTAAAATTGTGGTATTTTGTAAATTTATGTCAATATTTTAGTAATGCTTTATGTTGTTTTTTAAGATATTGCATTGTTTTTATATTGAAGGAAAAAATTTGAACTTTTCTTCATTTATTTAAGAACTTAGTGTTTTAGTTCATGCACCTTTAGGATACTTTGGCGCTTTTTTGAGAAACATGGCACTTAAAGGACTGGAATTGTATGTGTTTCATTCACTTGCTAATGCCCTGTACTGTGACAGGGCGAAAGCGCTTGTGTGGAACATTTATTTGAATAAATTAACTGTGAGCCATCTCCTGGTGTGCCCAAACCACTTCCTTTTTCATTAATCATGTAAACATGTTAACTGCAATGAGGAAAGACCTCATTGTCTGCTATTTTATATGTATCTCAGTCACCTGAAATAACCGTGAGTGCAAATCAGTATTTCCTATGGTAGCCTTTACTGGCAACCCATGCATCATGTTGGCAGAGGCACCTCCGCTAAGTCATTCTCCTACATACATGAACATACTGTATTCAGCACACACACACACACACACACACACACACACACACACACACACACACACACACACACACACACGCACATGCACACCCACACGCATACACAAACCTCCTTTCTGTCCCTTACTGTAGAGATTGTCCCTGATGTATCTTCTTATTTTGTGTATACCCTCATAAATCACAGATCCTTAATGTCAGTCAATAATGCTATGCACTACAGCCTCGTGATGCTAGACCTATTGCTCTATTAACTTTTTAAGTGAGTCCAATAATAGTTTAAAACTGCCCCTAATTTTACCCAAAGCTCCTGATATTGCCTCTTACACATGGCCCATCCATTGCAACTCACAGATCACTGCAGTCAGTGAATAATACCAGACATTTAGAGTTTCTTACTTCTTACCTTGGAAAAAATAAAAAGTAGCATGTGGCCTCCTCAGTTTAGAGGGTTTAAGGGTCGAACTTGATAAGCTGAGTTTTGTGCCAAGGTTGCAATGTTCACATCTTTTCCTCCTTTAACAATGTTTTCCAAAGACATAAGGTAATATGTTAACAGTATACCAGGTGGCTAGTGTTGGGGCCAAAGGCCAGTACTCTGCTTAGGAACTGACTTATGTGGTAAAGGTTTATTTAAATTTGAAACTGCCCTTTATTTTTCCCAGACTTAAGGCAATATGTAAGAGGATCCTTGATGTATGTTTTTGAGTACTGAGAGTACAGGGTTTAAGTCTTCTTAAGTGCCTTTACAGTGCAAACTAAAGATCATCCTTGATATCTAGCTCCCCCCCCCCTGCTTCAAGTTTTTTGCATTGCAAAACCTGTGCTTTTAGTTGTTTAAGTACCTGTAATGCACCATATAAAGAGTATTCCCAGAGTCTAGTTACTCACACAATATTGCAGGATTTCCTCACTAGTCTAGGGGAATGTGGAGGCATGACAGTCCTCCCCAACACACACATTCACATATTCATGCATTCATGCATACACACACACACACACACACACACACACACACACACACACACACACACACATATATACATACACCCCCTCATCTGATCATATTCATGGACACATTCAACCATTCAACTACACATAAACAGGCGTACCCTACCTATCTCCTAACTATCCCACCTACTGTGACCACTTAGGCAGAGACACACACACACACACACACACACACACACACACACACACACACACACACACACACACACACACGCATCTGAGGCCACTCATCTATATGCATGCACTCACACAGGCAGCCACCCATATACACACACCCCCCCATCACTAACTTGCCACTAAACTGCCTTGTACTCACCTCTAACGTGATCTCACCCACTGAACGCAATGGATGAATGTGAGCTTTTGGCCATGTTCATTAACTTGGCTGGTTAAGATAGCTTACACAGAATTTCCGGGGAGGAAAGCCCACAACCAATTAGCACAGACTGCTCCTCTGGAATGCCTTATTTACATTTATGGTAGGCCACAGAGGCAGGTGGACTGCCATAATGTTTGTTGGCTACCCTGGAAAGCAGAGCTGCCCTCTGCCCACTCTTATATGTAGAATACATTGACCAAATGCTGTTTTGAGATTTTAATCTCAGTTTAAGGATAAGACAGTGAGTCTAATTTATAGAAAAAGATTGCACAAGTTCACAAGGAATCACTGAATAGAAGCACTGCATAGATATGCAACTGTAGTATGTTCAAACAAGATGGAGCAGATTACTGAATGCGTGCTGTTTATGAGAAGCTACCCAACAGAACTGTGCAGAGCTAAATCTGTGCAACACAAAGAAAGAGAACAAGAAAATTCCTGCATAAATAGGCATCTTATTTGCATGTTCACAAGAACTATAACATCATAAGTGTATAAGTACACAGTTTAACACAGCCCTCTCCAGCTATTGTCAGACTTGGCTTCAAGATATCACAAAGGAATGTAATTTTGAAATATTAATTGACATTGTGTATTGATTCATTTTACATAACATTCTTAATGTGTAAGGGAGAAATAAACAAAAATGTATGTTTTTGTATAAGGGTCTGAATACATGACTGAAGGCATGCAGAAAGAAATACGAAGTACTAGACGTGCTAAGTTGTATGCGTTTTTTTCCTTTTAAGGAAGAGTCTTATCTTTAGGAAACATTAACCTTTTATGTACATACCTGCTGCAACCTGATGACAAGTATGTTTTTATAACTTAATGCTGATAGATGGATTTTAACTGGTAAATGTGTTTTTAAGGAAGTTAGACTTTCTGCCTGAGACCCCAGCAATAGGGGCTAGTTTGAATTAGTTTAAGATGTCTACAAAGTTAATTGGTTAATCTCCAGCTCTGCCTAGCCTAGCAACAAGGACATTAATGTATTGAACCTATAAGTCTTGAAACCTGTCCAAAATTGATTGGTCAGTATTATACTTCTTTGTTTTAACAAACTACTGATGCTGCATACTAAAAGGTATATAAGCTGATGATTTTTATACTTTGGGGAGACTCTGTTACTGAAACTTTGTCTCCCACATGCATGTGTAATGAATAGAGATTTTGAAGTACTGCCAAGAGATGGACTCCTTTATTTACCACCTTAACAGCTGGTGCCATGACTCAGATTTTCGGACTCTGGGAGCTGTGGTCACAGACAAACAGATGAATAAAGGGCCCTGAGCAGGTTTTCTGCTTTCTCTTTTTGCCTGTGAAATCAGTTCACAACTGCATATTTCTTTTTGGTTCCTCTCTAGGTAGAAACATTTCTGTAATGATTTGACAAGGTAAGGATTGTCTTATGTTTTCCTTCTTATTATAGGATGTTTGTGGGTTATTGTTTCTGGAATGAGAGTGGGTACCTTTTCAGACAACTCTGATTTTGTATAAGAGTGGGTATTATTTTAAACATTTTCGATAGTAGTCAATTCTTCATTGGCGAACTCACAAAAATGGGTGCAAGTGTGGGAAGTTTTGTAAAAGAGCCTGAAAAAGGCACACCTGCAGGTTATATGTATTCTAAATGTTCAAGAGATACTTGTTTGTAGTTAGATTTATGGATTAACTTGACAAAGAATGATGGAAAATTTGCTTTCCCTCTTGCAGGGACTTTTGATAGAGACATTTTGCAAAACTTACAAAAACGTTTAAAAGAAAAAGGTAAAAAGATTCCTACTGGCTGCTGGTTGGCTTTTAATTCCTGGCAGGTAGAGTCAAAAGATCGAGAAAAACATTCTATTGTTTATAGCCTAAAATATAACACCGCCAGATTAAAATTTCAGTTACAAGCTGCAAATAGGACAGTTGGCCATCTCCAACATGCTGATAGTAAAGCTCAGGAGGATTCTGGATTTTATCCCTTTAAAAAACTTAAAAAAATGCAACTCAGTCAGGATGAGTTGTGAAAGGTTGACTATGTATGTAGCCCGGTTGTATCTTCTGCTCCCCCTCCATCATACCAACAGACAGATTCCTCTGACTCACTCCCACCATAGCCCATACATTCCCCACCATCCTCACCATACCCTCAGAGTGTTAGTTCCTCTGCAAGTACTTCCTCCACTGTTCCAACACCAGCTCCTTCCCTTGCAGTTAAACAGCTAGGTGATTATTTCCCCCCTCCAGATACATCCAGTAACTCTCCTGTGTCTAGACATATGCACCATCAACAATAAAAAAAAAATGCAGGCAAATCTAAAAATCAGCAAATAACAGATGCAGATTCCTCTCAAATGTATTTAGGGTTTCCTAAATTGTGTAAACAAAAAATTCTATTCCCCTTTTCTAGACGTACTAAGTTATGTTACTCAATTTCCTATAATTACTGATGGCGATGGCTACTTTGGTGCTGATAAGTTTAATCCAAGTGAAGATGAAGACAGCTCCTCTTCAGAGGAAGATGACAATCCAGAAACAAAAACCCAAGCAGCTCAATTACATCCCTTACATCAAGTACCCAATCCTGCCCATGGCAGAGACAATAATGCACCCTCCACTATAAATTTGGTTCATGCTCGGTCCAGTGTAGATTTTCAAGCAATAATTCAGTCACTTCCTCCAATTAGGCAAAATCCTGCCAAGTTTGCTAAAATATTATCAGGACATGTTAACCTTCAAAACCTCACCACAGAAGAAGTTAGAGCAGTCTTGGAATGTGCTTTGCCACCGGATCTCCTAAAGCATGTCTGGGAGCACATGGGAGTACCAGCACAAATAACGCAGCATACTGATCAAACTTTTTCTGAAATCCATGATAAGATTTTGCAAGCCATTACAGTGGTTTGTCCACCAGTCCCTAATTGGTCCAGGATAAAGGCAGTAATGCAGAAGGAAGGGGAAACTATTGATGCATACTAGAAATGCATGACAGGTGCCTTTAAAGCATACTCTAGTTACCTGGAGGTGACTGATGGCCCAGTGGCAAGTGGGATTTCAGCTGCCTTCATGGAAGGACTATTACCTCCTATTAGGGACCAACTCAAGAAGGTCTGCCTAAATTGGCCGAGTTTGGACTTGCATGAGCTGGTCACTCAGGTACAATGTTTAGCTGAGATTTTGGACAGGGAAAAGTGAGAATAAAAGGAACGAGAGCAGACACATCTGCAAGTATTGACTTCCCTTATGCAACAGCAGCCACACCCTAACCAACGCTCATGCAACAATAGGGGAGGGCAAACTGCAAACCATCAGCCTCATTTCTGTGCACCACAGCAGGAGAGGTTCCCTGTAAATCAGGGATATCAGCAGCAAAACCTAAACCTATGTTTCAATTGTGGGCAAACAGGCCACTGAAGACAAAATTGACCTTATTTACAGCCAGTGTCTCAACCTTGGCAGCCACCTAATGCCAAACAGCATATACAACCTTGGCAATCACCTGCCAAAAATCAGGCTACTCCTCAGTCAGTCTTCCAGTCTGCAGCACCCTCCTTGCAACAATCGGGACCACCTGTCATTACTACTCAGTGCCAAGCACCCACTTGGCAAAGTAGCCAATAGGACAGCCTTGAACAGGATACACAACTATTTCCTCTGCTTCCAGTATGACAGTGAAGACCCTATGTCCATTTTCAAATACAAAATTCCTCTATTCCTTTCCTTATAGATACAGGTGCTACACAATCTATGATTAGAGCCTTCGCAGCTACCTCCCTACCTCTTTCTTTGATCTGCATTAAGGGAATTGGGGTATCGGGTGTACTGGCTGATTACCCTCTCACAGAGCCAGTGCATTTTACTCTCGGTCCTTTGTCAGCTAAAAATGCTTTCCTAGTTGGAACTTCTGCCCCATTAAACTTACCGGAGAGAGATGTATTATGTAAATTTAACTGCACTATTTTTTTTGTTCTCCTGAGGGAGTTTTTCCTAAATGTCCTTGAAAATCACCCTTTATTGGGTTTCCCCTTACCACATGAAGATGTTGCCTTTTCATTTCTCTTGTCTGAAGCACCTTCTACCACAGAAGAAGATTTACATCTCTTAAACAAACTGCCCTCAGGCCTGTGGACTATCCATGATAATAATGTTGGCTGTATAATTGATGCAGAACCTGTACAAATCGTGTTAAAACAAAATGAGCGGTTGCCAAGAGTAAATCAATATCCATTGTTAGCTGAGGCTGAACAAGGAATTAAGACAATAATTCAGGCTGTTCTACAACAGGGCATAATGGTGCCTGTTACTAGCCCTTGTAACACTCCCATACTACCTGTAAAAAAAACAGGTAAGGACACTTAACGTTTTGTACAGGACCTACGAGCAGTAAATTCAGTTGTTGTACCAGCATTCCCAATAGTTCCTAGCCCTGCAGCTATTCTTAGTTCCATACCTCCGACAGCCACCACTTTCTCTGTGATAATCTATTCCTTTGCATCCTGATAGTCAGTATATTTTTGCCTTTACCTAATAGGGCCAACAGTTTGCATTGACTAGGTTACCGCAGGGTAATGTAGAGTCCCCAGACCTTTTGTCTAGGGAAATGAAGCGACAATTAGACAAAGTAACATTTCCTTGCAATTACATTGATACAGTATGTGGATAATTTACTATTCACCTCGTCCTCCCTCAAAGCTTGCAAAACAGATATGCTTTTTTTGCTTCGACAACTTGCAATGTTAGGTTGCAAAGTAAACAAGACAAAATTACAACTCTGGAAACTCCAGGTCCAGTATCTTAGACACCTTATTTCAACCAACTCCAGACAAGTGCTTCCTTCTAGGGTATCTGCTATCCAGTCTGCCCCTCGCCCTACAACTTTAAAACATCTTTGTTCTTTTCTTGGACTTACTGGCTACTGCAGACAGTGGATAGTAAATTATGCAGAAGTAGTTAAGCAACTTTTAAAACTTTTAAAAAAGGATGTATCCAAACCCCTTCCTTGGAATGACAAACATAAACAAGCTTTCTGTCAATTAAATCTCTCCTATCTAACCCTCCAGCTCTAGGACTGCAAGATTATTCTAAAGAATTCTATCTCTTCTGCTGTGAAAGAAACCAAGTGGTCCTTGGCCTGTTGGCACAGCAGCAAACTGGTGAGTTCTGCCCAGTTGCTTATTACAGTGCCACCCTTGATCCAGTAGCAGCAGTCTTACCTCCCTGTTTGTGTGCAGTGGCCGCAGCCACACATCTTTATGATATGGCTTCTCCGCTTGTGATGAATAAAGATTTTAAACTACTGCCAAGAGACAGACTCCTTTATTTACCACCTTAACAAATGTTATATGTTTCAATTTTTATTTCTCTTTTCTTTGTTGTAGTTCTGGTCATATATTCAATATTTTTTTTTCAAAAAGAAACAAATATCACATATAGCTTAACACAGTGATTCTGGTCTGTGGATAAGTCAATTCTACCAGCATCCTTAAAAAGCAAGTGTCCCATAGTGGACAGCAGTTATGGGTGAAAAGGGGTGTATATGAAAGAAACAAAAAGGAGAAAGAAAAGACAAGGAAAACAAAGAAAGATAACATAGAGGAATTATCAGGAAGGGGTAGCCACATGACAAAAGAAGTTACATACTTTTTGTAGGAGAAAGAGACCCCTTTTTCTAAAGGAGTGAAAGTGAAGAGGGTGAAGGGTATAAGGAAGAAAGGGTAGGGATGTCACTTTGGGAAAATGGAAGGGTACAGACAAAAATATATAACAGTAATAACAGGCAGGGTGGATGACCACATATACAGAGGGTTCACAAGTGCAGAAAGACTGGTAAGGATGTGGGATAATGCATGTGGATGAGTACCCAGAACACAGGGGATATGATGAATACCCCGGTACATGTTCGAAGTGCCCCCGACATTAATTTGGGGACCTAGTGCCAGGTGTGTTGAGCAGACAGTCTCTGAGGTGGTGAGAAAGTTCTTCTCTGGTTGTTCAGAGGCCTGAGCTTGGTGGTCCAATGAGTCTAGCACCCAATGTAGGAGGTTTGGGGAAGGTTGGTAAAATCTACCCTTTCATACATGTACTATCTGCTAACACTATAGCATATGCTAAATAAATCTTGTTATTCTAGCAGCTGTTTAAGTTTATAAGAGCAATATTTAAAATCTGTCCCTGTTTTTGGGCCATTGTGTCCCCATTATTTTAGGCTTTGGCCAGATTTTTTGCTCTAAGAGGAGGAGAGGTATGTTTGCATAGCATATCCATCACATTACAAAAACTTTTTATTTATACAAATTTAGTTTGCCAAGCAGATATATTCATACAGATGTGCCTGCTTTGTAATTGTGTGAGGCAAGCTAGGAGTTAAGTTTGGAAGTGATAAGGTGAAAGGGTGCTGAGCATAGATAAGGGATATCAATTAAAGGACAGGAAGTTGAATGTAGGTTAGAGGGAGGGGGACACTATGTAAGTCATTGGCTGAGGTAGTGTTGATCTCTTTGTTGTGGGTGTTTGAACATATAGGCACCATTTACCTACATCCAAATGTCCCTCTGGAAAACTGTGACTTGTGTTTTTCAAGCAGTCTAATTTATCATCAGGTAAGTAGGCTGGTGGTGGGGAGTTACCGTTCTCATGAAGTTAGTTGGTACATGGTTATTGCATGAGAGTTCACTGTTGTTTCATTAGAATAGTAGGGGAGGGTTTTTTCACATTTTATTTAATTCTTATGTTAGATGGGTTGTTTGGTGGGAGAAGGGCTATTACATTCTTAGTAGCATAGGTTGGTTGGCCTTTGCATTATAGGTGATTTTAGTGGATGGTCAGGTAATGCTCATGTCTATAGGCTGCTTTTTGAATTATTTTTTAACTTATTGTGCTTTTTAAATGATTGGTGGGATTAGAAATGCAGCCGTTGAGGTAGCAGGGCACTAGGCAGGTGCTTCACAAGACAGCCGACTGCAGGAGGTTGCTGAAGCAACAGAGGTAGGAGATGCATGCAGATTGGTGGGGTGAGCAGGCATCATAAAAGACATGGCAGGTGCAACATGTAGCAAGTTAAACCACTTATTTTGTTTCTGGCTTGCATTTTGCATTTTCTTGGTGAGACAAGAGGGTTGGCTATACATGCTTAGTAGTTTAATGAAGAAAAAAAAAAAAACTAAATACAACAAAAGAGTGGATAAATAGGAGAATGCATACCAAAGGAGCTGGACACATGATAGTGGGTTCAAGTTAATGTATGTAGTTGCAATGAACTGCATCCGGGTTAATGGGCAGAAACATGTTTTAGGTCAGCAGTGTAATCTTAGGCTGATGAAGCTTTCAGCTTACCTAGCACTTATTGATTTTAGCTGGGTCTCTTTTAAGGTATTAAGATTGGTGGTTTGGCAACAACAGCTACATTGTATTCAGTGTGTAGTGTAATGATAGAATTTATAGACTTCTGTTGCTTTGCATGATGCATATTTGTTCTCATTTCTGTTATTCCTGTAAATCCTTCAGATTGCTGGTGTTATTGTCCTTATTTATCCCCGATTAATGCTGGCATATCCCTGGTTCTGTTTTGCTTTGCCTTTGTTTTATGGGAGCTATGTGATGATGTGCTGGCTGTTTTGGTGATGGGGTTATATTAAATGTGGCCTGTCTTATATGTCTTTGAGGAGGTATTCATAGGTTCATAGGTAGGTACTAGGCTATCGGCCCAAAGGCGTACATAAGCCTAGCCAACAAGGTTCACTGGCTTTTGCCACCCATGAAAGTTATTTTCCTGTGCCACTGTTGAGCAGAGACACAGAAGTGATCCCCGGGGTGTATTTCCTATTTCCCATCCACTCATCAAGATTTTTCTTGAAGAGTGCTAATGAAGAACTTTGCTTGACATAGATGGGCAGCCTGTTCCAGAGTATGGGAAGTCTCTGGGACAGGAATCTATCCCTCCAGCATGTCCTGTTTATTGTGGTGATGAGGTTTAGGTCCCTAGAGCGTGTAGCTCAGAGGGATTGGGATTTCTTTAGGTGTAGCATGTCCAACAGCTCTGGGTTTGACATAGCTTTATATGTTAGGCAGAGATCACCTCGGAGTAGGCGATATGCTACGGAGTAAAGCTGGAGTTTTTTGAGGCGGTCAGTGTAGGGCATTTGTTTGAGGCCAGTAATCCTCTTTGTGAGGTACTTCTGTGGCCTTTCCAGCTGCTGCAGATGTCTTGTGAGGTAAATTCCAAAAGGGGTGTTGTACTCTATAATGGGTCTAATGAGTGTCGGGTAAAGGGGAACAATGACCTCTTTTTTTCTGGATGAGAACCCTTTTATGATGAGGTGTGCCATGTAGAAGGACTTCCTGACTGCTGTGGCAATGTGACTATCAAAGGAGAGACTACTGTCCACCTGGGTCCCAAGGTCTCTTATCACACATTTGGTGTTAAGTAGATTGCTGCCTATGTGGTAGCTCATGGGTACAAAGTTTTTACCAAAGGGGATGACACTGCACTTTTTGGCATTGAGCTTGAGGCCATGACTCTGACACCAGGCATCTGTCTCAGCGAGGCCTTTCTGTAGTTTGTCCACATCATTTGGGGACTTGACTATGGCTCCTAGTTTGCAGTCGTCTGCGAACTTCATTAGCCAGAGGCCTTCTGTGTTAGCCTGTACTTCAGAGAAGTAGACACCAAACAGGAGAGGTCCCAGGACGGAACCCTGTGGTACTCCACTTGTCACTGCTTTGAAGTCAGATTTGGAGTCTGCAACTTTTACAGTGTGGATTCTGTCAGTGAGCCAGTTGGCAACCCATCTTGTGATGTATGGATTTATACCTCGTTTAGTGAGTTTATCTATAATTCCAGAATGAGGGATGGTGTTGAAAGCCTTGGTGAGGTCAAGATAGGCTGTGTGAACCACCTTACCCTCATCTACGGCTTTGGTGACTGCCTCAAAGAAGTCGATCAGGTTCAGGAGGCATGATCTGCCTTTCACAAACCCAAACTGGGTGGGATCCAGAGTTTGGAGGCTACCAATGTCTTTGTTTATGAGTTCCATGATGATACGTTCAATGGCCTTGCAAACCAGGCTCGTCAGGCTAATAGGTCGATAGTTCATTGGAAAGATTTGAGGAGATATTAATTTGAAGAGTCAGAAGGATACTTGTTAGAAATTTTTTTTTCCAAGCATGTAAGCAGGTATTAACAGGAAAGGGTATTAGGACAAAGAGTTTTAGGCTAGAGGTTTATCTTAGTGTGTCAGTTTTTCTAAAAATAAAATATATGGGTGGGGGGGTTGGGTTAATTGTGTATGACTATGTTTTGACAAATATTATTTTGTGTTACAGGATGGTGGATGTTAATGCTTTCAAAAATCAATGGGCAAGCATTATAGCCCAATTGGAGGCAATTTTTCAGGAGGTGGCAGTTCCAGAAGCCATACCATCAATGTCAGCAGCATCTATAGTGGCAGTTGAGATACAATCTGAATGGTAGCATATTTGGAGAAGTCAGAAGAAGAGGAAAGCTAACAGTGAAGAGGAAGGCCAAGAGTCAGTTAGAGGAAGTCAGTCAAGGGTGCACCCAAAGGATCCAGTGCCATCTAAGTCAGAAGCACTAGTTCCACAGTTGCCTGCAGGTAATTATTTGGCTACTATGGCTGAGGGTTTGGAAGATTTGAGTACTGATTTAGAAGGCAGGTTGGCAGGAGTTTTGCAAGAATTACGTGCTACTGACAGTTTGAGTTTGCAAGAGTTGTTAGTTGCAGGTGGGGGGCAATCAGCAGTTAGATGACAATGGATTAGGAGTTATTTTGTCTGGTCATTAAGACGGCAGGATTGGGGAAAGGCAGTCAGTTTTTGATCAAGTTGACACAGGTTCAGGCCCACTGGGTCCAATTAATCCACCTATCTCAGGTTTGGCATTGGATGTTATAGTTAGATAAAAATTGCCAGCTTTAGCTTTAAGTTTAGTCATGATCCCACATTTCCTACTATCAATTAAGCAGAAGATTTGGCACAGTGAATATGAGGTTTTTTGATTTGATTGACACTAATGGAGCTCAGAGGTTAGTGGAAGCACAGTAAGGACTTGGCTGCAGCATTAGCATTAGGAAAGAAGAGGTTAAGGAGGTATAGGGTGAGGACTTAAGACACCTCGGTCCTTGGTTTTGTTTATATGATGGCTGTTACATTGGAGAAAGATGCATTATAAGGTCTACCATTGTTAGGTTATTTTCTAACAACTGGAGAGAGTCAGCATTTGCATAGGGGCAGTGTTGTACTAGTTACTTATAAAAGTAATAAGTTACATTCACTAGTTGCTTTTCAGTGAAAGTAATATATTACTATTACTTATTACTTTTCTAAAAAAGTAATATATTACTATTACTAACAGGGGCAGCCGTGGTGGTGCAGTGGTTAGAGTTGCCACCCCACATCAAGAGGTTCTCCGGTTCGATCCTCGGCTGGGCTGCCTTCTGTGCAGAGTCTGCATGTCCTCCCTGTGGTCGCGTGGGTTTCCTCCGGATGCTCCGGTTTCCTCCCACATCCCAAAGACATGCTGTAGGTGGATTGGACACTCTAAATTGGCCCTAGGTGTGAGTGTGTGTGTGTGTGTGAACCTTCTGTGGAAGGTTGGGCACCAGGCTAGCAACTCGATACTGTAAACCTCCACTGCCAATCATGAGAGTACAGGAGATCCACTGTAGCATCCCCTAAATGGGAAAAGCCAAAAGAAGAAGAAGACTAGTTACTAAAGTAACACATTAGTTTTACATAAGTACAGTTTATCAATTTAATATTGAGATTTACTCACACAAGTAAGCACATGCAAACAAGTGTATTTTTGAAGTTGTATACACAATGTTACAATAATGATGAATAGCATTTAACAGTTGAAAAACTCCAGCAGACTAGTCTTTATAGCTGGGCAGCACATTGGTGCAGCAGCTGGTTTCATCACCTCCCAGTAACAGGTTCTCCAGTTTGATTCTTGACTGGGGTGCAGTATGTGCAGAGTCTGCATGCCCTCCCTGTGTTCGTGTGGGTTTCCTGCAGGTGCTCCTGTTTCCTCCCACATTCCCAAGACATGCTGCAGGTGGATTGGACATTCTAAATTGGCACTAGGTGTGAGTGGGTGTGTGCTTTTTCCCCCTGAGGAAGGTTGGGCACTGGGCTTGCAACTCAATACAGTAAAACTATACTGCCACTTGTTCTGTGGATTGATGATCTGCTGTGGTGATCCCTAATGAGAGCAGACAAAAGGAGAAGAAGAAGACTAGTCTTTATAGCTAGAGCGTCACAAATAATAATTAAACCAAACCATACACAGCTAGCAGCACAAGACCTATAAAAACCTATCACATTTTGTCTTATTTTCAGCAACTAAAAATCAAAACTCGAAAAGAATTTTAAATAGAACTAACAAAAAAATTGTTATGACAAAAGTTGGTTGATCATAGAACCACCTGAAGAGTCCTGCTTGGTGCAGTTAGTTGGGATGTTGGGTGTTAAACCAATGAGTGGTGAGTTTGATTCCAGTTGACGGCAGTATGGAGAACCAATGCCATTTATTATACAGCAAGGTAAGGATATGATCTCTAGCAGGCTAGAATTGTCCCAGTGTTAGGGGGTGTTTTAGTGGGTGAGAGTCCCACAGTACTAGGGCAGGGCTGGAGTCTGGTCATCATTAGCCTTCAACTCCTTGCAGTGCAAAAAAAATGAAGTAAATTATGCTCCAGGCTAATTCTAATGACCTATTATGAATCATACCTCTCAACCTGGAGACATCAAAAATCTGGGCAAAAGCCCATGAAAAGTAGGCACAACTGGCCAAAAATCGGGACACTAATCAACATAAAATTTACGTGTATAATGTAACTCCGCCCATTCCAATGGAATTGTGGAATGCCAGCATTCAAACAATTGTTAAAATGTTCCCATTTTAACATTAACTATAAAAATATACATTCACACAGAAACACGAGTTAAAGTTCCTTTTAAGGGCAGTAGTAGGCAATAAGCATGTAAACACTTTGCATTCTTTCTGCCCAACCACACTTCTAGCATATACACACTAGTGTCACATTAGCTGCACCCTTACAGAAAATGATTAAAATAACATACGTTAGTAACTGTAACATATATAAAAGAACTGTGCACTCTATTAATCTTAATATGAAACTAAAGTCTGTCACAACACTCATTGGTATAACAAGCCACTGTTGTCGTCAATATGTGGGTATCATATCAATCTGATCAATGGATAAAATAAATCTGATTTGGAAATCTTCTGCCCTTGTAATTATGTAAATACCAATGTGTATTAGTAGTTTTGTAAACAAATCTGGTAGCTGCTGATGCTGGGCATTGACTCATAGCTCTAACTGTCACCAAAAGGCAGGACACTGGTGAACTGACAATCCTTCAAATTGTCTGGGAGTGTATATATATGACATATGTATTTGTGTGTACGTGTGTGTGTGTGTGTGTGTGTGTGTGTGTGTGTGTGTGTGTGTGTGTCCTCTTATAGATTGGCACTGTACCCATGATGTGTTTGTCTACCTTGCACCCACTGCTTGCTGTGAGAGGCTCCTGTTCCCTCACAACACTTAATTTGTTAAATTAAATATCAGAAAATGACTGAATAAAACAGTAAAGTAATGTTTCTAGAATGCATAAAATAAATTTTAAAGCAGTAGTGTTGTACTCACTATATATGTGTGGAAGCTGTAGCAATATTGTTCTTTAAGTGTACAGCAATGTGTGCTTAAAATACCACATTAAAAATATTGTAAAAAGTTTCACAGTGGAATGTAATGTACTGTTAAATGGTTTGTTTTATTAAGCAGCACAAATAATACCACATATATGTAGTGAAACAGCTGTGATCAACACTGAAACATGTGATGGCAAACATTTGGTTGATAACATGTAAAGCATCAAGAGTGTGGTATCCTAGGGAATTAAATTTATTTTCTGGTATGGTTATCTCAGACTTAAGTAGCACAGGTGTGGAGGAGGCCCTTTCTGTTTTCAGCATCCTCTTTGCTAACTGCATCACTTAGTATTTAATGTAACTTCAAAACAATACAAAATAACAGTTTTTTTTTACCCTAAAACATAATAAATTGGCACTTTTTAAATTCTGCAGTACCATACCTCTCAACCTCTTAGCGCAAAAAATCTGGTAAAAGACTAGCATAATGGGAGGACAAAGGCCCAAAAATAGCGACAGAATTTAAAATATTGCTCTTACAAACTTGAAAAGCTAATAGAATAACAGAATTTCTGTTAGTCTGCATTTTATGAAGGATATGAAGTCTGAAACTCATGTATAAGTTATTTAGTGACTTTAGACCTCCATGATTTACTAGAAAACCACAAATTTTATGAGAAATAGATCAAAACTATGAGGCTGAATCTGGACAGTTGAGAGGCATGTTACACACATACAAACACACACACACACACACACACACACCTTCTCTGCTCTTTCACACACACACACACACACACACACACACGCACGCACGCACGCACACACACACACACACACACACACAAAACACACACACCTTCTCTCTTTTTTTTCTCAAACACACAGACACACCTTCCCTCTTCTCTTTCTCACACACACACACCTTCTCTCTTCTCTTTCTCTCTCTCACAAATACACACACACACACACACACCTTCTCTCTTCTCTTTCTCTCTCACACACACACACACACACACACACACACACACACACACACACACACACACACACACACAATCTCCCTCATACAAAAAAACAAGCCACCATTTTAACTAACACACATACTGATACATTCACTCATACTTACCTCGGTATGGCTAGTTTAAATTCCGCAGTAAGTGCAGACTGAGTTTAGCTCCATAGTATGCATCAGTAGTCACACTAGAGATGAAGTTGCTGCCTTTCAATCCTAAAGCAGAAATTAAATGCTGGATTTCGTGGCAGACACTTTTACTTTTTATTAATGTTGTGACTTAAGATACCTAGTATTTACAAACCTTAATTATGGCATATATGCTTGTAGAGGACAGTTAAAATATTTTCCCATTCTTCTCATGGACTTACTAACTTGCAGCTGCTCTGTTACAACCAGGAGAGAATGCGTGGCTCTGTTAGTTTGTAAAATCTGTACGAGCTGCACTTAATGTTATTTTAATGTAACACCACACTTATGCAGAATTCTATGGGTACATCAGTCAAGTACAGCTCTAATTATTATCATTATTAGTTGACTGCAGTGTATTACTCTTTCTCAAAAATGTTTTCTTTCTTGATATCTTTCAGAAAATGCACACTAATGCAAAATATGTCTTTCTAAAACCGTTCTGAGTTTATAAGCACCCTATTAAAAATTGTTCCTGATTTCAGACCCTTGCCCCCCTCCACACATTATGTTTGGCTAATGGCTGTGTTTAAGATTTTTTGTGCTGAGATGTTGACGAGTTCTGTGGGCTACCAGCTCTTAAACTGTGTTTCTTTACATTGGGGAAACATTTGAAACACAAACTCACTAACATGATGTCCACCTTGCAAACAGTATGATAATATGCGATTGTACCTACCAATTATTCCTGATTTTGCCTTCATTTTTTGTCCTGACTCTGACAAATGCTTGATTTTCTGTTAAATTGTTGAGGATTTCAACAACTCAGTATATCTTATTGCTCAAAATGCATACTGACACAAAATCTGTACGTGAATTAGAATAATACCTGCCTGAATCTTAATCCTTATACCCCTTTTCTGGCATTTTCTACATGTGGGTCATGAAATCAATGACATCGGCAATTGTTCCTGTACTCAGTAAGTAGTAGTAAACTGTCCTCCTTAAAGGAGAAGGTGCCACCATCACAGGTGTTTTTTTTTTTAAATTGAAACCTCTTAAAAGTGGAATGGTTCCCATGCCATTGTCTGCATGCCAAAATCGGGATTTAATGGGTCTAATCAAGAATTTGTGGCACCCTATTATTGAGCCCAAAACAGGGAAATGCCAAGGAATTTGGTATAGTTGAGAAGTACGTTATGAATGCTATGTGCTATATGTTGTGCCAATATTATGTTGTAATTTTTTTATCCAAATTGCCCCTTCAAAGTCTCTATTACCACTTAACATATGCTTGCTATCCATACTATCCAGGGCCCCTAGATGGTTCTTTAGGAGGTGATATCGCCCACATTGAGAACCACTGGTTTAAGTAAATGTAACTCGAAAGTAACTCACATTTCAGTTACTAGTTACTAAAAGAAGTAATATATTACTATTACTTTATTACTATTTTGAAAAGTAAATATTTATATTACTAGTTACTATAAACTGTAATATATTACTCCTATCACTGCACAGAGGTAATGTTTGATAATTCTGGTGCTGCTATGCAGCAGGATAATGTCAGGCAAAATGCTACAGGAGGAATTAATCCCAGCGACAGGGGGAATTATTATTCCTCAAGAGGCCAGTTGTGATTACGTCGGCTTTCTGGTAAAAGACCAGTCACATTCCCCCATTATGTTTGAAATATTGAAAGCCTTGTTGAGTGCATACCCTAACCATCAAGGTGCAAGAGAGAGAGAGAGTTTGTGGTTTTGCATTGAGTTTTTATATTTTCTCAGGACTTAGGGGTAGTGAAGTAATTTTTAAGAATCTGAAATCAGTTATGGACAAGGTAGATGTGGTTGTTGCTTTGCTTAACAAGGTGATGGAAGCAGGTAGTTTTAAGTCCATTTATGAAGCCACCATTTGGTTAGTTTTAAAATATTGCCATTAGGGTTGGTGCCTAAGAAAAATGAAGGTGAATTTCATTTGATTCACCATTTGTGTTTTCTTGAGAATGGATCTGTTAACAGTCACATTGACAGGAAGGATTCTAAGGTTCAGTATGCATCACTGAATGATGCAGTTGGTATCATCAAATTGTTTAAGGACCCTTGGATGTTATATGTACAAAGTGCAGTAGGGACAGTTGTATTCTAGTTTTACAATAAGCAATAAACAAAATGAAAATACTTTTCTTTTTGTTGCAGGGATTCACCATAAAAGCTAATTTCTTTAACAGTTTTCCAAGATATTTCTGCAATTTTTCCATTCACTTTATTTGTGACTTTGCGGTTAGCTGTAAACACAGGCTGCAATGGATTCCTAGTGGTGGAAATAAATCAGTAACAGAATTTATGCATCTTTAGGAATGGCTATGTAGAGGATGTAAAAAGAAAAGTCTGTGGTATCCTTTGAAGTCTCAGAAAACCCAGTATGCAACATATACTGGGTCCAAAACAAACCAAGAAGAAACTTCACAGTGTGGAGTGTGTGGTTCACTCCTTGAAATATGTTATGAACCTAGTTCACTAATAAAAATCAAACTATAAAATATGTACTACAAAATAATAAAATAGTAGGTAGTCCACAGTTGAGTTAAAATGGAATATCCTTCATTGAACATTAAACAAACAATCCTGGTTGAGTATAATAGGTTAGTACAAGGCTAACTGCTCTTGCGAGCCATTTAAAGCCTAGCCAATTATCCCTTGTGAGACTCAAACCCTGCACCTTGAGTTTGCAAGGCAAACACCTTAACCATTAGGCCACCCTCCCAACCCCAACATTCATCATTTATATATAAAACCAGGAGCAACATCAGAGCTCCAGAGGAGAACAATACTGTCAGAGTCACCAGGAAGGCTACTAGTGATCCCCAACCACTGCCATAGCCCCTCTGGAATACCGGAGAACGGAGCAATGGACAGGAGTGAGGAAAATGAAATACTTGCAGGAGCCCAACTACACCACAGGACCCAGAACCAGACGGAGGAAGGAGCCATGCCATTAACTTACCCTGTTGTGTGGAATCACTCCAAAAAAGAACTTCCTGACATTGAGATTAATGTGCTTTCAAAGAGATTAATTTTTGTTCACCACTGCATGTCTGACATAACACAGGTACTAGTTGATTTAAAATCCTATGTCAGAAAATTGAATCTGAAAGTTCTGTACCATAGCAAATCTGATACCACTGAGAAAAAATTATTCAAACAATAAAAAGACCCAGTAATTACTGTCCTCCCTTATACCAAACTTTAGCAGCCTTTGAGGTCAAATGTGAAATGGACATCAGGAAATTACTACAAAAACCAGCACGGAGAAAGTTCTACGACCTTAAAAAAGGTGAGAAAAAAGCATTGTTAGAGCTAAGCAGAGATAAGTCTCAAGGGATTATGCTGGCTGACAAGGGAGGGGGCATTGTTGTTACTGATGCATCAGCTATAACCAGAGGATAGAAGAAATGTTGAGTGACACTAACTATTATGTATCTTTAACTTTAGAAGAGATTAAGTCATCATACAACAACTGGTACACAACCTTGTCTGCACTTTATGATGATGGTTTGTTAACACATAACTTGTTTGACTATCTACAGACACCTTCTCCCCACTTGCCTAAATTCTTTGGAATTTCTAACCCACATAATAATACAGAAAACCCTCCTTACAAGTCAGTGGTTGTAAGCAGGGGGTCCTTGAATGAAGCTGCTGCTGTCTACCTGGATTTTTTGTTACAACCTTTGTTTGAAAAGAACATTTCACACATAAAAGACTCTTAATTATTTTGTAAGGAAAATAAAAAAAAATGTTACAATTGATGCTGATAGCATTTTATTAACAACAGATGTTGAATCATTATATACTGTATACTTCCACATAATTATTGTATTGAAACAGTGACTGATTCATACAGGAAAAACAACAATGGCACACCAGCACAACAAGAAAGAACAGGTAAACTTTTACATATAGTGTTTAGCTACAATTTTAATATGGTTAATGGAAATTACTATAAACAAGAAACAGATATAGCCATGGGGACAGATAGGACCCTAGCCTAGTCAACATACTCCTAGGCAAGTGGGAGGACTATTATGTTTTTAACAACCGAGAATATATCACAGTGTATCTGCGGTTTATTGATTACATCTTTATTGTGTGGAAAGGAGACAGAACTAAATTAGCAGATTTTATCAACTATCTGAATCAGACTGCGGTGGTGGTGCTGCGGTAGCGTTGTCACCTCACACTAAGACGTTGTCCTGTTCGATTCTCAGCTAGAGCGTCTTCTGTGTGGAGACATGCGTGAACAGGCATATCTTCGTTGAAGGTTGTGCGTCAGAGCTGGCAACTCGGCATGTAAAAATCTACTGCCAATCATTAGCGGACCAGAGTTCCATGTGGTGACCCCTAACCGGGAAAAGCCGAAAGACACAACATCAACTATCTGAATCAGACCACCAGCTTTCTGCATTTCACCTCTTCGCACAGCCTCACTTCAGCAGTATTCTTAGATATGCAGATTATTAAAGACTTGGACCAAGGTAAAATTGATACAGATCTTTACAGAAAATCTACCAGAGTAAACCTCCTGCTACATAATAAGAGTCTCTATCCCACCATGACAAAATATAACGTTGTTAAGTCCCAGGGCTACAGGTTGGCTAGGATCACCATGAAAATGGAACCCTTCCTTAAGAGCCTAAATGATCTTGAAAATGATTTTTGGTGAAGAGATATGAAAGAAATATGTTAAGAAGCATTCTGAAACCTAGAATTGAACTAAAAAGTACAAATTCACCAGCACTTAACAGTCCTTATAGGAGGGTTGTAAAGAAATCTATGGACAACAAATCTAGAGACAGCTGTACCTTGACTTTTTCTGTTGACTATCACAGCATCATTAATATTATTAGAGAGAAATGGGCTATAATTACTGAAAGTTCATATTTAATGGACATTTTTGGAGAAGCTCCTTCCTTTGTGTACAGGAAAGCTAGAAACGTCAGGAGTTGCATCAAAGGTAGGCCCCAACCATTGGATACATGCACCGATAAGTGTGGAGCCAACTGTGTTGTTTGTCAGCACATACAAGAGGGAGACATGCTTTTTTGCCCTTATTTAAATAAACTGATTAAAGCCAATGCAGGAGGTGACTGTAACTCAATGCAGGTGGTTTACAGGGCAAGCTGCGATGACTGTGGGGAAAATGCTCAACAGACTTAAAGGAAGGATTTCTGTCCATCCTTCTGAAATTAGAGCTAAGTGCAAGAATAATGCACTGGCTCAGCACCTGCAGCGTCACAAAGACACACTGGCTTTAAATTTCAAATTATTGATCATGTGGACCTTTTGGAACTGGAAGGAGACATCCCTAATCTTTTAGAAAAAACATGAACTACTGTGGTAGCTGAACCTGAACTCTTAGAAAACCGGGGTTAATTATTATTGCTAAATAAAAAGCATACTAGAACTCAGAAAACTCCCCAACTGTTTAAAAGACTATTAAAAGTCTGATATGGGACTGATTAATGCTGACATTATATACTAATATTATACATTCTAGTATCATTATAATCAAATATCAGACATTGTAAATATTTTACAATGAAAATAACTGATATTGGTGCTGTTTTCTGATACTTTTGCTTATTTAAACTAAGTGCTTTCTTAGTTAGATGCCACACTTGAATAGATCCCCGGGGGCTTAATTGCTTTATTTTTAACATTTTCGGCCTACTTAGGTGTTCACTTGGAGATTTATACACACGTTCATTAATATTATAATACATTTTTACAAACAAACCTGATGAAGTATTTATTTTGTACGAAAGCAATCTTTGTTAGATGTCTAGTGGTAGATCTTTTTGTTAGTTAATTAGTCATTTTGTTAGTAAGTTTTGTTAATTAATAAAGTTTGGATTAGTAGGTTAGCCTTAATAAACTGTTCTTATATTATATATTTTTTTCTGTAGCTTTTAAGTTTCAGTTTTAAGGTAACACAGTCTCAGTTTACACTATGATGTTTAGGGGAAGGGGGACTTGGTTAAAGGAATGAGTTTAATTCTTTTATTGCTCTTAACAGAATCACCCTCCATAACCACTCCCTTGTTCCAAATAACCTGATTATATACAAGTAATGAATGTCTTCAATGCTTTTCATTATACTCAAGTAGGATTGCTTGTTTGTGTGTTTCAATAAAGGATATTCCATTTCTAACTCAACTGTGGACTACCTACTATTTTATTATTTTGTAGTACGTTATTTTAAAGTTTGAATTTTATTAGTGAACTAGGTGTATAACATATTTCAAGGAGTGAACTTCACACCCTCCACACTGCGAAGTTTTCTGCTTGCTTTGTACAGAATGCAGTCATTACTAACACATTGTAGGCCTTTTAGCTTTTTGTTGTTTCTAGTGACAGTGGAAACAAACTCCTATTCGCCATAAGTTCTATGCATAGAGTCAATAACAACTGAAAAAAGATAATATTAATGCTAAGAACAATGTGTGCAGGAAATGGCTTGTTTGACAAAATTGTCACTATTAGCTGTTCACAGTTCAAGTAGGGTGGCCGCAGTGGTGCAGCAAGAAGTTCCACAGTTTGATCCTTGGCTGGGGTACCTTCTGTGTGGAGTCTGCATGTCCTCCCTGTGGTCTCGTGGGTTTCCTCTGGTTGCTCCGGTTTCCTCCCAAAAACATGCTGTAAGTGGATTGGACACACTAAATTGGCCCTGTGTGTGTGTGTGTGTGTGTGTGTGTGTGCCTTCTGCGGAAGGTTGGGCGCCGGGCTGGCAACTCAACACCGTAAAACTCCACTGCCAATCATAAGCGAATAGGGTATCTGCTGTCATGACCCCTAACCAGGAAAAGCCAAAAGAAGAAGCTGCTCACAGTTCAAGTAAAAAAATATATGACATTATTTGCAAAGCAAGACGTGTTTGATCATTTTTATACAAAACTTGACACACTGCCACATAAATATAGACATGTCTGTGCGAACTGGGAAAAGGTAGGCCTTGCTTAGACACACCAAATAGTGTAGAGGTTTTGCAAATTATGGAATTATGATTATTTAGCAGCATTTATCATGCCAATAACCGAAACAGGCAGTGTCTTCCATGAACAAAGCAACAATTAACTTTGTTTCTGTCTACATCTAGGCTATGATGGTGCAGGTGGCTTGGTCTTTATGCAAGTGCATCCACAAATAATTATTTCCCTGCACGACACATCCCAAGGTCCACAGTGACAAGCCTGTCTATGATAAGCTGGGATGAATGAGAAAGATGCATGTTTTGCTTGTCTTCACGGAATAGATGGCTCTTTTAAAGTTTAGACAGACAAGAGGGAGATGAAACAATTCTAAGATTTTCTGAGGCCTAAGGCATCACTTTATTATATGAGATGTCAGGACCGTTAGCTGGGATTAGGCAGAGGAATTTTGGTGTAGATATGAAATTAGTTATTTGCCTGCAAAACTGCAGAAGGTATACATAATATCAAAGACGTCTCCATTATTAATGTACCAGGCTAAGTTTATCAAGGAGAAGGGATTATTCAAGGGTTTACTTTTAAAACTTACGAAATGGTGTCAAGGATGTATTATGGGGATGGTATTGCCAGGTCAGGGGAGGGGGTTGGAAGACACCTTGTCATTCAGTGGATATGATAACAACCATGCCTGAGTAGATTTCATAACAGCCATAGCTGGGTAAATATCAGTTTTATTGAATTACATATTTTATTATACCCAATGTTTACTCATATTCTTTCTACACATTTAATGAAATGCAGGATGTTTGCAGGAACCATAACATTTTGATGGCAGTATGAGGTAAGGGAAAAGTGAGACATGCAGCCCATGTTTGATAATATCAAGATCTATAACTGTTTTATACAATCATCATTCTAAGAAAAAAAGTCTTACTGACTTGAATCGAGAGTTGTTTCCTGTAGGTGAGAGGAAGAATTTTCAACAAATTGCTGTTGAAAATAAGGAACTATATAATGCAGAAATGGTAAAAGTGGGCTGCCCCAACCATTACACTGCTGAGAGATGAAGTAGAGAAATATAAGGCTCTAGGTGGGTATATACTGGGTTTGCAGTTGGTTTAAGTGGAGAAAGAGAGTGAAATGCATTCTCTTCTTGGAAGAGAAGGGAAGATTATGTAAAGACAAGAGTTAGCTGAAATCATTGACTGTGAACCCGACTCTAAAGTCCAAAGAATGGAGAATGGGGATGATCTGTGGAGACACTGGAAAAGCACAGCATCCTTTCATCCTCATGGATGGGGATAGCTATGTTTTTTGAAAAGAAAAGAAACGATTTAGGATGAATGTCAGTAGTTTAAAAAGTATTGTAAGACAGTGACCTTTTTCTGGCTGCTGTTATGAAGTATTCCAAAATAACTGCCTCCGTTTTGTTTACCATTTCTGTTCCTAGTTGTTCTTTTCCTGTCTCTCTCTTGTCATCCTATATGGAAAACTGCATTGCCATTAAAAGACAATGGAAATATGTGTCCTTTGACACAGTGGTTGGATTTCCATTATGTAACAGCTGGACAAAATCAAAATAAAGGTAAAATTTAATTACCCATGCAAGAAGATTTGTCCAATCAGTTACTCTTACTGAGCTTGCCATCATGACAACACCAGCAGCAAGTTCACATACTCAAATGAAAAAACCCTGCACCTCGTCTGTACTGCAGGACTGTAACTATATCATTGCCCAACAGTGAAATTCATTTTCTTTCAAAAAATTCAAATATCCAACACTGGAATGCAAACTAGATTACTCTGTGCAAGTTACAGTATCACTGGAGTGAAGTACACCTAAAGCTCATACTAGATAGGCATAAATATATTCAGCAATGTGCCCATGCACCACTTGGCTAATCACTACACAGGTATCTCTTCTGAATCATTTTGGTGGCAAAAATATAAAAATACGAATAGAAGAAGTGCATTTAATCAACAGACTTACGAAAAAAATAAAAATGCAAATAAGTAGATTGTTTAATGGCAATTATCTAAATGAGATCTATGGGTGATTCGGAAATACCCACAGGCTTTACCATCATGGGTGAAGTATGCCAGGGTAAGCCAGATCCACCCATGGATTATATGGTGATTATTGTTAATAAAGTAATACCAGCAACTTGAATTCAAGAATGGAATCAACAGATTCACAGTCAGGGTGTGACTGGTGGGTGAGCCCAACAGTTGCTCACCTTCCTGGGGGACAGGAAAGTGGAATGAGGTGTAGCTCTAGCACAGGGTGACTTTAAAGGGAAAGGGGTAAGCTTAGCCAGCATTCATGTGAGTCTGTGTGAATGTTGTATGTGCACGTGCATGTGTGTGTGTGTGTGTGTGTGTGTGTGTGTGTGTGTGTGTGTGTGTGTGTGTGTGTGTGTGTGTGTCTGTGTGTGTGTGTGTGTGTGTCTAGGGATAGAGGTGCAGATGACTCTCTTTTCAAAGAGCTGTTGGGTTAGGGAGCCATGGTCCTCATGTTATATAACCCAAATATCAGGATTAACTCTGGAAAAAAGATAGTAATGAAATAAAGAAACATAGGAGCAATATTAGGGAAGCAATCCCAAGACTCATAAGATACTTAGCCATATACACCATTCAGCAGACACAATTAAACATTTTTGATACCCTTTACAAGCATTTAAAAGTACCCACTTCCCAAATCAATCAAGCCTGTACATAATAAAGCTGGTATAAATTTGTGTCTACCCATCCAATTATAAAGACTAGATTTAAAAGCAGACAAAGTGCTTCATAGGTAAGTACTAGGCTCCCTACCATTGTGGGCCATTACAAGCCTAGCCAGTGTTGCAACAGGTGAGAATCAAACCTTGTACTTTTTGTTTGTGAGGCAAACACCTTAGCCTTTATACCATCCCCCAACCTTATAGTAGTAACTTATTCCATAGGATATAAATACTGTGTTAGGACCTTACCCCTCCTGCAGGTTGTGTTTATTCACTTATTCCATAGGATATGAATACTTTGTGAGGCGCTTATCCCTCCTGCAGGTTGTGTTTATTTATTGCAGGTTTAGGTCCCTAGTAGGAGTATTTGTAGAGACAAATAGTACTGAGTTTTTCCATGGCTCAAAAAGCAATGCATGGGTCACACTGGAGCAGCCAGGAGGCTACTGAGCATAAGAAGAGCTGCGAGCATCTACTGGGATATTTGAAGAATTTAAGGCCTATAATTCTCTTTCTTAAAAACCAATGGTGATTTTCCGGTTGAATAATATGCTTGGAATTGTACATAGCAAGATTGACACTGTATTCGATGATGGGTCTGATAAGGGAACAGGGTACAGTGGTAAGATGACTTATTTGAATCTTAAAAATATTCCTTTGGAAATTTATTGAGACAGATAGAAGGATTTCCTGACCATGATAGAAACACGATGATCAAATGAGAGAGTGGTGGCCATGTAAGTATCCAGGTCTCATATGACTTATAAATATCTGAAGAAGTACCCCATATAACATATGGGGTGGGAGCAATATTTTTGCTAAATGCTACTATGCTGTAGTTTCTTGTTATTTACCTTGAAACTATTTTCAGTACAGCAGGTATGTGCATATTCCAGCCCTTGTTGGAGCAGTGTAGTATTAATAGATGAACAGAAAACAGTGCCCAGCTTGCAGCCATCAGCAAACTTGGTCAAACACATTGCTGGAATATAGACTTGGGTGTCTACAAAATAAATGCCAAACAGGAAAGGGCCCAACACTGATCCATGTGGAACCCTGATAGTTACAATTTTAAGTTCACAGAGGGTACCTGCAGCTTTTACTGCTTGGGATCTACTGGATAGACAACTTAAAATCCAGTGGACAATGTAAGGGTTTAAATTAAGCTTGTCTAAGTTTTCAATAATACCAGCATGAGGAATTGTGACAAAAGTCTGCAGCAAGTCAGGATAAGCAGAGTGAACAGAGTGACTACCATCCATAGCCTCTGGAAACTTTTCAATGAGTTCTGTTAGATTTAGGAGACAGGATGTGCCCTCAATCCAAACTGAGCCCACTTTGCTGGATTATCTGCATAAGTGAGTTTTGCTATAATATGGTCCATGGTTTTATATATAAGGCTGGTAAGGCTGATTGGTCTATAATTACCTCAGTTTGCAGAGGGTCCACCCTTGCATTGCAGAGTCAAAGTGGCTGTTCTGCAAGTATCAGGACAGGATGAGGTTGAACAGTTTAATGAACAGTTTAAGTAGAGGCACTCATAGTGCATACTTAATACCAATGAGACTGAAGCCTGGCATGTTATCTGCCCCTATAGAAGTATTACTTTTAGCCTTTGACATGGATTCTAAGATAGTGATTTCTGGGAAAACTAAATTTTCAGGGCTATTGGAGGGCAGTAATGTAAGTAGGTATTTAGTACTAAATGTGTCTGCAAATAAGTTAGCTATATCCTTCGGATCAGAATGTATGACATTATTATTGGTGAGCTTAATACATCGTTGAACATTATTCTTTAATTTACTGACATCACTGAGAAAAAATGTTGATTCCTTTGGTGTTTGTAGCAACCTTCAGTTTGTACTCTGCTTTGCATTTTCTACCAATGTTTTTTACGTTTCTTGCTGGTTATGTCTCTGTGTGATGTTGAGTGCTAGGATTTCTTACAACTTTTCATTAGTTCCCTCAGTTTATTACTAAGGGAGTTTCACCAGAAAAGATTATTCCTGAATTTGCCATTATATTTAAGGTGAGCTAGTATGGACTTTTAAAGCAGCAGTTTAGCTGCCGGGAAAAATTGTAAGTGAATACAGCAGCCCTCTCAACTGGGCCTATTTGCAGTTTCTTTTTTTGAATTTTGCTTAGGTCTTCTACAAGCTGAATTAGGCTTGCATAGGAGAAGTCCCTAACGGTGGTCTCATTTGGCAAGATACAGGTTAAGGATATTAGAGCCTCTAGTGCGTAGCTTTAGAATTTGCTCCAATGTGTAAGTATTAACAAAATCTAGGAAATGTTCAGCATATCCATTTTAGAGGTGCAAGTGTGCCACTTCTGTTTCCTAATTATTTCTGTGTCAGTTATTCTGATATGGAGCATAGATACTGTTCACATATGTATATGACATCATGCATTTATTATATAGGTAGTTTATTGCAAAGATGTCTCTGGCTTTGATTGGCAAGAATGTTTATGTAGGCTAGACAAACTTACATGTACTCCTTTTATTTAAGACAACTATATACAGCGAGTTGGCAGGTGGTAACAGAACCACAAAGTAACTATATAAAAGAATATATAACCCAGAAAAGCGATGATGATGGCCACTGGTGATGTAAAGCCTGGGAAGCGGGAATCATACATATGTTTTGGGAATGTCCCACTGTCAAGAGGTTTTATGGTGAATGTATAGAAGAATGGAAATGTATATTCAGCAAGGAAGTTCCACTCTCATGGATCATAGGAGTATCATTTCAAGCCTAGCCATTTCATCCCAGTGAAATACCATTAATACTCTAGTCAATACTCAAGACTGTATTTAGTAATGACTGCCCATGTCCAGGAGGGTTGTGGGTGCTATCCCCAATAAGAATTTATGGTGTCCCATCCACTCGGCCAGGTTCCTTTTGAACAGTGTTATAGAGATGCTCTGCATCACATGAAATGGCAGCCTATTCCAGAGATGCAGCAGTTGCTGCAAGACAAATCTGCCCATCCAGCATGTCCTATTTAAGTTGCAGGCCATATTTAGGTCCCTGAAATGGGTAGCTGTAGTCCCGTTTGATTTACGGATGTGCAGCAAGTTCATTAGGTTTGGGTCGGAGATTGCTCTGTAAGCCAAGCATAAGTCTCCTCAAAGAAGTCTATATGATACTGAGTATAGTGACAAGGACTTTATTCAGTCTGTGTAAGGCACTTGCTGGAGTCCCTTGATCTTCTTTATTAGAAACCTCTGAGGTCTCTCCAATTGTTGCAGGTGCTTTGTATGGTACATGCAAAAAGGGACATTATACTCAATTATGGGCCTGATTAGTGACAAGTATAGAGGGGTCATAACCTCCTTTGCTCTAGAGGTGATGCCTTTGCTAATCAAGTGTACTATGTAGAAAGCCTTCCTTACTACAGTAGACACATGGTGGTCAAAGTTAAGGTTGCATTCTACTTGTGAACCCAGATCCCTTACGACTTCATAGGTACATAGGGTATTGTTAATTTAATAGTATGAAGGGACGTTGTTTTTACCAAAGGGAATGATTATGCATTTTTTTTGCATTTAGTTTGATACCGTGACTAAAACACTAGTTGTTGGTCTGTGTAAGACCCTCCTGAAGTATACTGACATCATTTGGGGATTTGATAATTACACTCAGTTTGCAGTTGTCCGCAGCCTTTATCAGCCACAGCCCCTTAGTTTTGACTTGAACTTCTGAGAAGTATATACCAAACAGTACAGAACCCAGTAATGACCCTTGTGGCACCCCGCTGGTGACAGGTCTCCTGGTTGATGTGGAGTCACCCACTTTGACAGCGTGTGACTAGTTTTGAGCTAGTTGGCAACCCATCTTACAGCAAAGGGGTTTACATTCAGTTTGCTAAGTTTATCGGTAATGCCTGAGTGTGGGATTGTGTTGAAGGCCTTGGCCAAGTCGAGGTATGCTGTGTGCACAGATTTGCCCTCATCAATGGTCCTGGTCATATTTTTGAAGAAATCCACCAGGCTTAACAGACACGATCTGCCCTTGACGAAGCCGAACTGGGTTGGATCCAGGGATTGGAGGTCACCTATGCCTTTATCTATGAGGTCTATGATTATATATTCCATGGCCTTAGATATGAGGCTAGTCAGACTTATGGGTCTATAATTCCCTGAGTCTGTTGCTAAGCTACCTTTGTGGAGGGGAATAACTGTTGCTGTTACCAATTCCATGGAAACATAGCCTGTGGTTAGGCTGTGATTGAATTGGGTACTTGATGATTCTAGTTCATGTTTTAGCTTGATTAGAAGACAGCCTGGGATGCAGTCTAGTCCCATAAAGGTTGTATTTTTTGCCTTAAACAAGGCTTTAATGACCTGCTCTTTGGATCTGTAGGGTGGGGGGAAGTTGGAGGGCAAGGTTTATGATAAGTTTGGTGGCGATAAGGGAGTGAAATTTTCACCAAATCTGTCCACCAGCAGCTTTATAATCTCTTTGGGATCAGAGTCCTCCTTTTAGGCTTGTATGTAGCTGTAAACGGCCTTATGATTATTCTTGGCTTTGATTGCTAAGTTTTTCTTCAAAGTTACCCTTAGAGGATTTGATATGTTGTCTTATTTGCCTGTTGAGGTGGAGGAGGGTGCTTTTCTATTGTTGAGGCCACACCTTAGTGTTCTTAGACAGCAATGTTTTGCATTTGTTGTAAAGTTTGTTGATGCTGGATGTCCACAGGGGCAGCTTGTTTTTACTTGGGGTTCTGGCTTTGATTCTCTCTAGAACAGCCCAGTCTATACACTTATACAAGTGATTGTACAGGGCTTTAGTGTAAGCTTTGGTGTAGTTACCACTTCCAGATGGAGGTGGGGCTTGGAATGCATTTATACCTTCCCCAAGGAGGGTATAGTTTGGCTTGGTGAATTATTTAGCCTGACTTCGCCCTTTGTGAGTTCTGGTGTTAGTGCTAGTTCGAAGGTGACTGGTTTGTGGTCAGATTTAACTAATGAGGGTCCGACAGTTGCAGTGGTGCATCTGTTTGTCATGTTAGTGAGGACCAGATCTAGTATGTTTGCTCTTCTTGTTGGGGTTTGAACAATTTGTTCCAGGGCATTTGAGTTAACAAAGTCAAGGAACTTTTGCGCTAGTGAGTTAGAGCTAGAGTAGGTTTCCCAGTTGATGGTGGGATAATTGAAATCCCTAATGACCAGAGTGTTTGGCAATACTTGGATTGACTCCTGTTTGGTCAAGTAGGCCTTGTGCACATCATGATCCATGGAGGGGGGTCTATAACCAGCTATGAGTTGAATGGGGGTCTTACCCACAATAATCTGAACTTGGAGTGACTCCATGGAGTTGTGCTGTCTAACTAGTCGGGAGATGAATTTATCTCTAATATAGATAGAAACGTTGCCTCCTTTGGCTCTCACATTTTTTTTTTGTGGTCTAAAGGTGTGGAAGGCATTGTAGCCTTGCAAGGCTGAGGTACTGTCTGAGGACTTGAACCAGGTTTCCGTGACTGCACAGACATCTACAAGATCCAGTGATAGAAGTGCTTTCAAGGTGTGCAATTTTTGGTTTAAGATCCTAGTGTTTAGCAACATTGCCCTTATTTTCTTATGATTGGCAATTTTCATGTCTGCAATTTTGTTTTTGAGACTTTGACTAAAAAGTCACTGCGGGAGAGGCAAAAGCATTTGACAGCAGCCGAAAGCCTAGTAGTGCCAGGTGCAAACCGTCTCTAGCAAAGGAGCGAGGTTTGTCAACCATGTCCTCCCAAACTGATAGAAACTGGATCCCCTTTGAATGAGACCAAAAACTAAGCCAATTATTGAAATCGATAATTTTTGTTTATACTGTGCATCATTCTTTCTAGGTGAGGGTAATATGCTGCTGAAGCCTAAGGACATACCTACCTGGGACATTTACTCAGAGTGCTCAATCATGTCTCTCTTCATATACTCCAGTAAGGTATATCTCAGGTTGTTTAATCCAACTTGAGCTATGACAGAGTCATAATGGTAGTTGTTGCCAAGAGACTTGAGTGTCTGTATGATCTGATGAATCCTGGCACTTGACAGACAGCTGACCATGACTTTCTCCTTATTTAACCTGGTCAGTGGGGCATCCATGTGTCTCACTAAGGAGTCTCCAATGAAGAGAAAATTTGGTTTATGAGTGTTACACCTTAAGGACTTGGTAGGTGAGACAATGGTGTTGCTAGGTGTCTCATGGGGGTGGAAAATGGATGGACAGAAACAAGAGAAAGGTATCATCATGATTTTGGGATGGTGGAAGCATAACAGCATAGCAGGGTCTTAGAAATCCAACCCTTGTTGGAGTCATGATAGTATTTCAGCTAATAATATTAAGTCGTATCAACAAACTTTATGTGCTCAGGATTCTAAAGTAAAGAAAGTGAAATTTAAAAGTCTTTGTGGAATCGACTCAGAGATTACAGTCGGATAGCAGACTGACCTTTCTCACTCTCTTTGATGGGAAGCACAGTGATATGATATGTTTATCTATGTGGCATGGGATATCCTGTCTAAGTGAAAAGTTTCTTTGATATCACACATATATATATATATATATATACTGGATCTTTAGTTGCTGCATGTGCTGATGTCTAGTTTTGTACATGTTTTGCTGATAAAAAATAATAAAAAATACCATACAGAAGTTATTTGGTAAAACTGCATTCTTAGACTGATAAAATGCCTTGGAATAGAGGAGGACAATTTCCCAGACAACTGTAAAAACAATGTTGTAAACATCCCATCAAAAACAGGATGCAGTAGGTTTAGTCTACAGAAGACAGTACAGGAAAGCAGGATTAGAACTGTATTTCTGCTTATGACAAAAAAATTCCAAATCTGGAGAAAAGGATTTTGTAGCACCTATTACTAAACAAATATGAAAGAGCACATATAGTCAGAAGGCTTGTGTTTCTTTTACATTCTGTAGTCTTAACACATTTATTGTATCAAATGTTTTCTTTCTTCTTTGTTTAGCATTTAGAAGTCATGAAAATAATAAAAGGAGAACCTCAAAAGTTAGCAACCAGGTGACGTAGGCATAAATCCAGATTAGCACTGCAGTTTATAGGTGTGTGCATTAAGAATAATGTGATTTTACTTAGTTTTTATGCTGACACTAGATAAGAAAATGATCATGCTTCAGCAGCTTAGACTGGAAATCAAGAAGATAAAATGAAGCACTGGACGGAGTGTCCACTGTCATATGATCTGGAACAGAAGACCATAATAGGATTTGAGTCCTGGTGTAAGTCTTCAGAAAAGTGAATGATTCTTTTGAGATGTGGCCAGAAGAAGTACAGACAACTCTTGCACTGCTATTTCCTATTTGTTCCTTTTCAGTGGGTTGATAAAAAACTGTGGCATGGCCATCACATAGGCAGTCATGAGGGCTGTTTTCAGTTTTAATGTCCTAACCCCTCTCCTTGCCTGGGAGAAACACAACCCCCGTCATCATGACGGTCCACTACACCTTCTTATATAGGTGCAGTCTTCTGTGCACCTGCCAATAATGTCTAGCATGCTCACAACTTGGTGAGTCAGATGCATACCTCTGGGCTATCCCAGGTATCTCTACCCCCTTCTCTAAGGATAGTTGTATATGATAGCCCAGTAATGCCTCTTCCCCTCACAATAGGGACACCCATCCACCCCCACGCCAGGTCCAGCAGACGATCAAACTGCCCATCAAACTGGGTTTCATCTCTCTAATCCACTAGAGATCACAGTACAGACATTTGTCAATGAAGAAGGCAGCAGAACAGACTTAATAAATGACAAAAGTGTCCATTACAAGGGAAATGGACCATTGAAATCCTTTATTATTTTTTTCTTAGCTACTCAGGGGAAAAAAACAAGTATAATTCAAATTTGATGAAATCAGCTGGAGGCTGGAGACATGAAAGTATAAGAAAATAAAAAAAGTCTCATAGAGTCTGGTAATTATACACAGAAGAGAAGACAGCAAGATAGATTATGGCCATAACACATAATCAGCGGGGGTAGGGAGGTGCATACTGCTCAACCTCTTAGAGCAAGAAATCTGGGCAAAGCCATAAATAATGGGGGGGGGGCAAAGGCCCCAAACTCCAAAAATAGGGGCAATTTTTAAATATTGCTCTTACAAATGTAGAAATTTGATAGAATAACAGGTTTTCCATTAGCATGGATTTTCTGAAGGGTATGAAATGTGAAACTCAAATGTCTGTCAATATTTTCTGACTTCAATTCTCACTGATTTGCCAAAGATCAGCCAGAAAAACAAAATTTTATGAGACACATTCAGAAAATATAAGGCAAAAATATTGACATTCTGTGAAAGTCTGGACAGTTCGGAGGTATGGGGAGGTGGAAGGAAGTTTCCTAAAATGCATCTGCAGAGATAGTGTTAAGACTGCAACCTAATAGAGAAGCACATAAATAACCAATCATCTGAGGGGACTCAACAGATGATATTTTGTTCATCTGCATATTATTTTTTTATAGTCATATTACCTGGGATTACATTTTTAAAGGGTGGAAATGGACATGCTATTCTAAGTCCCTTTTTAGGCACAACCAGTAAAGGCACATCGATTTCTGGAGGGCATTTCAGAAGAAGGATGGTACAAAAAAGGGTACCTAAAACAACTGCAGTGATGAGATATGCACTACATGTTCAACTGGGCACTGAGCACTTTGTATCTACAACAAAAGGAAGAGGAAAAGAGTAAATAAGAAACGACATAAAATCACGAAAATCATGAAAAATCATGAAAATCATGTCATTCAAAACATCAACGATCTGGGTGTCCCTAGATCAGGGGAGGGTGTTCAGGTCTAGAAATACAGGAGGCAAAGGAATAATGAAACGACATTAGAAGTGGTGCACTCTAAATGAAGTCCAACAGACACTAGGAGATGGATGGAGCATGTCAGAGTAACGTGTAATCTTACAATGTAATGGTGACGGACACGGCAGAGATTTGGCTATATTGTGAGTTAATCACAGTTAGTAAATAATAGGTGAGGGCCAGGGAAATGTGACAAAACTTCTGTAATCAAACAAATTAGATGCCCAGTTGACTAGTGGACTGGGTAGACTGCTTGGATTTTTTTACGAGACCATTTATGATTTCCCATGTAAGAGAGAAAGTATTTTACTGCAAATGGTGCACTCGAGAGAAATGATCGGGTATAATGAATCAGGATAGGTAAGAAAGCCAGCAATATTATTCATAAAATAAGATCCATTCAAAGTAGCTACAGGAGTAATGTTTTGTCTTCTTGTTGTTGTTAAGGTGAGGAACAGGATACTTTGTGATATTATTGGATTTGTGGTACCAAGACAGGATAGGGACACAATAACTGATCTCCTTATTGGAGGTAAGACAATCAGAAACATTTTTTTTCCATTAGTAACTTGTATACTTAATGGCCACCTTTTCTGTAAATGGAGAAACTGATAGCTGAGAACTACATGTCCTGAACACTACAACAAATTTAGTAAGAAACAGAGCAGGTAGATTAGTAGGATATATTATTTAAACTACACTATATTCAATGGATATAAAAAGCGTACACACCCCTGTTAAAATGTCAGGTTTTTGTGATACAAAAAATGAGACCACAATAAATCATTTCAAAACTTTTCTCACCTTTAATGTGATCTATATCCTGTACAATTCAACTGAAAAACAAACTAATCTGTTAGGGGAAAAAAATACAAAAAATAAAAAACATACAATAAGCTGGTTGCATAAGTGTGCCCACCCTTAAACTAATACTTTGTTGAAGCACCTTTTGATTTAATTACAGAATTCTTTCTTCTTGGGTAGGAGTCCATCAGCATGGCACATCTTGACTTGGCAATATTTGCCCACTCTACCTTGCAAAAGCTCTCAAAATCTGTTAGATTGTAAGGGCATCTCTTGTGCACAACCCTCTTCAGGTCACCCCACAGATTTTCTATTGGATTTTGGTCTGGGCTCTGGCTGGGCCATTCCAAAACTTTATAATTTTCTTCTGGTGAAGCGATTCTTTTGTTGATTTGGATGTATACTTGGGGTCATTGTTGTGTTGAAAGGTGAAATTCCTCTTCATCTTCAGCTTTCTAGCAGATGCCTGAAGGTTTTGGGCCAAAAGTGACTGGTATTTGGAACTGTTCATAATTCCATCTACCTTGACTAAAGCCCCAGTTGCATTTGAAGAAAAGCAACCCCAAAGCATGATACTGCCACCACCATGCTTCACCGTGGGGATGGTGTTCTTTTGGTGATGTGAAGTGTTGTTTTTGCACCGAACATACCTTTTGGAATTATGAACAAAAAAAGGTCAACCTTGGTCTCATCAGACCATAACACATTTCCCACATGCTTTTGGAAGATGATGTATTGTTTTTGCAAATTTTAGCCAGGCCTGGATGTTTTTCTGTGTACAAAAAGTCTTCCATCTTGCAACCCTACCCCATATTCCAGACATATGAAGAATACGGGAGATTGTTGTCGCAAGTAGTACCCAATCATTATTTGCCAAAAATTCCTGCAGCTCCTTCAGTGTTGCTGTAGGTTTCATGGTAGCCTCCCTGAACAGTTTTCATCTTCTCATTTCATAAATTTTGGAGGGACGTCCAGTTCTTTGCAACATCACTGTTGTCCCATATTTTCTCCACTTCACCGTGTTCCATGGTATATTCAATGCTGTGAATATTTTTTTGTACCTTTCTCCTGACTGATACCTTTCAATAATAAGATCCCTTTGATGCTTTGTAAGCTCTCTGCAAACCATGACTTTTGCTGCAGCAGGCAACTGAGTAAATGTCAGGAAAACCCTACTAGGACAGTTGAACTTTATTTGGGGTTAATCAGAGTCTCTTTAATTGATGGCAGGTGTGCACCCAAGAAGAATGAATGCTGTAATTAACTCAAAAGGTGCTTCAACAAAGTCTTAGTTTAAGGGTGTGCAGTGTGCACACTTAAAAAAACAGCTTATTGTATGTTTTTTATTTTTTATATTTTTCCCCTAAAAGATTTGTTTTTCAATTGAATTGTACAGGTTATAGGTCACATTAAAGACGAGAAAAGTTTTGAAATGATTTGTTGTGGTCTATTTTTTTCTATCACAAAAACCTGGCATTTTAACAGGGGTGTGAACACTTTTTATATCTACTGTAGTTTTAATAACAAACTATTATCTCTTTTATTATTCCAGGTTAAGACCTTTGTAGAGTATGTTTGCTAAACGTGGAGAAATAACAGTGGAGGGTTAGATATTTTTGGCTTCAACTCTAATGGTGAAAATAGGAAAGCATTAAAGAGTCTGATTAAGTTTAGATAAACAAAAAAGCATATGGTATGTTGGCAGATGAGAGTCCCTTGACATACCTTGTCAATGCGTTTCCCTCTACTCAATCTCCTATAGATTGCTGAGGGGTGATCTATGCCTAGCTTACAAGGCATCCACAAACTTATGAATCCACACTTATGAATCTTCTGCATATTCTCACGTCAAACAGTACCAGAAATACAAGGTCTAGGGACCTGAATTTTATCTGTGACTTAAGCAAAACATGCTGGAGAGACAGACTGCCCCTCCTATGTAACAGGCTTCCTATCTATGTGAAGCTGAGTTTGTCTATTACCCACTTTAAGTGCAACCTAGACCATTGGATGGGAAATAGGAAATGTACACCAGGCCTGACACCAATGCCCCTTATGGACAGAGGTAGCTTATAAATGCCTGACCCTCAATGTCCTATTTGGATACCAGACATCATTATTCTTCCGGGAAGACTTGGCTAGGCATAGAAAGACCACTGGGTTGTTAGCCTAGTAACAATCTATGAATCTAGGAATTTTCCTAGTTAGTACATACGCTGATCTTGATTACTAATAGTTTCTTTTTGCTGACTCTCCTAACAGTTTTTTATACTTATCCTGTGCATTCTTAAATTTCTCATAGTTTATAAAGCTGCATCTTCCCCACGATTGCTATTCCATTCATCCACTGCCCTATTGTGAACAATGCTTCCTTATTTCTATACTGACATGTTCAACTTTTGAAAAATGCATCCTTGTATGTTCCCTGGAGTATCTTCAAACCTTATCTTCTACTCATGCAGCTCCTTTTTTTAAAATGATGCACTGTTTTTGAGAAAAAGCTTTTGCACACCAAATAATATAAAGAAATATAAGGGGCAGGACTGACAAGAAACTGCTCCTGTACCTGCATTGAGGACATTAAGAAAGAACATGGCCATGTGGACTCGTGTTCATACATAAAACCATTTTGCAGTAGAATTAATGTACTAGTCTTCTTCCAGTTTTATTTTCAGCCAGTGAGGAAAATATGCAACACATTCAAATGTTAATATTTGACTATAAGAAAAAGATGAACTTTCATATACATCAATATATAAAATAACATGTTATTGTAAAGACCAATAATGTTGTAAATATGGTAAATAATTAACTTTACTAAGTAAAACGTGACAGTTGCAACATCAATACTCAGTAATTTAGTTGCACTCAAACACAGAATCAAAGATAAGTGATGGACTTACAAATAAATACATTTTTACTATATCACTTAACAGGGGATCCTTTGTGATGAGTGCTTACTTGAAGTCATACTTTATAACAAGTTGGAATATGGCAAATTTCTGTAAATTCCACACTGAGGGATATTTCCACATCCTTTACAATGCTTGCCTTGAGACTGTAGGACAGATACATAAACACTCCCTTTCTAGAGCTTGTCAACTAATTCCTCAGCCACTAAAGAGCACTGTAGTACACATTAAGAAATAACACTGGAGATCTGACACTTACACATTTAATAATTAGTATAAAATGATATACTTGTCTGATTTACTTGGAACTTCAACAGTAAAGGCTGGATGGGGGGGGCACCTTTTCAAAAGGGGATGAAGGAAAGGTATTTCCAACACATCAGAGAGGGTGTTGTCCTAGATTGCAATAACAAGAATATGTTGCATTTAATATTTCGAACCTTCAAAGTGGGTTATTAAGACAAAAGCTAATTAATTAAAAGCTAATGAAATGTCAATAAATAAATAAATCACAACAAATGCCTGTTAGGACTAAAAAGATGGGGAATAATCCAATGAACAAGATTCAGAAGATATGGTCCAAAAACACATTTTTTGTACCAAGCAGGCCAATTACTGAAGTTATGATCAAGACAATAATGATTGTTAAAAGTGAAGACGAAGTGGCCATAGCACAGATGCCTAGAAAAATAGATATTCTTGGAGAAAATACTGGAGGCAGGCAGCATCTGCTCTAGTTGAGTGTACTTTCACTGCAGCATTTACCAGCAGGCAATGCAATGTCTAATGACAAAAAATAAAAATTATAGATGCCAATCTTGCAACGTTTCTGCCTGGCAACTGACAGTCCTCTTTTTCCCTGAAGCAAAGGAATTGAAATGCTGGTTTGTCTTCCCAAATTCATTCATTGATTTCAAATAACAGCTGAGTTGAATGTGGATGTCCATGGTTTAAAGAGCTTTCTTTCCCCTGGTTTTTAACCTAGAAAAGAAAACAGGGAGATGAATGAAATATTTCAAAAAGTCAACTTGGAAACCACTTCAGGGTGGAAATGTGAGTTCATTCTAAGGGATAAAAAAACTTACAAAATACTGCATATGGGTTCTTTCACTCATGAAGGCCTGCAGCTCAGAAATTATATGCACAGAGATAATAGATATTAGTAAGATCTTTTTCCAAAAGCAAGCATGAATGCTGCCATGTCAACAGGTTTAAACAGCAAATAGGAATGACTGACATTCATGAAGTTCAGGTCCCCTGAAGGAGATGGATTCTCTAAAGGAGGACAGAGGATTTACAGTCCTATCAGGAGCTACATGACATGCTCATGCTGATTCTCAGTTATGATCCTCTACTAGGTAATGTTGGGCAGAAATCTCTGTCATTTGTTCATGAAGCATAAAATAACTGAACTGAAGTAAATCATACAGTTGCCCAATGTAATTCAGATCACTTGTAAACTGAGTGTCTGAGGAGCACAGGGTAATGCTTCTCCTAAACTAAAAACGTTTTCCACTGAAAGACACAAGCATGCAGAGAGGAAGCCTTCCTAGCAGCTTTCATAACCTCTAAGAGCCTCATCATAGGATTTGGTGGGATCGGGGGGGGGGGGTCTGCTGCAGAAACCAAGACCTGAGGCAGAGCTGAATTATCACCCAAATTATGCAGGAAATCCTTGACTAGCAGAAGATAGTTTCCTGTTTTGCAAGGAACCTGTGTATCTGAAAACATGCCGTTCTTGACCACTTAAGTAATAATGAAAAGGAATTTGGGCTTTTTTCTTTGAAGAATTATGATGAAACACAGAATGAGCAGGAGTGATATGAAGGGGTAAAGAAGTATCCTATGCTACAAGGAAGATAATCCATATAACACCACACCCCCTTGCCCCAGGGCACTAAACAGAAGAGAAAGAGGACCACATTCTCTTGCGTGCCAACATGGTCGACATCCATAATGTGGTACTTCGGTACTTCAGGAACATTCAGACCAGACATTGCCACCGAATACTTGACTCCAAGATAGAACTCAGGAGCAGCTCAGAGCGTTTGCCAACTTATTCAGTTTTCTGTGGATGTGAACTACTGACAGAGTATTTGACCTCTCTGTGGCTCACTGTGGAAGCCTGCATCTCTGCAACAGAGTTATGAACTTGGGCCCCCCCTATCTTGTTTTGATACTTTAATATACTATTTGTTTTACTGGATGTTGACAGGTCTCAGTAATCTTTGTCTGCAGCACCTCAAGGGTCAGGAAAGTTCCATATAGTTATTTGAACAATGTTTTGACAGAAAAATACTCACTTTTAAAAGTTATGAGCCTTCCCATGCAATAATAATCTGGGAATGGCCTATGTCTGTAATAACTGTGTTTATTACAGAGGTTAAGGAGCAGAATATCAATAAAAAGTTTACTGAAAAGGCTCAAATGCTCAAATAGTCTCAGAAGCAAGTAAGCCTCTGAGAAGTGATCAGCTTGGTGTAATTCTTTCTTAAATTAGAATGCCTGAAATTAGTAACTGCTATAATCCTTATGATGACATTGAAGAAGGGGGTAAAGGGTTTGCAAAGTTTTGCCCCATTCTACTGCACTAAAGAATGTTTGCACTTTATTACACATGGATGGTGGTGGAGAAAACCACTGTCACAGAGGACCAAGATATATGTGGGCCTAACTAAATCTAGCTCAGGACTAAAGGAAGATATTGTTTCCCTGCATAGATCTATAGTGGTATGACATGTGGGATCAGAAAACACTTATTGTCAGTTCAATTAACCATCTCTCTCTCTTTGAAGAAGTTTCATTGGAAGTAAATGACTGTTTGAAGGAAATATATACACAACCTGAGTTTATCTCAAACAAGATGCCAGTTTATTTCAAAGGCCTGAGGACCTTGAAAACTATTTCAAGGGCAATAACATAGAAATACATACCCTAGCCAGAACCATATGAGATTCTTTAATGATTCACCAATACAAGTACTTCCTGCTTTGAACAACATATGGATGCACTTGGCATAAATATTACATCTTTATGGGCTGTAGACAATTTAAGGGACAATTCTATCTAAAACTGGTCATTCCTCTCTGCTCTAACACCATCAAATTTCATGTAATCCTACCTTTTTTACTTGTTGTTACCCATATGCTATTGGCTGACATTTGAATGTTAACTATGCTTTGTATTTACTTCTGAGCGTTAACTACGCTTTGGATTTACTTCTGAATTAATATCTTTAATGTTATCTTTACTGTAGTGCTCTTTTCCACTGGTTAATTTCATGTAATGCTACCTTCTTGTTTGTTGTAACCCATATGCTAACTTCTTGTAATCTGAGTGTTAATTTTGTTTTATATTTACTTCTGAATGAATACCATTAATGTTATGTTTATTGTGGAGCTTTTCTCCTCTGGCCTCCACTGAAAATGGGGTCTGAATGGCCCAGTGGACTTTTACGGTAAACAAAGTGCCAATAAAAAAAAAATAAAATAACAAAGTAGAACTTACTGTTCAGTACGACAGCAGATCCAACAAGACCAGCCAAGATTGCTTCAGACACAAGCTCACAAAGTATATCTGAGGATGCTTAGAGGGCAGAAGGATTTGACCTCTATCAGTGGTAGTAAGAAAGTGTAAATAACTCTACCCATACTCAGTTAAGAACTCAGAAAAAATAAGGCATATACAGGCTAGCATAAGGGAAAGCAAAACATATTCACAAACTCTAAAGTATGCGGAAGTCAAGTCCCCTGTCAAGAGCATAATATTAACATTATATATGGTGATACCGCTGTTTTCTTGATGTCATTTTAATCAGAATGAGATGTATCAATCAGGTTTAACTGAATCCTGATTCTGTCGAAGACCAAACGTTGTTTTCAGTGTGATCATGGAAGTATGATGGTAAGGGAGTTTCACCGTACCTCCAAGGTGGTTTGAGTCTTGGACTTACTAGATTTGTAGATCAAGGGCTTCTCCCTGCCTGTACAAATGCTTGATTTGTATTATATTGTGAATGTCAGCAGTTTACAGTGTTAACGTTTGTTTGTGGTTTGTTGATGCTATTTAATATGTTTCATGTAATTGCAGTGAATATATATATATATATATATATATATATATATATATATATATATATATATATATATACGATCCAAAAAATTACTATATGAGGAAAAAGAGAGAAAAAATAATATCCAACCAATATTTATTTATTTATTTATTTATTAGACCTACCAACCCTGACCATCAAACCCCCTCCTCCTTCTGACTGACTTGTTCTCCCACTGACTTCCCACAGACATATTTTTATCTGGAGCAAGTCAGCCTGAAGTGACGGTCATCCTTGGATATTCTGTATTTTTATTGTTTTTACCTTATCCACAGCCTTATCACCCATATCCCACAAGACATTATATCAATTTGCACCAGGACTACAGCTTTTTCATGCCTAAATACCTTGGGCCTCATGATTTGGTAGTAAGGCCAGCCTACAGTTCTGAGGACAGCACTTCCCTGGAAATGTGTAAAGTCATTAGTACTACCTAGATTTTTAGAGACCTAATCATAATTGAACTGTGACTAATTTGTGCATAGAGGGATCATTCCTTCACATTTTTTGTGTTATTTTATTTAGTTTACTAAATACTGATTTAGCTATTTCTCTTATTTGTCTGTTTTAGTGGACTGATCCAAGTGGACCGATTTCAGCCACAGCCAGAGAGCTATGCATGGGTAAAAGGTATGTGGTAGCATGCATATGTACAATTGTGTGTGTGTGTGTGTGTGTGTGTCTGTGTGTGTGTGTGTGTGTGTGTGTGTGTGTGTGTGTGTGTGTGTGTGTGTGTGTGTGTGTGTGTACACACACACACACACACACACACACACACACACACACACACACACACACATACATACACACTCACACACACACATGCACCCATATGCACATATACATATACATATAGGGATCTACTTTGAAAGGTCGAACCTCATATAATAGAAATCCATTTTCACGGGACAAAAATTGCAAAAGCTGAAATATCCCAATGGTGAATGTTTCCCAGGGTAAGTAAACACTTGCCCATCATGCCTTTTTCTCCACTACAGTGCAATCTCTGAGTTGGTATATATAGTTAGGGGGATGTAGCCCCCCCCCCTTTCTATAGGTTCATAGGTGCCTACTAGACTAACAACCACAAGGGCCTTTTTAAGTCTAGCCATGCATCCCAAATCTCTGACAAGTTACTTATGATACCCTTGATAAGTGTAAGCATGAGCCTGGGAGATGAACCATTTGCAGGTTATCTGTCTCCATTAGAGACATAGGTGCCAAACTGGGGATGGATTTCTGGTTTCCTATCCTATTGTCCAAGTTGCACTTGAATTGGGTTAGGGAGGAACTCTGCTTCACATGGATGGGGAGCCTGTTCCATAGACTGTGTAGTCTCTGGGATACATACCTATCTCTCCAGCAGGACCTATTTATATGAGAGGCAAGGTTTAATTCTTTAGAATGGATACATCTGGTGCTGTTTGTTTTGTGGATATGCAGGAGGTCTATCAGAGTGAGGTCTGACAATGCCCTGTATGGCAGGCATAGATCTCCCCTGTAGGAGACAGAATACAGGGATAAGACCTTGAGGTGGTCAGCATAAGACATTGTACTTATGCCCTGTATTCTTTTAGTGAGGAATTTCTGTGGATGTTCCATTTGTTGGATATGCCTGGTTAGGTACATACCGAAGGAGGCATTGTACTCAATGATATGTCTGAAGAATGCCAAATACAGTGGAACAATTATGAGACCTATAGCTTGCAAGGAAGTGGTAGAGATTGTCCCTGTGGTGATCTGAATGGGGAGAAGCTCAAGTGCATTGTCCTGTTTGACAGCTTTGAGGTATATTTATTTCTGATGTAAATCGAGACATCTCCACCTTTGTGCTCACTGCTGCTTTAAACCATGTCTCAGTGAGCACACAGATATCACCATTCTTTAGGGCGAGGATAGCTTGTAGGGAATGGAGTTTTTTGTTAAGACTCCCAGCATTGAGCAGTAAACACCTTATATTTTCTTGGTTTTGATTTGCTGTGTCAGAAGTACTTTCAGTTTGGCATTGCCTAAAAAAGGTACTATTGGGGGACAGTGTTTTAGCTAATATTCAAAAGTCTAGAGACGAGTGATACTGACTATCGCTGGCAAAGCACTGTGGTCTGTTGACCATCTCCTTCCATAGTGTCAGATATTGCACCCCTTTAGAATGAAACCAGAAACTAAGCCAATTATTAAAGTCAGTCATCTTTTGTTCATATTGTGACATCATCCTTGGAAAAGGTAAAATGCTGCTCAATGCTAGGCTTATACCAGCCTGGGACACATATTCCAAGAGGTCCATGATGCCTCTCTTCTTATAATCTGGGAGGTACGTTGCAGGTCATTTACACCCACATGGGCTATGACTAAGTCATATTGGCACTTGTGGTCCACTGACCTGAGTGTGTGCATAATGTGGTGGATCCTGGCCTATGATAAGCAGCTGACTGTGACTTTCTCCTTACTTAGTCTGGTGAGAGGGACATCAGTGTGTCTCACAATAGAGTCGCCTATGACTAGAATATTGGATTGTGTGGTGGCTTGACTCATGGGCTTAGAAGTAGAGGCTCCATGACACGTGACTGTATGGGTTGATGTGGGTGTTGTTTTGAAACAGTGCATTCAGGGCTGCTGAGGGTATTTGTTATGTGTACTTCATCAAGGAGGCCTTTAGGGTTTAGGAAGGTTACATTTAAGTGCCTCACCATATGTGGATGTATATGTCGGCTATGAACTGTGTGTGATGGGTGCAGCGCGTGTACTGCTGACAACTCTGATTGACATTAGGAGTGCTTTTATGTGACAGTTTTGCTTCAGTGACATTGTGTAAATATATCTCTCACATACCATATCAGCTTGTTTTAGAATTATCTGTCAGTAAACATGAAGCAAATTATACATTGCCTCAGGATGCCCATATCCACCAAGATGGTAACGGAGGTAGTAGAAAAGTATATAGCCTTGGCAGCAGGCCCTTTTTTATTCATTAGATAGCTGGAGTGAGAATATAAAGTAATGTCAGGATTATCTGATCTGCAACTCCGGGGGCAGTGCTTGTCACTGCAAACTAATGTGCAACTAGGTATTGGTGAAATTTCAAGAATGCTTTTACAGAAAAAATGTCAACTCAAGGAGTCTGCATCTGTACAGGTTACTGCCAAACACTTGAGGGAAAACTAATAAGTACACCCTGCTGATTTATAGATTAATTATTTAGGGAGATATTGTCAAGTCAGATTAGATGGGCAGCACAGTGGTGCAGCAGTTAGTGTTGCTTCCTCACAGCAAGAGGTTCCCCAGTTCAATTTTCGGCTTGTGTAACTTCTGTGCGGAGGTTGCATGTCCTTTCTGTGTTTGCGTGGGTTTCCTCCAGGTGCTCCAATTTCCTCCCACATTCAAAAGACATGCACTAGTAGATGGGACACTGTAAATTGGCCCTAGTTGTGTGTGTGTGTGTGTGTGCGTGTGTGTGTGTGTCTGTGTGTGTGTGTGTGTGTGTGTGTGTGTGTGTGTGTGTGTGTGTGTGTGTGTGTGTGTGTGTGTGGTATGGATGAACTACTGTGGCAAGGCTAGCTACCCGGAGGTGTAAACCTTAGCTCTAGATGATTGTCACTGTTGAAGTGACACCCTTACCCCATGTGCAAAAATGGGAAAAGCAGCTGAGGATGGATGGATGGATTCTGAATTTAGATTAGACAGCAGTTAATCAAGCAGTACATACCGAAAAGAAAGAAAGAAAGAATGACCTTTGTCAAGAATGAAGAAAAGAGGAGATTTGCCTGATTGGCTACTGCCAGGCTACTCCTAGTGCTGATATCACCACAGTGTCATGCTGCTGGTATACAATGCTCCTTTGCTTCTTCTCTCATCAGAAGCAAAACAGTAGCACTAATCCCAAGATGAGAAGCAGGCCACAGCCTCTTTGGTGACTAATAGTCTTGCCCTAGATGATGCAGGGGTATCTGGGCTTGTTGTAGCCTTTTCCTGGCAGATGCTTGAATAGCAAACAGACCAGTCATGAATGCCCAACACAGACACTCACTGCCCAAACAGAAACAGTCAGGAAGCAATGTTCCCTGTTCCTTATCTCAGCAGGAGCAAAATATAAGAACAGTTTCCAAACTGGCAGCTATGAAGTAGTGCTCAGGCTTTCAGGTGATCAGCAGTCTCCCTCTCTCAGCAGGAACAAAAAAAGCACTAATACCAAGATGACTGCTGACAGGTAGAATGTGGGCTCTCCAATAATTGGTGGTCTTTGAGTAGATGTTGCAGATTTTATATGTAAGATGGAAAAAATGATTTAATAGGTTCATAGGTTGGTACTAGGCTATTGGCAATAGGGCCTATACAAGCCTAGCCATAACAATTCCCTGGCTATTTCTTCCCACAGTATTTACTTCCTGGACCCCTGTCTAGCAGGGCGACTGACGTGATCCCCGGGGTGAATTTCCTATCTCCCATCCAATCATCAAGGTTCCTTTTGAAGAGGGCCAAAGAGGCCTTCTGCTTGACATGTATGGGCAGTCTATTCCAGAGTCTGGGGAGTCTCTGGGTCAGGAACCTATCCTTCCAGCATGTTTTTTTCATTGTGATGACAAGGTTTAGATCCCTGGAGCATGTGTCTCTGAGGGACTGGGATTGCTTTAAGTGTAGCATGTCCAACAGCTCTGGGTTTGACATGGCCTTGTATGTTAAGCAAAGATTGCCTCTGAGTAGACGATATGATACAGAGTATAGGTGGAGTTTTTTTAGATGGTCAGCATAGGGCATCTTCTTTAGGCCTGTGATTCTTTTAGTGAGGTATTTCTGTGGCATTTCCAGTTGTTGCAGATGTCTTAGGAGGTACATACCAAATGGGCCGTTGTATTCTATAATGGATCTAATGAGGGATGAGTACAGTGGGACAATGATCTCCTTTTTTCTGGATGAGAAGCCCTTAGTGATGAGGTGTGCCACATAGAAGGATTTCCTAACTGTTGTGGTGATGTGGTTATCAAAGGTGAGACCTCTGTCCACCTGTGTCCCTAAGTCTCTTATCACACTTTCGGTGTTTAGTGTACTGCCACCTATGTGGTAATTCACGGATACATGTTTTTTCCCAAAGGGGATAACTATACATTTCTTGGCATTGAGCTTGAGCCCATGGTTCTGGCATCAAGCATCTGTTTCTGTAAGGCCCTTTTTTAGAATAGCCACATCATTTGGGGATTCAATAATGGCTCCCAGTTTGCAGTCATCTGTGAACTTTGTTAGCCAGAGTCCCTTAGTGTTGGCCTGTACTTCAAAGAAGTAGATGCCAGACAAGAGTTGCAGTATACACTAAGCAGTTAGATATAAAAGACAGAGTAATTTAAGCTTTAGCAATCTAAATGTAGAGCTACTAATTTTAAAAGAGCAAGATAGATTGGAAGGTGGTGGGCACTTTGTATTCTGGCTCTATGGAATACAGTGGGATGACCAATAAATTTAAGTAGCTGAAGGGGAGTGATTTCACAAAATGATAATTTTGTGCTTTCTCACAATAGCCAATGAAAGAGGAGAGGGAAGGAAATATGTGATCAAATTAACATAAAGAGCAGGCAACTAGAAAGTCGGTTGAGTTTAAGAACACAACAGGGTATGAAGGTGGGAGAAATGTTAATTTCTGTGTGATTCACAAGAGACTCAGCTGTGGTCTCATTCCTAATTTAAATATGCAGTTAAAAGCAGAATATAAATAAAACAGACTGAAACTGAAATACACCACAATATGCAAAATAAAAGAACACAATGTGTTTTATGATAAACACACTCTGAATGCCCTCCATAAATGATTGTATGCACTGCTGTGTCACAACTGAACTAAACTGACCAGGGTCTTCAACCTCAACAAAATCTAAACCACATGAAATTAAAAAAAAAAGACTTTCCCCTTCGGCCACATCTCCCTTTGCCTATGCCTGCCTACACTGTAGCCTACACCTGACCCTCATCTACCTGCTCCTGCTCCAATGCTATCAGTCTTACCAGCACTAGTACCCTCAGCCTGCCTAGCTCATCCAATCCCTGAAACAAATTTAACATGTATTCATCAGCATCAGAACCACTATCCAGCCCCCCTGCACCATTATGTTCAACATTGTTATCCACAGGGGTCTTGGGTTCCTCTGACTGTGCTGCCATACCCACTTTGAGTCTTTCTGAGCTGCTTTCTAATGACGCTTTGACCACTCATTAAACACTGACTTATTCTGGCCTGCCTTCTTTTATGACCTTTTGGTTGTTTTGCGGGAGCCATCTGATCCTCTAATTGCTAATGTATTAATGCTTTCTGGAAGAAAGCCTCAGTCTGTGCCTCAATAGCCTCCCACTTCAATTTCAGCTGAGATAATGGTGAAACCTTGAAAAACAAAACAGGAATATACCAACAGTAAACTGAACCCTTGCCCCCTCTATAACCCTTCAACCCTCTTTTCTGCCCTCCTTTCAGTTAATTCCAGCCCATGAGCCTTAATGTCATGCTCCCCCTCTCCTTGCAACCTTCCCCCCACCTCTTCCCTTATAGTTTTAGTCTATTCTCCTTTTTTCGATCTTGATAACCGGATGTACCCCACCACACCAGAGATTCTTAAAGGGGTAAGTGCTTCTGCCTACATACTGCCATTAAGACACCAGCCACATCCGATTTTCCAGTCTCTTTTATTGTTAATACTCTTCAATATATATGCGCACTAAGCCATTCTGGAGTGTAGGAAGAGCATGAGAAAGATTCCCTACAGTGCATCGGCTGCTCCAGCCAGAACCTGCTATCACTGGGCAGTTGTATCTCTGGAAGGCTGACTTAGTATTTATTTATTTTTATTTTGCTATATGACTCGGAGGTATAGCTAAGGGATGAACCAGCCTGTTTTTACTTTCAAGAAAACCGTGAATGTCTCCATTGTGCTCTCTTTATCTTAGTTTTCTTCTTTTTTTTGTGTTTTTGAGCCTATCCTGCTCACCTGACCGACTACCTGTCAATTCCCCTTCTATAACTCTCTTCCTTGCCTGTATCATCTTTCCCCAATTGCCACTCAGCTATAATTGCCATTAAAGCGGTCACCCTTACTCAGATCCCTAATGAAAGAAGCACCTATCGGTAACTGTAAGCCACCAGGCTTACCTCATGCACCACATTCAACCTTTCAAAACACATACAAGATGAAATAATAAATGCTTGGGGCTCAAAATGCATTCCAGTCTTCGGACTAGGGAAGGAACGTGCTGTTCCTAAGAAGACTTGAGAGTGCAGACTACAAAAAGGCAATGACATTAAAGTACAACAATGAATCAGGAGGGCTAAAAAACATTTTGAACAAAAACTGAAACATATTTCCCCCTTTTTAGAACTGGCAGGACATTTGGGTGATCAATCACTTATACAAAAGCTTTAAAGAGAGATTTGAAAGTGTGGTGGAAAGCATCACCGTGACTAACAAAAACAGGGAATATACAAGTGTGAGTTTTGCTACCAGTGCAAGTGTATTTTGGAAGGCAGCAAAATTACTATTACTGCCCACAACAAAACCCACACATCTAGTAAACATTTTAATTTTGGAAGTATTGGAAATACTGAAAGAACACTAAGAAGATGAATTTACACGCACATGACATTGTTATCAAAAAAGATACAAACATATTTTACAAGCATTCCCTATTATTTAAGACCTCAGATTTTAAGTTTTTTTTTTTTTTTTGCATTGGACAGTTGTCATTAATACCAAAGATGGTCCCTGGGAAAATCAAGTACAGGGACTAATTTGGCAACTGAACTCAGATGATGGAGCTCCCCAAGACTTAATGACAATATATTGATATCCAGCCTAACTGAAGCAGGCAGCTGCAAAATTATTATACTTTTCCCGGGATTCATGAAGCTTGCGCCAGGCACAGGTGTAGCGTAGGTGAAATAATGCCAAATATGGCCGTCGAGCGATTCAGGTACGATCCAATACCACATGCACTACCGGCGTATGCCAGAACTGTGCAGCCCTCAGCTTAATTATGCCAATCACCCCATGCGCAGTGTCGCACCATGCAAATGAAGGCAGATAGTGATTCATGAAGTGGTGCAGGTGTAGCGTAAGCCCACGGAAATGTAAACCAAAAAACACGGTTTACATTTTCCCAAACAGAACATCAGAGCTTTGGAAGCGGACCAGACTCATGTATTACAAAGTTAACATATGCCAATGGCTAAATACACAGCCAATGGCATAAGAAAAGATGCACAACACCTAAAAAACAACATTTAATGTCATGTCCACAGTAATGCACAGTACAACCGCAGGGCATGTGTGCGCAAACTGGAACATAAAGAAAATATATAAAAATATCATAAAATCACAATGTAATACAAATCAGGTTTACACCATAATACACAATGGTAGGCATGGAACACTACAACCAAGGTGCAAGGGTTGCTAAGGGCCTGCAACAGTGTTCGGCGTGGCAACTATGAATTAGTAGTCAATGCCATGCAAATGCGGCAGATAATACTGAATCGCAAATGTCCCACCAGATGAAGGTTGAACCATAAGGTGCAGCGCTATAATACCGAGGAGTGGCTCAGAGGAGATACATGACATCAGCAGAGGGATGTGCCACCGTAGCAGCAAGCACATTGAAGCAATGCAAACTGGCCTGGCCGTTGCAAAGCAAAGCTGCAGGACAGGGGTGGGGAGGAAGGTATAGAATCGTTTAGTTGAGCGCACACATGATGCCCAAAAGCGCATGTGTACGGGGATGAAATCGTGCCCGATACCCAGTAAGCGGATGCACGCTGTGCGAACAATAGCACAAACAGGAAGGTCAGGGGAAGAAAAGAAGGAAATGCCGAAGTAGGGTAATTGGCGTACTAATGAGCAATCAACACCAATCAACTCACAGCGGCCAATCGATGGCAGCTGTCAAGTCTGCTCGCAGAAACCTGCAAAACAGGATAGGGGAGGCATCGGAATGCAAAGAAAGGAGGGGAGGCATTGGATTGCAAAGATAGGAGATCTGTCATAGCAGAGCAAAGCAAACCGACAGTAGACCGGCAATAGCACACATTACGCAAGATACGGCAGGTCTAGGAAAGTACAAATGAAAGCAGGCTGCTGGATGCATGCCAGAAAATGGTAGGTGGAACGTGCAGAAATGTAAAGGGAAGGTCAAGAGGTAATCCACGGCAGCCAAATGTAATTCAACACCAAAGGCACCACAATAGTAGTTCCGGTAGTAAAACACATAAGATACCCTGTAGCTACGATCGTACATACACACCCTATGACATCATCGGTGTTCACAGCACACTAGTATAAAGTCTGAAAGCACCCTACACACACCTGTGAATTCCCAAACACTGCACCATAGGTGTAAACACACGGGGAACTTTTAAAATGTACATGTTGGGAGCTGCCATAGCTGTGATTCATCAGCATGTGTTAGAGACTGACGGTGTTGTGGAGGATGATGCCGACAACCACCGCAGGCCCCAGAGGAGGAGAAGAGTGTTCAGACCAAGGGTAACCTACCAGGGGCTACATGATCTGGAGACAGTAGAGTGTTACAGGGTGGAAAGGGACATCTTACAGCAAATAGTGGAGCTGTGCCAGCTATGCCTGAGAACCAGAAATAATAGAGGGGAACCCATCCCAGTGGACACGAAGGTATGTGTAAGCATGCGAATACTAGCCACAGGTACCTTTCAAAGGCCAACTGGAGATATAATGTGGATCTCACAGGCATCAGCATCCAGGGTACTACACCAGTTCCTGGATGCCATGTTACCACATGCCAATGAGCATATATACTTCCCCTGAATTCAGGAGGAGTTGGCCAGCAATATGCGTCACTTCCACCATGTGGCACACTACCCGGAGGTACTGGGTGCGATAGACTGCACGCACATACAAATCAAGTCACCACCCAGTGAGCATGGCAGGCGCTACATAACCCGCAAGGGATTCCACTCCGTCAACTGCCAGGTCATGTGCAATGCCCAGGGCATTATCATGGATGTGTGTGCTGGCAGCCCTGGAAGCTACCATGACTCCCATATCTGGCATGCCTCACAGCTGTATCAGGTATTTGTCAGAGGGGGACATCCCACATGGCCACCGTGTGGGGGATGCTGGCTATGCACTGGAGCCGTTGATGATGACTCCCATCAGAAATGCACACACACCCATGCAAGAACGCCATAATGAGGCACACGCACAAACCAGAATCATCATAGAGTGTGTGTTCGGAATGCTGAAATCATGGTTTCGGTGCTTGGACACATCTGGTGGAGCCTTGCAGTACTCTCCAGGCATGTGTGCCCACATTGTCATAGTATGTGCCATGCTACATAATATGATCCTGTGGAAACAGCTGCATAAGGGACAAAATGGTGAAGGCCCTCATAGCCCACCGCAATTGCCAAGGCCATCACAGGCACAGAGGGATTCAGACCACAAACACACTGTACCAGCCCCAGTAGGCAGATGGAGGCATGCCCAATACGTCTACGCCTTGGCAAAGAGGGAACATATAGCACATACTCTGACAGTGTAGGCCCCTATGGACTGACACACCTCTCCACCTGCACACACAGTAAAATGGATGGCACACAAGCACGACCACCTGTAAATTGTAATGTATAGGTGGCCCACTGTGTGAATCCCACATAGGCAGCCCTCAAACATTGTACACACAACAGCTATAGAAACAAGGAATGTCAACACCTGAACAGTACATGCCCCTATCACCATATGGTGGTGCTGTGTGTATAGGTTCCCAGGTACAATGATAGGTTCACGGCCAACTGTCAGAGGCCATACACCAAATGGGGCAAACAGTGTCCGCTGTTGCCACAACATCGAGTAACCAACTGTCACGTAGAGGAGCAGAGGCAATCGTGGGAGCACATGTGTGTAAGCACTGTTCTGCACACACTCAGCACAGAGTCCCTGCTGCGTTAATGAGGGGCTGCACATAATATAATCATGGATGTTGTGTCAAGGCATGTGGTGTACCCATGACAGGTGTTCGTCACCCTAGCATGCTCCACCCACGGTCATTTGAAGGTGTAGCACAGTATCGTGTGTGGCTCACTGAGATATACATACCCAATGCCGGAGCACATCCAGTAAACATCACATGGACATACCATACTCATCAATATGTAAACTAACTGAGTTACCCATGTGAGTGCAGTATGGAGTAACAGCCGTAGTATACTCCACGTACAAAATGACATAACACGTGTACAAATCCCAGATGGCCATATGTTAAATGCAGTGACCGTCGTGCATGTTCCCGGTCCCACATCCTGCAAGGGATGTAACGTAATCCCTAAGGCACGAGTAATGCATGTTGGATGCAGGTCAGCAGATCATGTTTAGCACATGTTACCGGGAATATGCATTGCCCACTGCTGGTAAGCAACGTTTAAATATGACTATATGGATATGCGCAAAACAGGGATAAGCTACACCGAATATCACGCAGATCACAGTCAGTGATGTCCAGAACAGGTGAAACCAGCATTATTCACCCCTGTACTAATAGCACCTGCTCTGAAGGGTAAAACAACCACTGCCAGGTGTAGAACACGCAATCATGTATAGAATCACCTAACACTATTGCTAGGCAAGATGTACCTATGATAGGGTTGCCACCTCTTCAAATGACCAATGTGGGACATACATCAGATGTCTGCAGGCCGACACATACACCCGGCCAGTACGAAATGCAGAACATCACTGTTTTGCCTAGATAAAAGCTCATTCTTGTAATGTTTACTTACTTATTCTGTTTCTAGAACATATAGGTGGTTCAGATACAGAATAACTGTTTTATGCAACTATTTCATAAACTATAGGAAATAAGTATGTTCTAAAATCCCAGGACATTTGCCATGTTCACAAATATTTTGCAGGACACAACTGTCCAAAGAGGGATTGTTCTTCGCAGAGTGGGACAGCTGGTAACCCTAACCTACGGCAGGTGTGTAATGTGACAGGTACAGACACAAACGTGCGGAGTCCAGGAAACAGTATACACCAACAAGTACACAATGAAAGGTGTAGCTTGCCTGTCACTTTCCCCGTCAGATATATATATATATATATATATATATATATATATATATATATATATATATATATGTATGTACACATATATACATATATATAATACAGACAGAAAGGGCGATAGAGTGATATATGTTGATATATACAGCAATATCTGCAAATATATATAGATAGGTCAACGACATTCATAACACCTCGGAGGTACAAATAAATAGGATACCGCCAACTATGGAATGTGTAACATACCGACATGCCTAACCACGAGGCTGAAAGACCGAAAGAACACATTACCGGAACAGTACAACCGCGAGTAATAGTATGATGATATGAAGGGACATTTAGTTACCGCTGCCGGTGTTGCGGTCCACGTAGGTACTGTGTTCAACTGTGTTTGTGAGCGCTGTAGTCTGTGTATGTGTGTGTTGAGGGTGCCGTGTGCGTCTCCGTCTGACTGTAATGTGTGTGTGTGTGTGTGTGTGTGTGTGTGTGTGTGTGTGTGTGTGTGTGTGTGTGTGTGTGTGTGTGTGTGTGTGTGTGTGTGTGTCTGCATCATGTGTCGGTTAGTGCCAACTCGGAGGTAGATCATTATGGTAGGTGTGAGTATAGCTAGCCATAGGCATACGGTTACCACCTGTCCCACATTGGGAGGGACAGCCCCTCCCTGGGCAGGTGTATCCTGACATAAAACATTACAAAGGGCAAATGTACAAGATTGTAGGACATTAATATGTCCCATATATAATGTAATAGTTGCATTAAATAGTTATGCCTGTATGTAAGAAACGTAAATGTTACATGCAATATGATAAGTAGCCAAAGTCCCACAATAGGTATGTATTGAGGATAAAAGTATGTGCTAACCTGTGTACTGACTGTGGCTATGTGTTGGCCTGTAAACACCGCTGTGCGTCCCGCAAAGTGTCCAACAATGGCCATATGAAAAGGTGGCAACCCATGGCAAAGAGGTTCTGTTACCAGCACAACCGCAATGACTGCAAATATCTGGGATAGAAATACACGGGATAGCTGTCAGTTAGACATATCCCTTTACATATTGCTGCAGTTCCGGAGGTATGGAAGTATCAACCTCACCTGCATACTATATAGAAACCAATTAACAACGGCCCAATGTACAATCCCGTAACATAAGTCTACTAACTGATAGCTCTTTAATTAGGGATGGAGCCCACACACATATATATGGAATATGTAGAAATGCAAGCCCCGCAAACCTGTATATGCTACGTACACCCACCGACATCCCCCACACGAGAAACTATAGCAATACAGGCTGCAATAACAGCACAAACATCCAGTTAGTCAATTACATCTGCAGAACCATCAACATACCTTCTGAGAGATACAATTAAAGGCGCCATGCAAAATTGCAGCCGTTATTTAATGGAACAAACGACGGTGTTACAGGTTTTGTTTGCAATAGTCCGTTATCAGATGTTGGGATGACAGGAACACCCACATGTTGAACCACATACTCTAGCTGTCACACACAATCCACAGGGGACATGAATCCAAAGTATAATTGTCTCTATGCATAGCAGTTGCAATTACACATAACAAAACACAATACAGGCCGTCTCCCCGAAGGTAGGGCAAATGGGCAATGCCCAAGTGGAGAATTAAATTATACCCCACTGTTGGCATGTAACTGGTGAATGGAGTAGCTGCACAGCTGATATGCAAGTAATTAGTCACTCAGGAACACCAATTGGCGGGAGGAAACCACGTTACAGGTATCGACGTATATAAGGATGACTTGCTAGTCATTCAAACCGTATGCTCATACAAACTACTTGTTTAAATAGTGTGAGAGAGACAGAGACGAAAGTCCGTAATGATAACAAGGTATGTAGAATACTCGGTATGTAAGTTTATGTATAGCATGTTTTTTATTAATTATGTACTGTATGTATAGCCTGGTTTGCATTAATTAAAAGTGTCTGCAATGCATAAAGTGGGAAAAGGTATTTATGTAGTGATGTCTTGCTGAGCATACTAACGCATGTAGAAACTGTGCATCCAGCAGTGGGCCACAAGGTACACATCACAGACACCACAAGGGATGCTACATGAGGGCTTTAAACAGAACATTTCCATACAACCTGCCGTCAGTGGTAGGGTATGTACAACAAGTACGTGCCATAGCAGGGGATAGTATATGTTGATATACTGTCACAGTAGGCATGTGTATGGGCATATAATGATAATGACATGTCTAAGGTGGTCCCGCTGTGCAAGTATGCTTTGCATTATGGGATACTATGTGAAATATGTGTAATGTATAGTATTGTAGGTAGATATGTCAGATATTCTACACAGCATAACAGGCATATCATGCATACCAAAGGTATCGTCTATTGGCATGTACAATAACAGGATACATATGGCTTGTAGGCATGGGACATTGCAATAGCAGGATAGCTAATCTAAATGGAAGGGCTACCAAGTAACCATGCACACAGGACATGTAATAGCTTCACAGGTTCATAGTGGGGTACTATGCAGTCTAGCAAGTCTATGTGTAAGCACAACTACAGTGTTCACACCAGTGGCACCTCTCTAGGGTAGTGTCCTGTGAACAGCAGAGCCATATGTTACCTGCACCTCTGCACAGTACAGCCACTGCAGTGATCCCTGGTGTACATGTGTCTCCCAACCACCAAGGGAGGTATCACATGAACAGTGCTACTGAGTGTCCCTGCGTGATGTACATAGGACTCATGTTCCAAAGCAAGGTGAGTGACCGGTTTGGGAATGTAACCCTCAAGCACATCCCACTCATTGTTGCGTGTGTGCACATATCCATGAGCATGTTGCTCACAGTGGCTTTTGCTTATGTCGTGTATGTGGAGTATATCCATTAATATTGTTGTGGACATGGGCCCTGTCTGTTCAGCAGAGGTCACCCTGAGTATGTAGTATGCAAATGTGTACAGGGGTTGGGAGGGTGGCCTAATGGTTAAGGTGTTTGCCTTACAAACACAAGGTGCAGGGTTTGAATCTCACAAGGGATAATTGGCTAGGCTTAAAATGGCTTGCAAAGGCAGTTAGCTTAGTACTAATCTATGAACCTATGAACCTATGGTGTCCGTAGTTCAGACGCATACTTTAACTGTCGGAGCTCAATAAACGTCATGGCATGTTAATGGTGTGGTATATAAAGCTGTAGCTGTTGTGTAAGGTACACCCTAAATGGGGTGGTGTACCCTTGAATGTGTGCAGATGTCTTGAGTTCAGAGGTACAATGGGTGCCTATGTACCAGCTACATACCAAGTACAGATAAGTGTGGCCACGTAGAAGGATATCCATGCCACAGTGGCAATACGGTAACCACAGGAGTGGGTGCGACATACGTGTGTACTAAAAACATGTACAATGTGACATGTATGTAGGGGACTACCACCTATGTGATAGTCAGTGGGTGAATGGTGTAATGCAAAGGTGATGTTCATGCACCTTGTGTCATGCAGCTTGAGGCCATGATATTCATATCAGGTATCTGTCACAGTGACACCCGTATGGATGGAGTCAGTATCAGCTGGTGGATCAATCATGGCGCTTTGTATGCAGGGGTTTGTAAAGCTAGGCAGGGAAAGTCCCTCTGTGCTAGCCTGTACCTCAGGAAAGCATATACTGAACACAAGGGCCCAATGACTGAGGACTGTGGTATGGCAAATGTAACTGAAATGCAGTAGGTACTATGGTATGCTACCCTCATTGTGTGTGTCCTGTTCATGAGCCACATTGCATAATATCCTGAGACATAGGGTACGATGTGCAGGTGGATGTGTATGTTGTCAATACCAGAATGGAGAACGGTGCTGAAAGGCAATGAGAGGACAATGTAGGATGTGTGGACTCCCGTACCATCATCAACTACCCTGGTAACTGTATGAAAGGATTCCACCAGGTGTAGGGGCCATGCTCTGGCCCTAACAAGTCCAACCCGGGTGGCATCAAAGGACCGGAGCCCAACAATGTCTCTGTGAATGACGTCCTTGATGATGTGCCACATAGCCGTGCAGAACAGTCCAGTCAGGTGTGTAGGACTATAGTCCCACTCGTGCATTGTGGTGCCACCTGTGTGGAGTGTGATAAATGTTGCTGTGTGCCATTCAGGGGCCACAATGTCTGATACAAGACTATTACTGAATATGGTGGCCTAGTGGGAAGACATGTCGTCCAGAGGTTTGTGGACATCACAGCCTGGGACTTTGGAAGGTGACATGGGGCCAGTGCCCCAGGACATATAGAGTGCAGGTTAGTACTGTGTAGGTGTGACCGCAGGGACACCGCAATGTTCCTGCATGGATTGTGGCCCTGTAGTGAGTGAGAGGGTGTAATGTTAGCATTGAATCCATCTGCCAGCATGTTGCCAACATCACCTGGGTCTGTAATGTTCCTGAGTGACTGTTGTATGTGAGAGCAGATGTGGGTGCTGCCAACGACTACTGACATACCACCATAATGCCTTGTGGTACACCCCGGAAAGTATCACAGTAATGTTTACGTAGCTAGTCTTGGAGTATGTGATGAGGGATCCCGTGGCCCTACCAAGGCTGACCAGTGAGCTACCCCACCCATGGGATTGTACACCACAGTGCAATAGCCTCCACCTGTTGTTGTACATTATGTCCATGGAATTTGACCACCAGAGTGGCGTCTGTTATCTGGTGTGTACCATCACGGCTCTGTGTGGAATAGCATGATCCATGTAGTCGTGTACATGCTAATGAAGTGCACTGGGGTATGTTTCAGCATTTGTAAGTGCATTGTCCATCTGCACGGGTGTCATGACGTTAACAACCGCTGTCATAAGATGTCTGTAGTAGGTGTTGTAGTACTCATGTACTGTGTATGCTGTGAAGGGTGTGGTGCCGGGATGTGGCTAACAAGGTTGGTGAGCATATGTTTGGAATCCACCAATGAGGGGATAACCCCAGGTGTGGAACACCAATCACATGTTGGTAGTGTTCATGTCAAGGTTAATGTTGGTCTTGGAGGTGGTGTGTATGGGTTGATCCAGCCGAGTGGAGGTTATGACTCATGGATGTGTCGGTACATGAGTGGCTATTCCAGTTAAGTGTGTGGTAGTGTCAGTCACACATCAGTAGTAGCTGTCTGAGCCCTACTGTCCAGTACACCAGCAAATGAGGTCTGGTAACCGTGGGGTATGTTGTTGAATCTGTAGCTTGTTACACTGTGTATAGCAGTTCCAGACACAGTTAGTTGCACGTGGAGCACCTCTGATGCATTGTGCTAAATAACTAGCCAGGATGTGTGTACAACATAGTGGAATATGGGAACACCCAGCTGTGGGTGTCCCGGTCCAGGTATGTGCCTGAAAGGTATGGTCTGTCTATAACCTGTCATTGCAGGTGTGCTCTGCAGAGCCTAGAGGCAGGTCCCAGTCACTGCAGAGATATTGGAGTGGTGCATTATAAGGTGTGCCTTGCCTGTGTGCGTCACAGAGGAAGATGAAAGCAATGTGTCACATGACCCCATGTCCTGCTTGCCAGTTCCCGTTCTGCCGGTGACTGTTATTGGAAACTGTGCAAGACAGGCAGTATAGAAGCAGCAAGAGCCATACATGTGAGCTGTACTCCCAGGGCTGACAGGTGCAGGTCATCTGTGCCAAAGCATTGTGTTTGACCAGGTCAGTCAAAGCGGACAGATACCAGATGCCTGTGGAATGACAGCAGAAGCATAGGCAACTGTTGAAGTGACACAGTCAGTTGTTGTACAGTGGCATCAGGTCCGGATGAATGCATAATGCTCCCCAGGGCTAGGCCCACACCTTCAGGGCTACAACACTGGTGAGCTATTGCATGTCCCTGCACACATAGTCTGTGAAGTGGCATCTCACGGCAGACACACTAACATGGAGAATGACAGTCACATCATACCTGGTGAGGTGTGGCATGGGTGCATAGGTTATGTTGCAGAACCAGTTACCCGACAGCAAGATGTAAGTGACTATCGCCTTGTGTAGCCTGCTGTGTGGAGCTGCAGTGTGACCGCCTACAGACTCACCTATGACTGGTGTGCTGTGTATGTTATAACACCCTATTGGCTGTATGTGATGGGCACACATGAGTCTGTGGGCTATAAGTTGGTGATGTTGTGTTCCATGATGGGGGCTGCCTCTGGTGCCTACACAGAGTATGGAAAGGTACTGCACAAGTTGTCCTCATATGTGTGGCCTGTGGTGGAGATCATGTGAGACTATGTGATGAGGGGGGTGTGTTGCGAATGTTACACATCCACACATGACTCTCAGGTGCAGCCAGGGTTGGTGACAGCATTACCCCCAGCAGGGCTGCATAAGTGCATTCCCCACAGGCTGTAGTGTCGTATGTTGGGAGTTGAGCATTGAATGTGTACATGAGACAATTGCTCTATTGTCACATGTATGACATATCCATCATATAGACAGGCAATAGCACTGGTACGTGACAGTCAGACATGCCTGTATATACAACCATGTCTCACAGGATATGTGCGTTACGTGTGTACAACAGCTGTTGTACTATAAGCAAGCTGGAAATTTTAGGACAGCCAGTGTACCTGTGGGAAATGGTGTGGAATGGGTGCTATATCAATCAGTAGCTCATGACATGCTCAAGTTCTGAACAAGTGCCTAGCATGACCATACAATACAGATAGGGTGTTGGATAATATCAACCCACAAGTGGTGATGACAGTCATAATGGGTGGCACCTGCTGAGTATGGTGTGCATGTCCATGAACCATTATCACTGTAGATGTTAGCAATACAGATGTGCAAGACAGTATGGATGTTTGATTACAAATACCTTTGTATGTCACAGGAGTGTTCTACCAGTGCCTGTTGACAGACTCATAACTACAAAAGGTGCCAGAGTGACATGTGCATATCACACCAGTGCCAGCTACAGTAGAACAGGGTAATGTGTTGTACTCCACCCTCATTGTAGCCCATACCACACAGACAAATGTTAGGCATCTGTGTATGTAAGGATGTGAATGGCCATGACGTATGAGGAATAGCTGTGTCAGTGTTGTAAACAACATACAGAATGGGCTGTGTGGGTGAGGTGTGTGACATATGTGCACATTCTGATGGATGATATCAGCATTGTCACCGCTAGGTGAACATCCCTGTACCCATTAACTACCACCTAGGCTGTGGTCAACATTATGGACACTGTGTAAGGGATGGTGCTGTGCAGTACACCTCCCTGCCTTGGTGACATCTCCAGGCCCCTTGGGTAGTCATACGAGGTACCCATGTCATGACAGGGTGCCATCCATGAGCATGGAGATCATTGGACAGGCATATACAGCACTGCGGTGACCAATATTGGATCACATATCACCTTTACGGGGTAATGGTCATGTGTGGATGGGCGATACCAGCCTTCACAATCCTCACCTCCATTACACAGCATGCTGTCTACCTTGCATGAAGACATTTGCTACACCATGATGATGGACATGCTACATGTCCATATCCTGATCTGTAAGACATACATCATGGACAGCCACCATCCTAATACTAGGATCACCACATGTTGGACCGATCCCTGTGCCATACATGTGACATACTCCCACCAAACCATGCAACCCTGTCCATCAAAGCTGCACATGTCATCCCAGTCATACATGGTGTGATGGCCGCAAGGTAGATGTAGTATCAACTGTCCGGATCAGTAATGCAGCACTGATGCAACTCGCGGTGGCATACTGGTTGTCTGTTACAGCTGGGAAACCTTGCCTGTACATGCTATGGTTGATAACCATCCCTGTGAATGATGTCTGACTAGCCATTGTCCTATGTCTATCACATGTGCAACATAGGTGATCCGTGGCAGGATGTTGAACAGCTGTACAGTGCTGTGTAGATGTATATGGCAAAACACATACATGTACAGGTGTCCATGCGTATGTTTGCATTGTCACTGCTCAAGTCCATTAAGGCTGTGTCTGTGTTGATATGTGACATATACACAGCATCAAGGTAAACAGCAGTACCGTGGACACATCCAGGCATGTGCAGATAGGTAAGAACACCAGTGCAGGCAAATAGAAATGCCCACATCAAGACAGCATTCACATGGAGTATGAACACTGTAATGAGGTGACACACATATATGATGATGATATCCAATGCATAACGGGTGTTACATGTGTGTGACACAAACACATCAGTCGTGTCAGTGTCATGACGATTTGCAAAGACTACTGTGCAGATGTACTAGATGTCATAAAAATGTATGTGCAGCAGTATCGCTGTACATCTCTTAAACTGTGACCTGTCACCATCATTATGTCTTACAGATAATGCCTCGTACACGCCTTCCAGCGTACAGCCGCCAGGAGGATGATGTCCTCATCCTGTACCTCCATGAGAACTACGAGGTGTTGTTCAGCTATGTGCCACAGCATGCCCAGCAGTGGGATGACCTGTGGCAGGATCTACGCAGGAGGCTGAATGAAGTGGGTGGCCATAACTGCACCTACCAGCAGGTGCGCAGACACTGCATGGACTTGATACGACATGCAAAACAGCGTGCCACTGCAATCGCCAGGGAACAAGGTGGAACAGGTGGTGGGCCACCAACCCAGCCCCCACTCACACACACCAAGGAGCTACTGGCCAGTCTGGGGACACCCTCAGAACAGTATCCACACACACTAGCTGCCACCGTGGAGGTGGGTGTCTCCCAACCAATAAGCCTGGAGTTGCCTGGTAAGTCAGTACTGCACATATGGCTATTATATCCCATTTAGTTGCATGTGTCACTGTACATTATGTAAAGTAACAACATATGCAAGGTATGTGGACACACATGTTGCATACTACTGTATGCTACCCTGTGTATGCACACATGTGCATACTATATGCTGTTATACAGGCAAATGCGTTAACATGCACAGTGCACCCTGTGGCTGTCAGACAGTCAGGGATAATGTTCATACTGCTGTGTCACCCCTATACAGTTACCTCTGGCGTGCCGCACAGACATGAGTCCGTTGCAGGTGAGATTGTCATCAGTATCAGGCATGTTAAAGCATAGATCTATTTGCCACGTGGCCAGTTAACAGTTGCACACTTGATGTTTTTTCCAGTCACGATATACAGGTCACCTCACCCATCATTCACACAGGCCACCCATGTGCAATATATACAAATGAAATGATACACCAACTTGAAACCACAGTAATTGTCATTGCTACATGTGTGGTCAGCTGTGCATACAACAGTGGAGGTGTTCTACAATGGAGGCATATGTAGTATGCAGTGGAACAACATGTGTGGTACACAAACAGTACCACACAGTGAGCTTTGATATGGGCAGCCCACAGGTGTCACCATTGTGTTATATGCCCCCGCAGGGGGTGCACACATTGTGATGTGCCATCTGACATGTCCCAGACACGTAGTGTTCTGGCTGCAATATTGTCACACTATCCCATGACCCATACCCCACATACCAAACATACAACCCGTTGTCTGCATAGCCCTGTGGATGGTGACATATCTGACATCTATGGGTGTATGTCATATGGGACAACACAGACATGTGAGATGGCCATCACTCACATTTGGTCAACACATGTGCACACATGGCCATGGGGGATGGCCAGAGACATGTAGCCACACAGTAGATGTGATATGTACACACCCTGTTGCACATTGTCCACACATGGTCCAATTATAGCCTTAGTTGACTGCTTATACAGTTGATGTGGTACACTGGACATCCTAAAAGCCTGTGTACAGCTAGTGGAGGTGTCACTGACATCTACCATATAAGGTCTGTTGAACATCACGACTGTGTCATAGCATGACAGTAGTCACCTGTACAGCTTCCACAGACATTGACACCACATCAGGCCACAGATACTGTACATTTCCCTTGCTGCTGTAGGACATCACCGTTAGCTGTGCACCTCGTGTGTGTGGTATATCAATTTCATGTGGGAAATGGTGAATTGACATGTCCACTATGTGTGGACATGGTTGCCAGGCAGCTAAGACCCTGTAGTTGTTTTGCAGGGGTGTCATCTGTAGGTCCTCCACTGACCTGTCACTTGACACAGCATGGTTTGGTGTGTATACACCTCAGCATCGTGGGTCACAATCCATAGTTATGTCATGGGTATGCATGCAGTTATGGCTATGCAATGTGTACATATTATGCATTGTACAGCAATATAGATGCCTCATAATGCCATGCAATGGCACAGTGTCTGTACTTCACACTGTATAGCAATGTAGATGGCTCACACTACCCTTCCATGCTCATGCACTTTTGCTAAACATAATTCTATCCGTAGGGCATACAGACAACACCGCAATGTGATGCCCATGACGATGCTGTACATGTGTCAGGACACCATTGTGTCAGACATGTATGCATGTTAATGCACACGTCAGCAGATTACATGTCAAGGTCATGTCAGCCATGTGTACTGCTATCCTGTTCTGGTCCACATGGTGTATCACGGGGATGCATGCATACTACCATGATTGTGTGAACTGCATGGCTACTGATATGCCACCTGCTTGCTGTAGTGTGCACCCCAGGGAGGTATGCTTACTAACACTATTAATGTCTGAGCTGCATGCCCTCTGCCATATCACAGGCATGCTGCATGCCATCTGTCAAATCACATGCATGGTGTGTCTGTGTGTGTGTGTGTGTGTGTGTGTGTATGTGTGTCTGTGTGTGTGTGTATCTGTGTGTCTATTGTAATTTAGAGTCTTTCTTTGCATTCACAGGTGTTGTAGGTGCGTTACCCTCCTGCGGTCCATCTGATGTTAGTGTCCCCACAGATACTAGCAGTGATGAACATATGCATGAGGTACAGGCAGGGTTGTCAGGGGCTGAATCTGTGCCAATGGTTGCCATCCCAGCTATGTCCCCCTCTTCCCCGCACACAGTTCTGCTGCCAACACATATTGCATCACCAGTGGCCATAGAGGAAGGACAGTCAGCGTCTGTTAGCATGGAACAGGAATGTGTGGTGGCTACAGAAGGTGTGTCTACACACCATGGTGTCAGTGTAATGACTGCAGATGTGCCACACAGGCATTGGCCAGTGCTGCTCGTAGGAGGACCTCTGGAAGACATGCACCTGCAGGACAGAGCGCAGCAGCTGGTATCACCAGATGCATGTTCCAGACTGTAATGGCGGCACAGGCACATGCTGAATGGCAGAACAGAGAAGGGCAGAGGCTGCAGAGGGCTGCTATCCATACCCTAAATGACAACATCCAGGCATTGGCAAATGCTCAACAGCAGATTGCTGATGTTGTGGACAGGCAATTGGGTGACATGGTCGGAATACATGAACGTGGCATGGCAATCCGCGAGCATGAGCTGTCTGTGCTGGAACATCTGGTAGGAGTGAGGTGTAGGCCACATGGATGTAGGCCAGCTACACCACCTAGTGCAGGTCAACGTGATTGTGCCACCTCACATGCCCGCTCCCATAGTGCTGGTAGCAGTAGCAGTGCAGCTGGTGCTGTGCTGTCCACACCAGGACACAGCAGGCCACGTGGACGTGGCCCTGGACGTTCCCAGCGGGGACACGGTTCCAGTGGACATGTGTCGTCTGACAGTAGCCAAGCTGTACCTCCGCCTGGTAGTGCCCGTGCAACCCCTGGCAGGCACAAGTCATGTGGCCGTGGCCGGACACAGTGAGCTGTACAACCTGTTCTGTACAATCTGGAGCTGTCAATAATACCCTGTGTAGGCCTCACAAAAGGCAGAACTGTGTGCACACATACACACACACAGCAAAGACATCTGTAGGGGACCACAACACCCACATGCATACTGCACAGACATGTCCAATCATATCACTGGCCCTTACCCACACACAAGATGTCATCCATTGGTGCAGCCTATGCCCCTGGCAAACATTATCACCCTGTGCATATGATGAAGCCTGTGCTGCATCCCTGTCATCCACACCATTGGTGCAGGGACATGCTCAAATGGTCTGATGCACAGGGTGAACAGAATAGTGAGAAGTATATATTACATTAGTTGTGTAAGAATAGTGAGAGAAGTGTATATTACATTAGTTGTGTGTGAATAGTGAGAGACGTGTATATTACATTAGTTGTGTACTGTTGACACACACCATACATACCATGTAGTACAGGTTTAGCATGCATTGTTATATGTCCACAGTATGTGTCTCAGTAACAACAGTAACAGTATGTTGGTAATGATGCCCTGGTTCCCTCCTTATGGTCTACTTGCATTTGCCTACAGGTAGCACTGTTTGCAGTCTCCCATGTGTAACTGTGGGGTACTCACAGGCACATATGGCAATATCAGCATGCTATACGTAGCCTCAGCCTGACTGTTGGAAAGTCTAACATAACACAGATGTCCACACATACACTGATCCAGAAGCATGTGGGCAGTTTAATAGGCTACAGTGGCTAGAGACGTGACATCCATACCAGATCACATCACAGGTATGTTGACATGGTGCAGGGGTTGTACACAGCGGTCTGGCCAATGATAATGTTAGAGGCCACTTGATAGCATGAGACCTCACTGTGTAGCAGTAATACTCTGTCAAATTACAGGAACATGCTTACACTCACGGGGTCAACAACACTATAACGCACACCCCATAGTGTTGAGGTGAGGACCCTTGCCTATGTGGTCATCACCGTCACAGTACTGTGAACCCACATGACGTGACACAGAGAAAGAACATGTACAGGTAGCCAGTGCGGCTGAGACCAATGGCATCAACAGGGTAGTGGACTGCATCACCATGAGGGGTTAGGGATCCTGTGTGTTCTGTATGGTAGCATACACCCTCACTCCATGCACCAGACAGCCATGCATACCTACATACACACACACTGTGGAGACCACAAATATCATACACATATGGATAGCTGATGTGTGTGATACACACACCACACCTGCCTACATCATGCTTTCCACACTGCAGTATGTACAGATCTCTGCAACAGTGTACAGGGGTGTGTAACAATTGGGATGTATTCCCCACCATATGTGGCATATATGGTCACACAAGCAAACACACATGGCAGTACTGTGAATGATACACCTGCTATATGATGATACGTCTGACAGACATGCAACAGTATTGGCCGCAGTATGTGTACCAACACTACCTTCGGCAATTGTGCTGCTATATGCACACAGGAGGATGTAAGTGTTACAGGTGTCAAGTGATGTACTGTCGGTGACACCTCTCTGCTGTGTAGGTTTTATGTCTCTACCATCCAGTAACGGTAATATAGCATACTGTTTGCACATGTAATGGTAGGATGATGTGTGACACACCTGTGAGCCATCCCCGGCAAACATCCATCTGCACAGGTGGATCACCACTTTATGTACACACATCCATCCATACCTGCTATACATCCTACTGTACTGTTAGTATGTCACCATATACAGGTGTCAATGTTGACATGCATCATGGACAGCCACAGTCCTAATACTAGGATCACCACATGTTGGACCGATCCCTGTGGCATACATGTGACATACTCCCACCAAACCATGTAACCCTGTCCATCAAAGCTGCACATGTCATCCCAGTCATACATGGTGTGATGGCCGCAAGGTAGATGTAGTATCAACTGTCCGGATCAGTAATGCAGCACTGATGCACCTCGTGGTGGCATACTGGTTGTCTGTTACAGCTGGGAAACCTTGCCTGTACATGCTATGGTTGATAACCATCCCTGCGAATGACGTTCGACTAGCCATTGTCCCATGTCTATCACATGTGCAACACAGGTGATCCGTGGCAGGATGTTGAACAGCTGTACAGTGCTGTGTAGATGTATATGGCAAAACACATACATGTACAGGTGTCCATGCGTATGATTGCATTGTCACTGCTTAAGTCCATTAAGGCTGTGTCTGTGTTGATATGTGACATATACACAGCATCAAGGTCAACAGCAGTACCGTGGACACATCCAGGCATGTGCAGATAGGTAAGAACACCAGTGCAGGCAAATAGACATGCCCACATCAAGACAGCATTCACATGGAGTATGAACACTGTAATGAGGTGACACACATATATGATGATGATATCCAATGCATAACGGGTGTTACATGTGTGTGACACAAACACATCAGTCGTGTCAGTGTCATAATGATTTGCAAAGACTACTGTGCAGATGTACTAGATGTCATAAAAATGTATGTGCAGCAGTATCTCTGTACATCTCTGAAACTGTGACCTGTCACCATCATTATGTCTTACAGATAATGCCTCGTACACGCCTTCCAGCGTACAGCCGCCAGGAGGATGATGTCCTCATCCCGTACCTCCATGAGAACTACGAGGTGTTGTTCAGCTATGTGCCACAGCATGCCCAGCAGTGGGATGACCTGTGGCAGGATCTACGCAGGAGGCTGAACGAAGTGGGTGACCATAACTGCACCTACCAGCAGGTGCGCAGAAACTGCATGGACTTGATACAACATGCAAAACAGCGTGCCACTGCAATCGCCAGGGAACAAGGTGGAACAGGTGGTGGGCCACCAACCCAGCCCCCACTCACACACACCAAGGAGCTACTGGCCAGTCTGGGGACACCCTCAGAACAGTATCCACACACACTAGCTGCCATCGTGGAGGTGGGTGTCTCTAACCAATGAGCCTGGAGTTGCCTGGTAAGTCAGTACTGCACATATGGCTATTATATCCCATTTAGTTGCATGTCTCACTGTACATTATGTAAAGTAACAACATATGCAAGGTATGTTGACACACATGCTGCATACTACAGTATGCTACCCTGTGTATGCACACATGTGCATACTATATGCTGTTATACAGGCAAATGTGTTAACATGCACAGTGCACCCTGTGGCTGTCAGACAGTCAGGAATAATGTTCATACTGCTGTGTCACCCCTATACAGTTACCTCTGGTGTGCCACACAGACATGAGTCCGTTGCAGGTGAGACTGTCATCAGTATCAGGCATGTTAAAGCATAGATCTATTTGCCACGTGGCCAGTTAACAGTTGCACACTTGATGTTTTTTCCAGTCATGATATACAGGTCGCATCACTCATCATTCATACAGGCCACCCATGTGCAATATATACAAATGAAATGATACACCAACTTGAAACCATAGTAATTGTCATTGCTACATGTGTGGTCAGCTGTGCATACAACAGTGGAGGTGTTCTACAATGGAGGCATATGTAGTATGCAGTGGAACAACATGTGTGGTACACAAACAGTACCACACAGTGAGCTTTGATATGGGCAGCCCACAGGTGTCACCATTGTGTTATATGCCCCTGCATTGGGTGCACACATTGTGATGTGCCATCTGACATGTCCCAGACACGTAGTGTTCTGGCTGCAATATTGTCACACTAGCCCATGACCCATACCCCACATACCAAACATACAACCCGTTGTCTGCATAGCCCTGTGGATGGTGACATATCTGACATCTATGGGTGTATGTCATATGGGACAACACAGACATGTGAGATGGCCATCACACACATTTGGTCAACACATGTGCACACATGGCCATGGGGGATGGCCAGAGACATGTAGCCACACAGTAGATGTGATGTGTACACACCCTGTTGCACATTGTCCACACATGGTCCAATTATAGCCTTAGTTGACTGATTATACAGCTGATGTGGTACACTGGACATCCTAAAAGCCTGTGTACAGCTAGTGGAGGTGTCACTGACATCTACCATATAAGATCTGTTGAACATCACGACTGTGCCATATCATGACAGTAGTCACCTGTACAGCTTCCACAGACATTGACACCACATCAGGCCACAGATACTGTACATTTCCCTTGCTGCTGTAGGACATCACCGTTAGCTGTGCACCTCATGTGTGTGGTGCATCAATGTCATGTGGGAAATGGTGAATTGACATGTCCACTATGTGTGGACATGGTTGCCAGGCAGCTAAGACCCTGTAGTTGTTGTGCAGGGGTGTCATCTGTAGGTCCTCCACTGACCTGTCACTTGACACAGCATGGTTTGGTGTGTATACACCTTAGCATCGTGGGTCACAATCCACAGTAATTTCATGGGTATGCATGCAGTTATGGCTATGCAATGTGTACATATTATGCATTGTACAGCAATATAGATGCCTCATGATGCCATGCAATGGCACGGTGTCTGTACGTCACACTGTATAGCAATGTAGACGGCTCACACTACCTTTCCATGCTCATGCACTTTTGCTAAACATAATTCTATCCATAGGGCATACAGACAACACCGCAATGTAATGTCCATGACAATGCTGTACATGTGTCAGGACACCATTGTGTCAGACATGTATGCATGTTAATGCACACATCAGCAGATTACATGTCAAGGTCACATCAGCCATGTGTACTGTTATCCTGTTCTGGTCCACATGGTGTATCACGGGGTTGCATGCATACTACCATGATTGTGTGAACTGCATGGCTACAGATATGCCACCTGCTTGCTGTAGTGTGCACCCCAGGGAGGTATGCTTACTAACACTATTAATGTTTGAGCTGCATGCCCTCTGCCATATCACAGGCATGCTGCATGCCATCTGTCAAATCACATGCATGGTGTGCCTGTGTGTGTGTGTGTGTGTGTGTGTGTGTGTGTGTGTGTGTGTGTGTGTGTGTGTGTGTGTGTGTGTGTGTGTGTGTGTGTGTGTGTGTGTGTGTGTGTGTGTGTGTGTGTGTGTGTGTGTGTGTGTGTGTGTGTGTGTGTGTGTGTCTGTGTGTGTGTGTGTGTGTGTATCTGTGTGTCTATTGTAATTTAGAGTCTTGCATTCACAGGTGATGTAGGTGCGTTACCCTCCTGCGGTCCATCTGATGTTAGTGTCCCCACAGATACTAGCAGTGATGAACATGTGCATGAGGTACAGGTAGGGTTGTCAGGGGCTGAATCTGTGCCAATGGTTGCCATCCTAGCTATGTCCCCCTCTTCCCCACACACAGTTCTGCTGCCAACACATACCGCATCACCAGTGGCCATAGAGGAAGGACAGTCAGCGTCTGTTAGCATGGAACAGGAACGTGTGGTGGCTACAGAAGGTGTGTCTACACACCATGGTGTCAGTGTAATGACTGCAGATGTGCCACACAGGCATGTGGCTGGTGCTGCTCGTAGGAGGACCTCTGGCAGACATGCACCTGCAGGACAGAGCGCAGCAGCTGGTATCACCAGACGCATGTTCCAGACTGTAATGGTGGCACAGGCACATGCTGAACGGCAGAACAGAGAAGGGCAGAGTCTGCAGAGGGCTGCTATCCGTACCCTAAATGACAACATCCAGGCATTGGCAAATGCTCAACAGCAGATTGCTGATGTTGTGGACAGGCGATTGGGTGACATGGTCGGAATACCTGACCGTGGCATGGCAATCCGCGAGCGTGAGCTGTCTGTGCTGGAACATCTGGTAGGAGTGAGATGTAGGCCACATGGATGTAGGCCAGCTACACCACCTAGTGCAGGTCAACGTGATCGTGCCACCTCACATGCCCGCTCCCATAGTGCTGGTAGCAGTAGCAGTGCAGCTGGTGCTGCGCTGTCCACACCAGGACACAGCAGGCCATGTGGATGTGGCCCTGGACGTTCCCAGCAGGGACACGATTCCAGTGGACATGTGTCGTCTGACAGTAGCCAAGCTGTACCTCCGGCTGGTAGTGCCCGTGCAACCCCTGGCAGGCACAGGTCACGTGGCCGTGGCTGGACATAGTGAGCTGTACAACCTGGTCTGTACAATCTGGAGCTGTCAATAATACCCTGTGTAGGCCTCACAAAAGGCAGAACTGTGTGCACACATACACACACACAGCAAAGACATCTGTAGGGGACCACAACACCCACATGCATACTGCACAGACATGTCCAATCATATCACTGGCCCTTACCCACACACAAGATGTCATCCATTGGTGCAGCCTATGCCCCTGGCAAACATTATCACCCTGTGCATATGATGAAGCCTGTGCTGCATCCCTGTCATCCACACCATTGGTGCAGGGACATGCTCAAATGGTCTGATGCACAGGGTGAACAGAATAGTGAGAAGTATATATTACATTAGTTGTGTAAGAATAGTGAGAGAAGTGTATATTACATTAGTTGTGTGTGAATAGTGAGAGACGTGTATATTACATTAGTTGTGTACTGTTGACACACACCATACATACCATGTAGTACAGGTTTAGCATGCATTGTTATATGTTCACAGTATGTGTCTCAGTAACAACAGTAACAGTATGTTGGTAATGATGCCCTGGTTCCCTCCTTATGGTCTACTTGCATGTGCCTACAGGTAGCACTGTTTGCAGTCTCCCATGTGTAACTGTGGGGTACTCACAGGCACATATGGCAATATCAGCATGCTATACGTAGCCTCAGCCTGACTGTTGGAAAGTCTAACATAACACAGATGTCCACACATACACTGATCCAGAAGCATGTGGGCAGTTTAATAGGCTACAGTGGCTAGAGACGTGACATCCATACCAGGTCACATCACATGTATGTTGACATGGTGCAGGGGTTGTACACAGTGGTCTGGCCAATGATAATGTTAGAGGCCACTTGATAGCATGAGACCTCACTGTGTAGCAGTAATATCCTGTCAAATTACAGGAACATGCTCACACTCACGGGGTCAACAACACTATAACGCACACCCCATAGTGTTGAGGTGAGGACCCTTGCCTATGTGGTCATCACCGTCACAGTATTGTGAACCCACATGACGTGACACAGAGAAAGAACATGTACAGGTAGCCAGTGCGGCTGAGACCAATGGCATCAACAGGGTAGTGGACTGCATCACCATGAGGAGTTAGGGATCCTGTGTGTTCTGTATGGTAGCATACACCCTCACTCCATGCACCAGACAGCCATGCATACCTACATACAGACACACTGTGGAGACCACAAATATCATACACATATGGATAGCTGATGTGTGTGATACACACACCACACCTGCCTACATCATGCTTTCCACACTGCAGTATGTACAGATCTCTGCAACAGTGTACAGGGGTGTGTAACAATTGGGATGTATTCCCCACCATATGTGGCATATATGGTCACACAAGCAAACACACATGGCAGTACTGTGAATGATACACCTGCTATATGATGATACGTCTGACAGACATGCAACAGTATTGGCCGCAGTATGTGTACCAACACTACCTTCGGCAATTGTGCTGCTATATGCACACGGGAGGATGTAAGTGTTACAGGTGTCAAGTGATGTACTGTCGGTGACACCTGTCTGCTGTGTAGGTTTTATGTCTCTACCATCCAGTAACGGTAACATAGCGTACTGTTTGCACATGTAATGGTAGGATGACGTGTGACACACCTGTGAGCCATCCCCGGCAAACATCCATTTGCACAGGTGGATCACCACTTTATGTACACACATCCATCCATACCTGCTATACATCCTACTGTACTGTCAGTATGTCACCATATACAGGTGTCAATGTTGGGGCTGCATTGCAACTGCATGTTGTAGTTAGGCACAGATTAGTTACTTACATCAGTTACTGCACATGCATGGTAGCTGCATGCACAGTACAGATTGTACATGTGTGTTGGTCCTACATGCCTTTCATGAAGCCATGTTTGTATGCATTGCAATTGGTGGACATGTGTGTTTACATACATAACACATGGACTGTTGTATGATATGATGGGTGTCATGGGTAACTAGTACAGAGGGAATGTGTCCTCGGTCAACATTGCTGCCTCATGTACTGTTAGCATTCAACAGCCATGGACCCACCTTCCATTTGTGTGCGTATGATTGCTGTAGCCACTTGTCTGCACGGAGGACAGCAAAAGCTATGCTATGTACATATGTGTCATGTGTGTGGTCCATGCACATATCCACTGCAATTACATGTATGACATAGCCTAGCATGTATGTTCATTGGTGTACAGCAACAGTCATCTGTCACAGCTGTGTAAGACCCAGGGCCCCTGGTATGTGTAGAGCTGACCTGTTTATGTACAGTGGTATCATTGCAATGCATAACACATGATGGAACCCTGTTGGTACATGTGTAGTATTTACAGTTGCTGTAGACCTATGTACAGTGCACTGGTCATGAGTCACATGGTGTTGTGTTAATGTATGGCTGTGTATTGCTGGTCCAATGACATGGTGATGTTGGAGGGCTACATTGTAGATTGTGGTGTGTACCTCTGTGATATGCACCTGAAATATCTGTGATAGCTCCTGAGTGTGTACTGGTCAATACATGTGAGTGGCCTTCATGTACTTGGGGACAGTAATACCATACTGTGCCCTTCCATGTTTAGAATCTGTGTGCATGCAAGACGGCCCTTTGCAACTGCTAAGTGTGTGAGCATGCCCAGTATGCCATTGTGTAGATGGACACACAGTACATTCCAAACTGCGCCCTTCCGTGTTTAGAATCCATGTGCATGCATGCAAGATAGCCTTTGCAACTGCTAAGTGTGTGAGCATGCCCAGTATGCCATTGTGTAGATGGACACACAGTATTTTCCAAACAGACGTATGATACTAAGCGTGTGGGCATGGTCATTGACATCCTGTATAGCGATGGTGGTCATCCAGGCAACAGGTGTCCATTTTCAATGTCACGATGGATGCATACATTGAACACACTGGTCGCTGTCTTGAAGGGTGTACTGTCTGTGGCACGTCCCGTATCTATGTAGTGTTGTTGTAGTGCTCCGTAGATATTTGGTTGCCCCGATCACGCCACTGCCATGTGTTTGTCTATGTCTACCTTGGGACAGTAATATACTTTCAGACTGCTCACTGTCTATACATTCCCTATCGGCGTCCTTGCCTTTGCGGATGATGTCACCCACCTAGAAGTATGCCTCTGGGAGTGCTGTGTTCAGTAATCTCTGTAGCGCGTTCTGTAAATGCGTCATGCTGTAGTGTGTTAGGGTAGTTAGGTGTATGTTTGACTCCCAGCCCTGTCAAGTGTGTGTGTGTGTGTGTGTGTGTGTGTGT
>NC_056729.1:1369120843-1369244984 GCF_019279795.1 Protopterus annectens
CATCACTGTAGCATAGTTTGCAGCACTGTTACCTCTGATGATGTAGTCTCCATCCATGTGCCATTTCACTGATGTGTGTAGTATTGGCAGCATGTGTGTCTGTGTGTGCAGTACGTGTGTGATGTGTGTAGTACACATGTATACCTGCTTACAAATGCATACACGACATTACACAGGCTTCACCATTCGTACACTAGCTTACTCGTTCTTCCACACGTGCACACGGGCTAACATGCGCGCACACATACTTACTCGGGCTTAATGGCGTGCACGGGCGCAGACACACTGTGGGCAGGTTTGCATGTCACATCGGTGGTATCCATGGCATACGCCGTCAGTCTCCTGACGTTCCCTGGGATAGCTCATGACACGCCTCTTCCACTGAGTACTGACAGCACACGTGACACTGCTCCGGTGAGGTTACAGTGTTTTGTACATACACACTCCTGTTGTCACCTATCTTCTACTCTAATAGTCCTCTTAACCTACACTACACTGTAGAGGCTTGGCCCATATGGCATGACATGTTGTGATTCACTATCCTCAGCCTCACTTGCCTCACATTGCCTACAAATGCTTCGTTACATCTCTGACAGAGCACTTCCACACATAGGTACCAGTACGCAGTAGCCATGTTGTCTCCGGCTTGCCATTCATCTGCATGGCGTACTAACATCTAGCTAAACCTACATTTTGTATGTATATTATCCATATGTCTTGTGTTGAAGTGCAGTGCGTTCCCGTGGTGCTGCGCTACGCTTCCACACCAGGGATCGGGGAGGACAACTACTGGTTCATTGATATCCAATGGACAAAGCTGCCACTGGCCTTGGACTTGGACACTGGCATGCTTCTTAGACTGTATTCATACTGTATTTGCAGCTGTCATTGCTCCGTTTAGCAACGTGCAAAACATTAATCGCATAACATCTGGGTACATTTCTGCACATAACTCTGCTCTCGCACAGACAGCTTACTGTTTCATGTATCGCGTAGTTATGTAGGGTTACCATCTGTCCCACTTTGCGAGGGACAGTCCCTCTTTGGGCAGTTGTGTCCTGCAAAATATTGTGTGAAAATGGCAAATGTCCTGAGATTTTAGGACAAAAGTATTTTCTATATTGTATGTAATAGTTGCATAAAACAGTTATTCTGTATCTGAAACACCTACATGTTATACGAAACAGAATAAGTAACAAAAATGCTACAAGAATAAACTTTTATTCAGGCAAACAACTGAAGTTCTGTCCTTTGTACTGGCCGTGGGTATGTTTTTCCATGCAAAATCTGATGTTTGTAGCACAAATGTCCCACTTTGGCCATTTGTAAAGGTGGCAACCCTATAATTACATCATTTGCATAGCTTACACATACAAATGGGGTATGTTACAAATCCCAACATTGTCTGTGCAATGTTTGTGTTACGGGCGGTCTTGCACGCCCCTGCGGGTGTTTGCTGAAAAGCCTGGCAATCATCTTTCCTTGCTGTACTCTCACTCAATCCATAAACGCCGAAGGTGTCGTGTATCATGGCCTAGGCTTTGCTGTGTGCTATGTCTATTTGTGGTGTATGCATGGCTGTGGGTATGTCCCATTGTCATCACTGGTAAAGGTGACACCCTATAGGTACTTCCTGTAGACTGCTCTGTCATTTGACATGTCAGCACATACCTGCGGATGAACTTCCTACTGCAGTGCTTTTCATACCTTCTGCATTATCTTGTGGTCGATAATGCTGTTTCCTCAGACATGTATCTGTTTCTGATCATACCTATCAACCTCCTAGTGCAAAACATCTGTACAAAGCCTAACATGATGGGGGGACAGATAGGGGCAGGTTCTACATATTGCTCTTACAAACGTAGATAGTTGGCAGTATTATAGGTTTTGCATTAGTATGCCCTTTCTGAGGGATTTGGGGTCTTAAACACATATGTTTAGCATTATTTAATGACATCAGTTTTCAGGTATTTGGCAGACAGGTACACATACCTCTCAACCTCCGACAGCAGGAAATCTGGACAAAGCCATAACTAAAAGTGGGGCAAAATCCCAAAAGTAGGGCCAATGTTTAAATATTGATCTTACAAACTTAAAAAGTTGATAGAATAACAAGTTTTGCATTAGCGTGAATTTTTGAAAGGGTATGAAGTCTGAAACTCAAATGTCTCTCATTATTTTCTAACTTCAGTCTTTAATGATTTGCACGATTTGCCAGAAAACCACAATTTTATGAAAAATGTACCAAATATATGAGGCAAAAATCTGGACATTCTGCAAAAATCTGTACAGTTGAGAGGTATGCAGGTACAGATTGTGAGAGGAACACACTACACATATGAGGCATACATCTGCACATTCGTACAGTTACGCCAATACACACAATACATGGCGCCATCACAGGCCAGTTACCATTACATTCCTGTTGCTGAACACACCCACCCACTGGGTTATATTCCTCACACAGGCCAACAGGTGCTTATCCACACTACTTATTCCATCATGTACCTTATGTGTAGGCCGGTATTTGCACTTTCCGTCAGTGGCAGAGCTCACGTACGAGTATGGTGGACTGGACACTGCATCGGTGACACTGCATGACACCCTGAGGGACACATGTCATTTGAGTCTATTAACCTTCCACATTGACTTTCACAGGCCATACGTTGTAATTCACATTTGTGGACAAACATGCTTATGAGTTGTACATGTTTTGTCATTTGTCCTGACATCTTTCTTCTCACCTGTCCACCTAGTATCACTAGTTCTGTACATTTCATTAGGACGGGTTACCTTCATACCTCTCACCTCTACACATTATGGGTATATGCCCTGGGGTTTGACCTATGATTCTGTTACATTTGTCATGATAATGTGCCTTTCTGATAGATTGCTGGCAAGCCATGATGGACTGTGCGGTTAGGTAATCATGACTGACATTTCTATTTCATGATTACTAACTTTCATAACATTCGTATTCCCGACTACGCAATTATTCTATCAACGGTTTGACTTTGTCTGAGGTATATTTAATATAGTCTCTATTTGTCTGTCGTGTACTATGCCTTAGTCCAGCTGTCTTATTCTGACATTCTGGCAGGTATGGTAACATCTTGGTCGTATGCATGTCCATCCATGATAATCGCCTACATGACACTGATATAGGTCCCTACGTCTTCCCCCAATGGTTTACACAATATCCAGTGGGTGTGTTGCACCTTTTTGGTGAATATAGGCGTGTGCTATACCCACATAGGTATATTGATCACTCCCATGGGGCGTACCTAATAGATCTGTGCCAACCAGCACCTTGGCCCAATTCTGCATACCCATGATTCCCATACCTGACACACCTCCACAGTACCCATTAGACATGTTTAATGTGAGCGATAATAAAGTGTGAGGACACTTCCAAGCACTCCCCACTCTGCGGATATCAGCTCATACGTCATACATTAAATCGACCCATGTGTTATTACCCTTGCACCTGCTACTGTTGCATGTACAGCTATATCGTAGTTGCAGGTGTGACTTCTTTTGCATCAATGACGGTTCGCACTTCGTACGGATCAATTTTTGGGGTCCTGCAAAGGACACCTATATTCATGTTTAACGTGTAAAACTTGCAGGCCCTGTCACACTGGTACTTTCCGGGAAATGGTTTGGAAACCATAGGTGTATTCTCCTTTCATGCATGTCTGTCTGTCTATTCATATTAGGTCACTATTTATGTACATGTGTTATATGTACAGGGACATATGTTTGTTGTGTATATATCTATTCATGTATCATGTGTGTATAGATATATATATATATATCTGTACATATATACATATGTCTGTACATTCCTCATCTCGTAATTTGCTTTGGATTATGTCTATGGATATATATGTATATATATATATCCATATCATACCTTTCAACTGTACAGATTTCCGCTGCATGTACAGCTGTTTGCCTCTTATCTTTGCTCCGTTTTTCATAACCTTGTGTCTATCTGGCAAGTTAGTGGCATATCATTAAAGACTGACGTTGGTAAATAATGACAAACATTTCAGGTTACGACTTCATACCCTTCAGAGAATCCATGCTAGTGACACACCTGTTATTCTATTCACTTTCTATGTTTGTTAGGGCAATATCTGGGGATTATAAATAACCAAAAATACACCGAGGTACCACACAATAGTGTCTTTAATTACACAAAAAATAAGAACAGTGGTGAGCGCTTTCGCAAAACTAATTGCTTCATCAGACAAGAAAATAAAACACTCCATTGCTTATATACAGATGGAACCATTGACTCAATCACTGATGTCATAGGTCAATTAAGGCATTAAAGCTATATAACACTTATAAATGTATAAATGTAGAAAAGGCTACATATAGAGAAAACTGCATATAAAAGACACATATAAAATACTGCATGTAAATGCATATAAAAACTGCATACAAAAACTATATACAAAACTGTTGGTAAAAGACCTAAGTAATGTGCATAGATATAAACTCCATAAATACTGTATCTATGAAAAAATAAAAGGATAAAAATCTAGATCTAGTCATAAAATCTATCTACAATATGTATGTATAACTAAAAATAGTTTATGTCTCTAAAATGTGAATAAATATAAATAAATAGCTACAGTATTTTTTCATAGCTACAGTATTTATGGAGTTTATATCTATGCACATTACTTAGGTCTTTTACCAACAGTTTTGTATATAGTTTTTGTATGCAGTTTTTATATGCATTTACATGCAGTATTTTATATGTGCCTTTTATATGCAGTTTTCTCTATATGTAGCCTTTTCTACATTTATGCATTTATAAGTTTTATATAGCTTTAATGCCTTAATTGACCTATGACATCAGTGATTGAGTCAATGGTTCCATCTGTATATAAGCAATGGAGTGTTTTATTTTCTTGTCTGATGAAGCAATTAGTTTTGCGAAAGCGCTCACCACTGTTCTTATTTTTTGTGTAATTAAAGACACTATTGTGTGGTACCTCGGTGTATTTTTGGTTATTTATAGTTCTGGTTTTGTGCACCTGGGTTTTGCCTGAAGCCATTTCTCTTTTTATACACAATATCTGGGGATTGTCCCTATTTGTACCAGTTGTTGTCATGGCTTTGTCCGGTTTCGTACTTTACGGGTTTAACAGGTATGAGCCATGTACATGGAACGTGGGGAAAACACCATTCATTTTCTATTCTGTGAGCGGATTACACACGCGCAGGCACACTTGCATATCCTTATTGTGGGTTACATATGTTTCATAGATAATTTTGCTTCCGTGAACTTTCATAATTCTGACCGTAACAGTTACATATCTGTATTCCAGTTTATGGACTACTGCGAAACACACGTTCACCTTTACATATTTAAATGTGTGTACTGCACGAACGCTTTAATTACACTTTCAGGTTATATGTGGTCGTAGGTCAACCGGGACTGCATTCACGTTGGCCGGATACCGGAACCACTATTCTATTGGTGTTCTCCCTCATTGATATGCATACCCATAGTAATTAGCTACATCAACATATGCCTCACCGCTTCACCTACGACACAGGCATCCAGTCTCCTGCTGGGAAAAAGGCGGTACTACATATTACACATTCCCTATTGCCTACTGCTGTGGACTCCGGCTGCATTGTTAATCACTCCGAGGGTATGCAGAACACTAAGGCATATAGTCCAGCCACATACAGGTCTTTGATTGTCAGGGTGTTCATGTAGTGATCTGGGTTTAGGCTTGTCCACCTGGTGAATGGAACTTCCCTGGCCGAGGTCAAATGTCAGACGAAGCATATGGACAGGGCTTATCTCCCTATTTTGAAGTTTTACCTGTGTTTATAGACACAGGTGTTTGGGCACCTGTCAGCAGCTAATTCTGTTGGCATTACATATTATGGGTGGGTTTCTTACAGTCCATACTCCCCGGTGAGGGGTGTTCCCATTCACATTTGACTATTACCTGTATACAGTCATACGGGGATTGTTATTTTTGGACATGAAGTGACTACAGGTATGTGGTTGTACATTACACAAGTGTGAAGGGCTTTTCCTGTAAATATGTACGGACCATTCCTCTTAGAGCACAAAACCTACACGATGGGGGGGCAATTAAGGACACATTTTAACGATTGCTCTTACAAGCTTACAACATTGATAGAATGCTAGGTCTTGCATTAGCATGACTTTTCTGCAGGTTGTGGAGTCTTATACTCAGGATATTTCTCATTATTTAGTGACATCAATCCTCAGCTATATACCACACTGGTGCAGATTGTCGGAGGCACACACCAACACTATGGGGCGAACCTGTGGTCATTCTTAGGGTTGCCACCTTTTCAACTGCCCAAAGTGGGACATGTTCTGTAGAGATGTCAGATTTTCCAGAACAAAACATACCTACAGCCGTGCATAGTACTGAACTTTAACCTTTTTTGTACATATAATAGCTTATTCTAGTAAAATTTGAATTGCTTATGCTACTTCACATAACATATTGAGGATTCATATATAAAATAACCATTTTGTGCGACTATTAAAGTAAATTAGGGAATAAACTCTCAGGACATTTGCTATGTCTTGATTTTTTTCACAGGACACAACTGCCTACAGAAGGATTGTTACTCGCAAAGTGGGACAGGTGGTGACCTTAGTCATTCTGCGACTATCCGGACAGTTGAGTGTTATGGCACGGACCTCTGTAATACACTGTTGTGTTCTGGCACGACAGTAGCTCAGCATTACAGTCTGCAGTCGGAACGTGCTGACAGACAGTTGGGTTTCAGACTTCATACTCCAGACATTAATGCCAATGTGCAAACTGTTATTCTATCAAATTCTATGTTTCTAAGAGATATGTTTACAGATTGTCCCTGATTTTGTACCTTTGTCTCACTTATATTCACGGCTCTGTCCAGATATCTTGCTCACACAGGTTGACAGGTATGGTCAGTCACGACTGCACACAGTCAGTGTCCCTCACACTTGATCAGGGTTGACCTATTTACGTAGTGTCTTCCTCGCCCTTATGCCGTTTTCCACTTTGCAAATGTGTGCATTATATTCTCCCTCCTATTCGTGTCTGGACACGTGCGTCACGGGAAGGTATTTTATCCTGGGTGGTAGGTTATGTATGCCCACTTAGGGCTGGACAGTGTCATGGACCTCCACTGCACATTCTGACTTGTGTCCAGATATCTACTGGATTGGACATCATGTCGTCATAACCATTCTACTATTTACTCAGGTTGGTCATCCCATGAGGGATATCCCAAAAATTGGTCAAAACCAAAACAAGTTAGATAACGAAGATTTTTGTGGCTGCACGAAAATGTGCAGGGGGTTTTACCTGCGGGGATACATGGTTTGCAATCCTGACACTGCCTAGGGTGACAATACCTACTACATATGCGTAGGGGTCACTGTGTGTAGCTGTTTCTGCAACAAACCAGTGGACCAAGTACGTCTGGATTTGGTGGACGTTCTGGTATGGTGGCAGGTTGTGTGTTGTGGAGGGTATGCTAGGTAGGCTATTATGCATCCAGGTGTGTTGTGTTTGTTATGGCCAGTTCCATCAGGACCCATCTGTGGGTATGTGATGGTGCCGTATGTATATATTTGTCTCGCATATTTCCATACTCATATGTTTGTGGGATTGTGTTCTACACTATGGCCTGTCTGCTTGTCTTGCAGCTGTTTCTACATGAGGTTGTGTTTCTTTCCACTTCACCTGCTGCCCCCTCATACACCTCCGGTTCACCTTTTCTGCATATGACACAAGTATCCCCTTTGAGGAATTTACCATTAAACACACACCCCTCACACGCGAATTACTCACACCCCATAGAGCACTGCTTTGGTTGTTGGCCCATGACATGGCCAGAGTTACACACTGACTACCCTACATGTGTCGGGTACCTTTATGGTTGTGTGGACTACCCTGCCCTGTTTGCTGTCCACATGCTATACCTCACGCACATAGGTACACGCCCTTACTTCACTTTCATTACTTGGTTGGTGTATCCGGGTACTACCTGTTCGACTGTGTCACATACACGTTCGGATTATACAGCTGCCTTCCGGATTTTGCCAGCCTGTTCTACTCATTGGTAGGATGGCACCTTTTCCTATGTCCAAGCTATTCCTTACACATGTCCGACTGTTGTGGACATTGCCTCCCCACAATCAACGGTTGTGTTTCCACCTTTTCAATTGTCCACAGTGTGACATAGGGTTACCACCTGTCCCACTTTGCGAGGGACAGTCCCTCTTTGGGCAGTTGTGTCCTGACATGTAATTGTCAACATGGCAAATGTCCTGGGATTTTAGGACAAACATATTTCTTATATTTTATGTGATAGTTGCATTAAACAGTTAATTCTGTATCTAAAATACCTGACTGTTATGAGAAACAGACTAAGCAACTAAAATGCTATGGGAATACGCTTTTCTGTAGGTAAAACAGTTATGTTCTGTCCTTTGTACTAGCCGTGGGTATGTGTCGGCCTGTACAGTCTGATGTCTGTACCAAACATGATCCACTTTGGCCATTTGTAAGGGTGGCAACCCTACTGTAACAGTTGCAGTGAACACAGCATATTTTACAGGCCGACACATACCCACTGTCAGTTCGGCAGATAGAACTTACAATTCTTGCCTATATCTAAGCTTATTCTTGTAGCATTTCGGTATCTTATTCTGTTTATGACATTTCTGTATTATACATCCAGTGAAATATGTTTAATGCAACTATTGCATGACATCTATGGAGGAATTATGTCCTATATTCTCTGGACATTTTCCAGTTTTACATGTTTGTGTCAGGACACATCTGCCCACAGAGGGACTGTCACTCGCAAAGTGGGACAAGTGGTAATCTTGGTCGACGGTATGGATCATACTGTTCCTTTCGGCCTACATGTGTCCGTGTTGTTATGGCTCATTTATATGCTCCTTCTGTTTCGTTTACATGTGTATGCTATTTCCTATCACATTTGGTATGTGAAATATGGACATACCTTTTGTATGTGACTATTACATGGCTTGTGGGATATGATTCAGACATACGGTCACTACCTATATCTACATTTCACCTCGTGTATTTTGTTATGGACACATCTGCACAGCTATGTTCCCTCCCTCAAATTATGGGTCGGCTGGTGGCCCTCTCCGTTGGACTGGACGTACCTACTGGCTGCGCGCTAACATCTGATACGTTTCACTTCCACATGGTATAGCTAACTACACTACGTTGGACTACAGGCACACGGTTTTCCTGTCATTTGTTCATGGGTAGGGACCCGTTATTCCCTACCTTGCATTTGTGTTTGAGTCTTCATTTTCTGTTCGCAGGGACTCTGCTTTGCATACGTTTCAGTCTCCATGGACACTGATAGGTACGATTACTATTGCTGGCGGAATATAATATTCAGCAGTTTAGGTTGCTCCTCGGAAGCCAACATTGACACGTCTCCCTGCGCAACTTCAATACGCCCCTTGCACTCACGCATGTTTCCTATGCACGTGGCTGTGGCGGCTATGCGCCTTCATTAATATGCATATGGCGCAACTACTCCACATCTATGCCACACGGCCGGTGCAAGCCTTACGCCGGCCTTGCGCCGAGCTTCATGAATCCGGGGGTTTATTTTTATTTGTCCTTTGGTGACCAGAAAGTCTGACTGTGCCAATGGTATATTTTAGGTGGAGACCTGGGGAGACAAACTCCACAAACAGGTTCGAAAACATTTAGACAGTAGTTGATGAGTAATTATATAAAGGGGAGAAAAGCCCTGCAACAAATTAAATATATTACAATGAGCTGAGAAGAAAGGCCCCACAAAACACAATAGTTGAAGAATAAATTATATACAAAGAGGGAAGGTCCCCATAACAGATAAAATGCACACAGATTGAGATACATTTTCAGAATATTACTAGGATAAATTATGATCAATAATACAATATGAACTGCAGGTAGCGAAACACGTTGCAGAAGTAGATAACGTATGTCAAGTAAACTAATGCATAGTTTTCAAAATATTGACTACAAAAGTATAACTTTTAATCTTGCACATGGCAAAATACATAATATTTAAATATATTACATACTCTTTTAGCATTCATTTCATTTATTTATTTTAGACATATATTTTTCTAGTGTGATGTCAGATGACTTTGATCACATGACTTTTTGAACATTATTTGATGGTGGAGTTCAAGTTTCTTGTTAGCTCTGGTGCATACCTCTCAGCTGTACCTAATTCTGTGGTATTACATGTTTTTGTGGCAAAATAATACGGTATCACAAAGTCCTGTGTAGCCCCTTCAAATCACAATTTAGTTTTTTTTTTTTTTGTTTTATTTACATTTCAATTTAATGCTAATGTCATTACCCATTGCCACCGTACCCCACAAGGTTATCAATGTGCAGGGGCATGCATAATGACATCAACATTTTGAGAGAGTGACTAACTTCCTGTCAGAATGACTTAGAGGGCTTAAACTAATAAAAAAAGCTTACCAGGGCAGGCATTAGAGTAGGGGGTGTGCAGCACTCTCCCACATTAGTGAGGACCAGATCCAGTATGGTTGCACCCCTGGTTGGTGTATTGACTATCTGGTCCAGGGAGTTTGTGTTTACAAAATCAAGGAATTTCTGTGCATGGACGTTTGGTGTCATATAGGATTCCCAGTTAATAGTGGGGTGATTAAAGTCAGATGTTTGCAGATGACATTGTGATCTGCAGTGAGAGTAGGGAACAGGTGGAGGAGACCCTGGAGAGGTGGAGATATACTCTAGAGAGAAGAGGAATGAAGGTCAGCAAGACTAAGACAGAATATATGTGTGTGAATGAGAGGGAGGGTAGAGGAATGGTGAGGATGCAGGGAGTAGAGGTGGTGAAAGTGGATGAGTTTAAGTACTTGGGATCAACAGTTCAGAGTAATGGTGAGTGTGGAAGAGAGGTGAAGAAGAGAGTACAGGCAGGATGGAGTGGGTGGAGAAGAGTGTCAGGAGTGATTTGTGGCAGACGAGTACCAGTAAGAGTGAAAGGAAAGGTCTACAAGAGGGTAGTGAGACCAGCTATGTTATATCGGTTGGAGACAGTGGCATTGACAAAAAGGCAGGAGTCAGAGCTTGATGTGGCAGAGTTGAAGATTTTAAGATTTGCACTGGGTGTGATGAGGATGGACAGGATTAGGAATAAGTAAATTAGAGGGTCAGCCCAGGTTGGAAGGTTTGGAGACAAAGCCAGAGAGGCAAGATTATGTTGGTTTGGACATGTGCTGAGGAGGGATGCAGAGTATATTGGGAAAAAGATGCTAAGGATGAAGCTGACAAGTAACAGGAAAAGAGGAAGGCCTAAGATAAGGTTTATGGATGTGATGAGAGAGGATATCCAGGTGGTTGGTGTGACAGAGCAAGATGCAGAGGACAGGAAGAAATGGAAACAGTTGATCTGCTGTGGCAACCCCTAATGGGAGCAGCCGAAAGAAGAAGAAGAAGAAGAAGATGAATATGGTATTGAGTTGGGTGGTTAGTGTTTCTAATAAGTTTAAATACATGGTATGGGTTTCCTGGGTCATAGAGTTGGACTGATAGCTTGCAAGGAAGTTATATTCTAGGTGGGTTTTACTTACTTCAGTGTGTATTTTGTTTAAGTTTGGGCAAGTGTTTACTTACTCTGGGAAAAATTCACCATTCAGGTATTTTAGCTTTCATGATTTTCATTTCATGAAAATGGATTTCGATTATATGAGGTTCAACCTTCCAAAGTAGAGCCACATATGTATATAGATCTATCTAGCTATATCTAGGTAGATATACAGATAGACAGATAGATGTAGAGATAGATATACACGGGTCTCTATCAATACATTAAAGGCACAGATGAACAAATGTTAGAATTTCAAGCCTGGAAGCTCAAAAACCTGGAAGCTTGAACAGAATGGACCTTCACTGTGCAGGATGGCAGTGCAGGGGGATCAGGGTTTTGCTCCCTTTCCCACTTGTTGTTCAGTCTCAGAGTTCTAACGTTTATTTATCTGAGCATTCAATGTGTTGCTAGGGATCCATATACACACACACATACACACACACATATATATATATATATATATTTATATATAAAGAAAGAGTGAGAGTTCCATTTATCAATATATAATGCAATGCCTTTGAGTTTACCAGTATTCTTACACAGGCTAGTGCAATTCACAGATACAAAAACTACAAGGTTATAGATAAACAAAGGTTATGTAACCAACATTTCAGGGTTAAAACTTACAAAGATCTAGCACTAAATTTTGAGTGTTAAAAGTTACAAAGGTCAAGTAAGCAACATATATGCAGTCTAATCTAGAAAGTTATACTTATTTATATAGGTTCCACAGAGCTGTTGATGCATATATACATACATACGTATTTTCATTGTGGGGAGGTGATGGACACTGGAAAAATTTATTTAGGGTATACACTTCATTGCACCTAAATGCACTAACAAGGACTTGAGTATGTGCCTGCCCCATTTGTTGTATTTTGGTGCCAACTGTTTTTTTATTTAATTCCTTTTTATTAAATTTTGAACACATCACATAAACATCACATTTTGCCACATTCCAAAAAGATCAACATAAAAAAAAAAAAAGAAATAGAGAGAGAGAGAGAGAGAGAGAGAAGTGTAGAAGAACATAATTCTGCAACGTTAAACACACATTTATAAATGTCATCAACAATCTTTCTGCATGGAGCAAGAATCCCATAACAAAAGAAAGAGAAGAACAATAAATCTGACATTTAGCCCCTTCTCTCCCGAGACTTAAATGTACAACCATCCTGTATTTAGTTTCCTCATATATTTGCTCTTTACTTTGTTCCATCTCTCTCTCTCTCTCTCTTTTCCATTTTCCTATCCTGTTGAGCTGCAACAACTCATCTATAGACCGTTAGATTAACACTTAACTAATCCTGTTTCCAAATCACTTCTGTTTCTAGCCTTTAGCAAAACTGAACCTCTCACTTGCAATATTTGAGTTTCTCAAACCATGCTCTTTACTATCCATCTCCAAAAGCACAAATTTTCATCCCTTTAGGAATCGTTTCACTCTAATATAAAATAAATAATCAAGCACCTCCAGAACACATGAATATATCCTGCTTTCCTTTTCCCACATCTCCAAAACAATCCAAAGTAAGTATACTTACACGGTTATTCTGAATCATCTGAGTATCCACCTTGTATACTTTTTCACAATACTAGAAGTGATTTAAGCTGTCCTTAGTCTTCTAAAAATATCCTTATATTCTCACATTGTAAATTCAACTCTTGGGCTAGTACCCCATCTCTTCCTCTATTGTTCCAGTCACTTCAAGTACATTTATACTTTAACCTTTTATACAAAATACCACATCTGTTCACCTTAAATCCATTCCTACTTACCTCTTCATCAACCCCCATCCTCTTATCCACATCTCTACATCCGACTGCTCCCTTGGTGCCAACTGCTATTTCACCACTTCTTGTTGGGGACACAAATTGATTTGGGCGACAAGAATGCATGAAGCAGGACACCTTCTGTGTTAGAGTATGTCTACAAGTGGATAGAATGTTAGATGGAATACCGTAGAGTAGGTTCTTTTATTGATAAGGGAATCCCATGTATCTATAATGGGTGGAGCCTGGTGCTGACTACTGCTGATCTTGTCTAGGGAGTATCATGAATATGATGTGCACAGGGGAATTTGGAAAGTTTCTCTGTCTTTTATGAAAGTGTTCTCTAAATCTACATGTGACAAGCTGCTATGCATTCATGGATTGTGTTTGAATATCCTTTCATGTGTTCCTAACATAGACCTTGTTGACACCAGAAATATTCATTACTGCCTAAATTGGGCCCCTTTCTTACTTCCTATTCTTTCCAAGTCTATTTAGTTTTGTTGACATTAGAAAAAATATTATGCAAAAAGAAGGAAAATGAGAACAAAAATCTATCTGGCACCAGGACTTGTAGCTGGTTGTAAACAAATAGTACTGGTTTTTGTTAGCTATATTATTCTAAAGGGACCAGAAAGGTAAATGGAAGCAGTGAGTTCTTTAATAGCTGAAAGATCAGGTGGTGGAGTTAATATACTACAGTTTTCTCTTTCTGTCTTTTGGACTATACATATATATATATGTGTGTGTGTGTGTGTGTGTGTGTGTGTGTGTGTGTGTGTGTGTGTGTGTGTGTGTGTGTGTGTATGTATATGTGTGTGTATATATATATATATATATATATATATATATATATATATATATATAATTATGCAAAAAAGAAAAGTTGAAAAAGAAAGTCTATTTGGGACTAAGACTTGTGGTTGGCAACAATGAAAGAACCATTTCTTTTTACCCTTTAAGGACATCAGGTGTTTTAGCTGAATGTCTATGACATTTCCATTTAAGGCTAATTATGGACAAATTTAGGCCAACAAAACCAAACCTCACAAGCTGTGGACATGTATATTTCTGCCTTCTTATCACATCATCAGTACAGTATAAGTAGAAAGCATGGCTAACAGTTGGAAACACAAGTTTATCGTACCTAACTCTTATCCATAAACCTTAGGGTGACTGCAAAGTATCCCAACTAACAAACTAAAATAATGAGCAAAAAGGTCACACAGAAAAAACAATTGGTTAAAAAACAAAAAGAAAAATCTAGGAAAGCTAGACTTTCCACTGTGTGATTCTATTAGAGGTGACATGAGATATATGCAAATGATCCTTATTATTACTCATTGTATTAGTTTACCTTTGGAATTTGTGTCAACCCCATAATCCATTACTTTATTGATCCATTTCTATCGCCTAACTTAAACTGATTGTAACTATATGTGTCTCCTAAAAGAAGGTGAGTTTAGCCAAAGATGTACAAATTCATAGTTTCATAGGTAAGTACTAAACTAGATGCCGTTTTGAGCCATTTTAAACACAGCCATTTTCCCTTTTATGTGCTTGAAATTCCGTATCTCATTTGGTTATAAACTGGCCTTACCCTTTCTATGGCTGATAATTATATACAGCTCCTAATGAGAGTAACTGGGATCATGCCATAGATAATTTGAGGAGACCTATGTAAAGTACGTAGCAGCTGCCTCTGTCCATTAGTAGTACAGGGGCCAGTCGTGGGGTAAATTTTCTATTTCCCAGCCATAGATCTGACTTGTGTTTGAATATGGACAGGGGTGAGCTTTGTTTATTTATTTATTTATGTATTTATTTTATTTATTTACATTTGTTGACCGTGAGAGTCCGACTGGACGCAGGTCCATTTTCAGCAGAGGCCCTGGGAGAAAAGCTCCACAATAAGTATTACTTACATTATACAGTTAAGAAAAATAGCATTTTCAAATTATAGACATTAGTCCAGCTGAGGACATAATACAAGAATAAAACATATTTGCTAAACAGCTGTAGAAGAGAGTACAATTTTAAAACTTGGTAACAGATGCAAAACATGGTTACAAATGTAGTTGAGATTCATCAGTGGACAATTGAAATAATTTGTTTTTGAGGTACATAGCAGCCATTAGCAGTTGTTGCTATAAGAAGTTACTACTATGTGGTAGGTAGCTGGGATCATGAGTAGCCAAGCTTGCTAAGAGTAGGTCATTCATAGGGGGCAGAGAGAGGTAGTGGGTGGGTATAGTGGATGGTATAAGATGGGGGGATTGCAAGGGCATATCTGGCAAGTTTTTAAGTATGATTTTAGTAAGGATTTGAAGTGGGTGCAAGAAGTTACAGAGGTAATTGAGGGTGGGAGGGAGTTCCATAGTTTGGCTATAGTGCAAGAGAGCAATGCTTCTCCAGCAGAGTTATTGGCTCTTGTGACCTGTAGGAGGTTTTTGTGGCTGGATCTTAGTGGTCTCGTGGTTAGGTAGGGTTGGAGTAAATTCTGGAAAGATGGGACTTTTAGTGGTTGGTTTATTAGTTTGTGGGCGAGTGTGAGTTGGTACCATTGAAGGAGGTGGGGGAGTTCTAGCCAGCCCAGTTCTGCCAGTGAGAGACAGTGGTGAGTACGGTAGGAAGCTCCTGTGGCGAATTTGGTGATTTTGTTGTAGCAGGTTTTGAGTTTATTTAGGTTAGTAAATATTGGAGAGGCATAAAGTAGGGTGGAGATAAGATGAGAATTTGCTACTGAAATCTTTGCTGCTTTGGTAAGTAGTTGCTGATTTCTATATAATGCTCCTAGTTTTTGTGCACTTTTTTAATGGTCATGGAAATGTGAATGTCAAAGTTCAGTTTACTATTTCTACTCCTAGTAATTTGGTATGTTCTGTAGGATGGATGGTGGTGTTGTCTTTTGCTGTGATGTTAAAGTGAGAGTTGTCTAGGGTACGTTTGCTGGGTTGGAAGATTAGTAATTTTGTTTTGTTTGGGTTGAGTATTAGTTGGGCATCGGATAACCAAGCCAAAAGGACATCTAGCCTAGTGCTTACCTATGAAACTATGAATTTGTGCAGTTGTTTTATGTGGAATCTAACTAATGTCTTCTGGCAAACAATTTAGACTACTGCTTGACCATCATTTATATAGTACACCTATTATTTTCCTTTAGAGGCTTTGGGGCTTCTCCTGCTCTTTTAGTTTTATCAACTTGCCATTCTACTTGCAGTCAATTATGCGACTTGTCTTTGTTGCATATCTTATTTGTTTTCTTTATTTTGCTCTTTACTAGAAATTCTATTCAGGTTGCAGTTTGTTCTCATCAAAATGGCTGCAGTGAAGTATTAATTGTGTTTTATTGCATTGCTAGTTACTATTTTTGTCTCACAACTTTGGTGCTACTAATGTATCAGGTAGTAAATAGCCAATTACCAATTTTACATTATACAACGACCCGCCCCATTAATATTCCAAAACGTGCACACTGATTGGTCAGCGTGCACGTTGTAAATCAGACTTATACTAATGGAAAAAGGACCGGTCACCCAGACTTTTTCCATTAGTATAAGTCTTTTTTTTTTACAGCAACGGAGAATGCAAGATCTCTGTTGTTGTTTAGACACTGTCTTGCTATGTTAAATGGGTTTAACATAGAGAGACAGCTTTAAAAAAGAAACGGAGATTCTCTGTTGCATTTTTTATAGCTGTCTCGCTATGTTAAACTCCTTTAACATAGCGAGACACTTTGTAAAAAGCAACGGAGATCTTGCTTTCTCCATTGCTTCCACCCACAGCTCTGATGTACTGCGTAAGCATGCATGCAGTACATCAGAACTGCCGCAGAATACCAGACAGCTACGGAAGGGCAGCAAGGAGGCATTATACAATGCCATTATTTAAGAAAAGTAAGTATTTTTTTCTTAAATAATGTCATTGTATAATAGCAATAACCCACTTCTGGATTCTGGGCTTCACCCTCGTGACCAAACCACACCAACCGTGGGTAAATCCAGCATTACCCACACCCAGGCATGGGTTATTGCTATATTATTTAGCACTGCTACAACAGATTTCGATTCCTAGGTAATTAGACTTCCCTAGTTTTGTTCTCTTTAATTTTATTATAGATTAAACATTGGTCTATGCGAGGAATATATTTTATTGTCACTCCACCCCTTCTTCTTAAGTTGCCCACGCCTGTTATCCGTATTTTATGAGGATGTGTATTGCCAAGAAACACAGGTCTGGATATTGTCACTGCTCCTATTGAGGACCCCATGATCTCTTCCTTGACCAACACTAAAGGGTGAAATAACATCCCATTCATATTTTTCTGTGTTGTGTGAATTACTCATGGGTCCCTTACACTATCTGGGACAGATATGGGACCTTTTCTCTTGGCTCTCCTGCCTGAGTGCTTTATTTAATGTAACAAGACTGGCATATTGCCAGACCTAATGTGGACTGTCAATCTGACTTTTGTTACTGAGATTTGGTTCAGAAACAATTTTTTCTTTCAGCCATGGTGCCACTTACACTTTCAGTTGTTCAGCACCTGAGCTTTAATTGCATTGTTGTCAGGGTTACCATTGTCCATTGCTTAGCCATTGATTTGAAAAAGATCAAACTCTTCTGAATATGTTTTGGTTACAGGAGCAAACTTTAAGTTCCTCCTCATCTACCATCCACCCAGTATTATCAGGATGCTCTTTCCGGAATTAACTGACTTTTTTGTTTCTCCATTCTCCTAGGTGGGCAGTTCTGAGGTAATTTAACATTACGCAGTCGAGCCTGGTGTTTATTAACTGCAACAGTTGCATAAGATTTCCTTGAGAAAGGTCGCCCTCCTCTACTGTATCTTCCATACCTCCTTGTCAGCAACCAGCGAAAAAACACGTAAGAAAAAAAAACAAAGCACCTCACTGAAACTTATAAAAGCGCTGGTAATGTCAACAATAAAGGATGGTGCGGAGAAAGAGTAATCCACTTCGTGTAAAGTTAGCAACTTGTTCAAATTTAATACAAGCACTTCATTAGCTAATTAAATGCTTTTAATTAGCTAATGAAGTGCTTGTATTAAATTTGAAAAGTTTATTTAATGATTGTTTGTACCTGTACTGGGTGTTGTCTGAAGAAGTTCTGTTATCTTCAGAACGAAAAACGCTTGCAGCATTTCACGTTTATTTGTTTTGTTTATTAAAAGTCTTTTGCTTACTAAGAAGTTTAACACGAGTGTACTACGTTGACTAACGTTGACCAACAAACTTTTAAACAAGTTGCCAACTTTTGGTACGCCAACTGGAGATCAAACTACAGAACCCAGTTCTGTAAGGCAGCAACAATACCAACTGTACATTGTGATATCTGAGCTCCTCTGTTATAGAACAAAATTTATAAAACAGGAAATATAAAATTTGGTGAAAGGTTGTAATACAGTAATACATATGCAGACTGTTTATTCATTTTATACCTGCTCCATCAGGAAGCACTACCAGAAGAAGCAAAGCATACATTTTGTATTAATGATTAAATGATATTTGTATAGAGATATGAAACACTACAATCTGTGTCTCAAGAAATATTTAGGTCAAGAAAGGTATAGCTGACCAATGGATTATAAATGATGGGTAATTACTATTGACAGTTCTGCTATGTAATTAGAATACATAGCTTAATAAAGCTAGTGAGGACCCCTATATCCACTGTACAATGACTGTTAGTGTATTTTGCATTCTAGAGTTAGTAAGATGTGCAAATAGTTAAATATTATTTGTCTCTAAGCAGTCAGAAAAGATTAAAGATGTCTGTACAGTGGAAGTATAGAGCACACATCTTTTTTTTTTCAAAACAGGTTTATTGTTTTAACATATAAGAGAAATATCATAACAATTTTATACAAGTAATTAAAAATAGGTATTATTATAATATTCAACAAAACAACTAAAGTATTTACAAAGACATCCACTACAATCAGATCAATTAATTAAACTAAAATACCGTGCTATTGAAATTAGAATTTTTTTAACAAATTTTGTAAATTATCCCATACAATATAATATGATGTTTTTCTAGTTGTTCTCATTCTAATTGTGCTTATTTCCATATGGCACATTATATTCATAACATTTTTAAATTCATTGAACGAAGGAGGTGTATCTGAAATCCAATTTCTAGTTATTATTTTCCTGGCCACTGCTAGGATAGACCATAACAAGGGAAGCTTAATCTTTTAACACATTGAGGTACAGGTGTGTTGAATAATATAAGAGACTTAGAAATAATGAAATTATCTGTAAAAGAGCCTGCAAAATTCATTAATTGACTTCCAGTATTCTTTCAACTTCATACAGTCATAAAACATATGAGCCCAGTCAGCATTAATTTCTACATTACATCTCTTACATAGATTATCTTTATTATTTATTTTATTCATCATCAAAGGTGTATAAAAAGATCTATGTAAAAATTTCCATGTATAAAGTCTCCAGACAATGGAAGATGTAGTTCTATAAGCAAATTCCAATATATATTGTTTATCTTGTTGAGTTGGTGGGTCCCCATTAATAGAGGTGAAATAATTCCAGTATGAATCTACACTGTAAAAAGTTTCTTGTCTGATAATTTTATGTATATATGAAAGTTTACCTTTATCAGAAACTTTATGCTGTAAATTTAATATCAAGTAATCAATCAGTTTTGGAATAGATTCTTTAACTGTTATAGACATTAGATCTATTCTATCAATGAGATGTTGTCTAAAGATCTGAACCTCTAACCAGCAAGTTTCTTTTAGATCAAATTCTTGTTTTAAGAAATCTAGATTTTTAACTTTATTATCAGATATCAGCTGATACCAGTACTTTAGATCATTATCTATAGCTAAATGAGCTCCTTCAGAAGTAGATGACATAAGCATACCCTGAGTATACATTATAGGGAATACAATAAAATTCCATTCCCTATACTTAGGGTGCATGAATATAAAGTTACGATAACTAATAATAATATTTAATGGGTAACAAACCATATGTTTAGGTGTAATAGGTGAAGTACAAAATTCCTTTAGCAACCACAACATGGAGTTATTTACAATCATATTTTTATGTGTTAAGGAGATTTTCATGAAGTGCATACTAATTAGCTCCCAATAATCTTTCCATTTTGCGATATATGACTGATCTATTAATAAAGTAATAACTTTTATAATAGAAGAGATAATATATAAATTAAAGTCTGGAAAAGAAATACCCCCTTGAGACCAGCTATTAGTATGTTTCTTTAATGCAATCCTAGGTCTATTAGGTGCCCATAAGAAATTTAACATTAGTGTATTCAGTTTCTTGATAATTTATTTTTGTAGGTGAAAGTATTATTGATTGTATTAAGTATAAAATCTTGGGGAATATTATCATTTTAATAATTGTAAGTCTCTCCTCCATAGTAAAAAACATATTATTCCAGGTATTAAAAAGATTTTGTATATTAAGAAAACAGGTATTATAGTTATTATATATAATAGATTTAATATCTTTAGATAGTATTATACCTAAATAAGTTATCTGACCTGAATTGGGTACATATTTAGTAAAATCACTAATGAGAATATTTTTCGTGTATATATAGGTAGTATTTTAGTTTTTCTTCATTGAATATTAAACCAGAAATACTTTTAAAATTCATCATTTTATCAAATAAAGACTGCATAGAAGAATTAGATCCTGCTGATGTAATTAGAACATCATCTGCAAAAAGTTGAATTTTTGATGTTGTATTTTCGTCTATTTCAAAACCCTCTATGTCAGTACTTTTTCTAATCAAATTAGCCCAAGGCTCCATTATTAAAGTGAATAATAGTGGAGAAAGTGGACATCCTTGCTTTGTACCTTTAAGAATGGGTATTTTTTGTGAAACATATGTTCCTACCTTAATATAAGCCAGCGTTCCTTTGTATAAATGCTCAATTAAATTTACAAATGCATCAGAGAAGTTTGTGCATTTCAGTAAGGTAAACAGATAGTCCCAACTTCCTGAATCAAATGCTGAACCTATATCAAGACTAATAAGTGTTAAATCTTTCTTTTTCCTATTTTCAAAATCAATCAATGTTAAAGTTCTTCTTATATTATCAAAAGTATTTCTATTTACAATGAAGCCTGTCTGATCTATATCTATAATGCCGGGGATGATTGTCTTCAATCTATCAGCAAAAATACTCATAAACATTTTATAATCAACATTAAGTAATGAGATGGGTCGATATGAAGAACATCTAGTTGGATCTTTATTAGGTTTTAAAATTGGTGAAATAAATGTATATTGCCAAGATGGGGTGGGGTTATTAACTCAGTTTGGGCCAAAATAAAAACCTTATGTATTAATGAATATGTAGTTTTAGAAAGGATTTTATATATCTCTGGTATAATACCATCATTACCCGGTGCTTTGTTTGATTTAAGCTTATTTATTTGTGTAATAACTTCTGTATATGAAATACTCTTGTCCAATAGTTTAATCTGTTGTTTATTAAGCTTTTTATTCATGTTTGTGGTTATAAACTCCTTTATTTTATCTTTAGGTTCCATGTTAATGTTGTTATGGTTAATCTTGTGAAAGTGATTTCTAAATTCATCCAGTATTTCTGGTATACTAGAAACATTCTTCTTTTCCTTAGAGAAAAGATTTCTTTGATATGGTTTTGTTTATTCAATCTTTTTGTTTTATTTTTAAGTCTATGTAAGTATTTGGGGCTTATTGAATAAGACAAAAACTTATATTTCTCTAAAGTTATTTTAACTTTATGAGTTAAAATTTCTTTGTATTTCTCATTTAGTTTGTTTATTTCTTCAATAACTTTCTTGTCCATAATATTTTCTTTATTTTTATGTTTATAAGAGTCTAATTTACTTTGAATATCTAACAATTCCTTATCCCAAGATTTCCTTTTATTATTATACCATCTGATACTTTGTCCATATAGATATGATTTTAAGGCATCCCAAACATAGACAATGGAGACTTCAGGAGTATTATTTATGTCTAGAAAATGTTGTACTTCTGAAAGTATATATTCTTTATAGTCTTTTAGCTGAGTTAAGTATGCTGGTATCCTTTTGATCTGAACATTATGAGTATTTTTATCATGAATTCAAAACAATTGAGTTATGATCAGATATAGGACATGAAATGATTTTGGAATTAATTAAATCTGTTACCATCTGGTTAGAAATAAAGACCCTATCTATTTTTGAATAAGTTTTGTATCTGTTAGAAAAAAGGTGTATGGTAATGATTTTGAATCTATCTGATTATTAATATCATTCAAATGATAAGAATTAGCAAAATCATTTAAATGTTTTGCATTAGATGTAATTCTTCTTTTCCTTATAGTGGTAGTATCACTTTCATGTAGTATACAATTAAAATCACCAGCTAAAATAATATCCCCTATAGAGAATGATATGATCTTATCAATATGATGTTTCACTGTATTAATACCAATTCCAGGTATCCAATATACATTAATTAAAGTGTAAGTCTTCCCATTAATTTGTATTGTAACCATACAAAACATTCCTTTGTCATCCTGATAAGACTTAATGGTTTTAGGAATGGGCATACTTTTATTCCATAAAATAGCCACTCCTCTTTTTTTCTACTTATTAGTGGCTAGTTTATCAATATCTTTTTTCAAGAGATGGGTTTCTTGCAGGAAGACTAGATTGGCCTTGTGTAAATTAATGTATCTTATTAGGCTTGCCCTTTTACACAGATTATTCAATCCATTAATGTTTAAAGAAATTCCTTTTAAAGATGTCATTTGGCATTTTTAAAACTCAAGAATCTTATGATCGAAATAACAAATAACAAGATAAATAATGTTACATCTCCTCTTTTAGGTGTACCTTTAAATATAGCTGTATTTATTAAATCTCTTATGGGATTTTGTATAGGATTCAATTTTGTTTGTAGTGACAATGAGTGTACAAAATATATTGTGGATGTCAAAACTATATACATATAACAATGAACAAGTGAAAATAATGTAAGGATTAAACCTTGCATCCAGCCTGGAGTTGAAAACTCCAACTTAGAGTAGTATTTACTACTCAAGTTATCACCCTACCCTAAGCAGCAGTACCTCAGCTACCACCTTATCAATTTAATACTAGTTATATTTAACTGAGGTTAACAGTTTTCAATTCAATTATCTATCAAGACAAAACTACACATTTGGTAAAACAGCATCATATAAACTAAAATAAACTTTTTTTTTTTAAAAAACTGTTCATACTACTATATAAATCTATGTAATATATAACACTTGTATTCAAATAGCATTCAAATAATCTTGATGTTAGAAATCAAGAGGAGAGAAAATTAGGTTCTAACATTCATTTAAATCAAAACTTTGGCTAATATGATTCAGACATTACATATATTAAGATGCATCTATTTTCTGTCATGTGAATACTATTAACAGCTTCCAAAAAAAAATCTTGAATTGTTTGTATATGAGCATTTACTTAAACTCATTATTGTCAATAGATTAAAATATTGTATTCATAAAAATTATTATAAATCATATTGCATAGTTATGCAAATTCTCAGAAACACTTGCATTATTAAAAAAAAAAAAAGCCATCACACACATACACACAGACACACACACACATACATACACACACACATACACATACACACACACACACACACACATATATATATATATATATATATATATATATATATATATATATATATATATATATATATATATCTGATCTCACTGAGTTGTGTCTTTGTTGAGCACTATCCTACTTGCTGTCCCTAGAATAAATCTGTCTGCTTTATACAAAATAATGCACAGCAAACACATTTTAGTAACCAGATTTTACAATCATGCTAACCTACTGCTTTAAAATATATCACATGACATTTCTTCCAGAATAGAGTTATAAGATTATTTATGCTTGTCAATCAGATGAATTAAATGAGTTATAGTAAAGTATATGTTTGGAACACAAATTTTTAACACAGATTATTATGCTGCTGTTAAGTAAATTTTCAAAAACATTTAAATAAATGTTTCATTTTCTGTGCCTTCTAAAATAAGGCATTTACTTACTACAAGAAACTACATCATTTAGACTCATTATAACTGGCATATTTTATGAATAGAGTATTTTTCCTGAATCTGTGGTGTGTCAGTGTGATAACTATGTCAAAGGTTATACTAACTGCTTTCAGTTTCTCTGTGAGAATTCTGTGAGTTGAAGTTTTTGAAGTAGTTCATGGACACTGTGCATGAGACAGCCCACATCTCAGATTGTCTCTCTTAACATTTTGGCGGGAAACTTATTAAAACTAGTGACAAACATTCATTTAGTAGTGTAAATGTATGTAAACATGACAAAACCTTCACAATGTATTCCACAGACCATTACAGCCTCTTACTTCTTTTCAGAAAGAGAAACAAATTGAATCAGAGCTTGCCATTAAATCTTCAGATATTTTGACTGGTTATGAAACAAAACATTATAACTGACATATTTTATGAATAGAGTATTTTCCTGAATCTGTGGTGTGTCAGTGTGATAACTATGTCAAAGGTTATACTAACTGCTTTCAGTTTCTCTGTGAGAATTCTGTGAGCTGAAGCTTCTGAAGTAACTCATGAACACTGTGCACGAGACAGCCCACATCTCAGATTGTCTCTCTTAACATTTTGGCGGGAAACTTATTAAAAACTAGTGACAAACATTCATTTAGCAGTGTAAATGCATCTAAACATGACAAAACCTTCACAATGTATTCCACAGATCATTACAGCCTCTATGTAAGTGAAATTAAGCCCAAAATTACCAGCAAGCAATAAAACTCAACATTCTTCTCCCAACTCAATTTTCATACAAATCCTATTATTCACTGTGCCCACACAATCAAAAGCATTTCTATATATTAATAAAGAAAAGAAAAGAGAGTAGAAAATAAAAGGGAGTGAGGCAGAAATAAAAATGTAAGAGAAAGCTGTAAGAAGTATATACAATGGAATGTTACTTACTGTTTATATTAATAGAGTTAAAAATAAAACATATTATTTACTCTTATTTAGTTCTGATTATTATTAGTTAAAGCATAACAGATTATTTACAAACAAGCATAAGCAGTATAATCAAGAAAGTATAATTAGAAATAGCATTTGAAGAACTTATAAAACTTTTACAAGGAATAAATATGTTATTATTCTATTAATGATATTTTCATTACTGTTCACTCCCTGCCCTCCCCACCCTTTACACACTACATAATCTAAATAGAATGTCATTGTTTAAACAAAGAAAATAATAAAAGGAGAAGGAAAAAAAGGTAAAGATAAAAAAATGTATCAAATTACTAACCTTACTTCTTTTCAGAAAGAGAAACAAATTGAATCACAGCTTGCCATTAAATCTTCAGGTATTTTGACTGGTTATGAAACAAAACATTTCTTTGCACATAGAGAATAACTTTGATTAAATCTTTTCAAAAATATTTGTGGCTTTCTGGAAATGCAGAAACTATATTCAAAAAGATTAATAATGAACTAAAATGATGAGAGAGAAAAAAACATATAACAAATCATTTGTTTTTTAGTCTCTTCTTCTTCTCTGAAGTCTTCCACGAAGCTTCAGTTGCCAATCTCTTTAATGAAGAACTAGCCCATTCCATTTCTTCTATTTTATCCAAAATCCTTTTTTCTTTGACAAACAGTAAAGCAGAGTCTAAATCATCGAAAACCTTAGGACCATCAGGAAGGAAGATTTTAAGCTTGGCAGGAAACAGAAGGTATGTTTTAAACTGTGCTTTTTTAAGCTCCCTTATTAGTGGCAGAAAAACTTTTCTTTTAGCTATTACCATGTAAGAATAGTCATTGTCCAAAATGCACAGTTGTCTCATTAATCTTAACAGGAGCTTTAGCCCAAGCAGATTTAAGAACCATCTCTTTATCAAAAGATGATAGAAATCTAACTATAACTGATCTAGGATATTTTTTGTTAGAGTTAGTATTAGCTATAGATCTATGTGCTCTTTCGATACCAAAAGAGAATGCTTCTGGTAAGTCTAAAGTTTTAGGGAGCCAAGTTGTTAAAAAAGAAGTAATATTGTTACCTTCAATATTTTCTAGCAGTCCAAAAATCCTAATGTTATTGCGCCTAGATCTATTTTCCAGGTCATCCAGCTTTGTTTGTAAATGTGTATTTTGTTTCAGCAGAAACTCAATGTTGATTTCCTCTTCTTGGATTCTATTTTCCATGTCATTCACAGCTTCTTCTATGCCTGTCATCTGGATCTTCTGTTGTTGCAGGTCTGTATGTAACAGGTCTATTTGTTTTGTAGTTTTTTCTATGAAGGTGTCTATTTTAGTATCCATTTTATCCATTTTATCAGTAAGTTGCTGGATTATAATTATCAGAGACTGAAGTTCTTTCTTGTTGCTGGAGTCTTGAGAATTTGTCTTACTGGAACTCATTTCCGACTGATAAACTGACAGGAAAATTTCCACAGTGATTTCTGACAGGAATATTGTTAAGATTTCCTTTCTTTTTTAGATATAGTTCAAGAACTATATAAAACAAACGTATTTAGAAAGAAAATTACTTCAAAAATTAATTTTTTAAGTAATTAATTCCTGTCAGTGTAATGAAATTGGTGGAGCTGAAGAAATCTGCTGCTATCCTGTGTTCATCCTTGGCCACGCCCCTCGCCGACTCTAGAGCACACATCTTGAAGAAGGCGTGAATCAATAATGTTATGTCACATGACCTTTAAAATTGTTTCTGTACCAGCCAATGAGAAAAGTAAAATAAAATAAAGTTAACATGTCATGGCAGAATAAAATAATGAAGACCTAAAGGGCTAATTGAAGTCAGCCCCATGGCATGCAAGAATGAAGCCCTGATTATGACCCAGCTGGCCCAGTTTTAATTTATGACTTTGGAATCCTCAACCTGCTTGCTAATATAGTCTATCAATAGTAAGAACAGCAGTGGGCTCAGATCTAAATCCCAACACATCCCAATCTCACTGGGAACCCTCTCTGTGAGTCCAAACACAGTTTGTACTTTTGCCATTCAGACCTTGTATATAGCCTGCACTAATTCTATCAACATTTGTGGGAATTTGAGCCATCATAGGACAGCTCAAATCAGCTTTCTTGGGAACTTGTCATGTGCTTTCCCCAAGTGCTGTAATGCCCAGTTGACTCTTTCCTCATCTCCAGCTTCTTCTCTGCATGCACACAAACACAAACAGACACACTTATGCACACACACCAAAGGTGTAGTGTCATCTTAACTTCCACTCATGGTAGGACCTTGGAAGAAAACTCAAGGAGAGAATACACAATGCTGGAGGAATCTTTTCATTAACAAAGGTGGAGAGAGGCCTTGAGACTTTTATTTGTGTCATCTGACATACAGCAATGCATTGGCCCAAACAGCACTCCACCATACACACTTTAGGTCCACTCACCACTCAAAACAGCATACGTAGCAGCTGGCATTCTATCCAAGACAGCACTATTAAGTCTATGAGACAGACAGACAGCCATGTGTGGCCATGGTTCTGGGCTGGTTTAGCTAATACTACACCCAGTACTCTGCCAATGCTGTGTGCCAGGTGCCAGCTGCCACTCCACCCAGCCCGCAGTATTAGGCCTGTGAGACACATTTCATGGCACATTGCTTCAAATATTTGTTTAACTTGCACTGAGTGTAGCATCCTTGTCACCTAGCATCTTTATTTCTGTAACACAAAAACAGTCTAGTAATGTAATGTCTTTAAGATTCTGTATTTCTTCAGTCATATTTCCCATAATGAAGCAATCTCGTTAAAGAATATAAATTACAACTGCAGACACACTTCAGAAAGGGGCAAGATAATCTAAAAACTTAACAAAAAGACAAAACAATGTGGCCAGTGGCCACTTCAAATTGGATTCAAATCTTTTGACATCTTGTTCATGCTAATTTTTAAAAACTGTATTCCTGAAAAATCTTAGTCAAATATTCTGACAATTATCAGTCTTTTTCACTCTTGTTGTCTCTTTTCTACTGCAGCTCCTGACATGCTTTCAGAGTTTAACCTCAAATAACCTTGTCAGAAGTATTACACTGCAGTCTCAAGGATCTGAAGACTGCTAGTCTCCACCGTGGCGGACACAGCTGAATTATCTCGTCTAAGACAATGGTATATAGCTGATTTTTAATATCTACAGGACCCCTCATTATGGACTAAAGTAAATTTAAAATAAAAAGCACACCCAAAGCAAATTGTCAGTTGTGAGGATTAATAAAATCATTCTTTTATTCCACTTAATAATCACGTGGATTGGTTGGAAAAAGGATTAAAAAGCATTTAGACTAAAGCAAAACTGTACAGCATACATCTGCACATAAACAAGTTTAGACAAATGTTACTCATCATGAATGTTTAATGATGTAGACGGCACAGACACTGGTTGTGTAGGAACCTGGATATTGCTACATACTGAGACAGTTTCTTGCAGCCTGAAAACAGAGTAAGCATAGTGACAGAATATTTATAACATAACATGGATGAATCCAGCCATCTGAGTAATGTTCAGATCTATTTGTGGATCAGAACATAACAATGGTACACTATAAATAACCTGAAACAGCAAAACTGCCTTGTCACAGAAGCCAGTGACTCAGTAATTCATCATGTGCTTCCTGTTCAGAAAGATCTTGAACGTTGCTGCTATTAAATCCCACTAAGACAAAATCAGAACCACTTCACCTTCTGAGTCAGGTGCAGAAGTAATAGTCTATACATTTCCTGCTCTTGTACATTTATTCCTCAGGTACATGAGCAGAATGAACATAATAAGTTTTTTTATAGATTAGGTTTTCAGTCACAAACCACCTGCGTAAGCAGTTAATATGTCCTCTTCTTGTCACTTCATAGATTAGTTTACCTCTTTCTAGATTCAAAATTCAAAACTCCATTCTTTAGCAATGGATGAGTTTATGTTTTTTTACATATATCTGGATTATTCACAATCTGAATGTGTCAGACAAGGACATGGTGAGTCAAGTAGCTGCATATCTCATTCATATCTAAGCAATGAATGGAAAGAACTGAAACTGAAAGTAATCTTGCGAATAAAAACTAACAATGTTGCCTAGCCATTTTCATGAACATTAATTAAGACAGATTACCATTTTTACTGTACACATGCCAATAACTGCTCCGTTCCTACTAAGGAAGCCATCAGAATAAGATACTAATTTTACATTCAGACGGTGGTACAGCTGCTCATAATAACAATTATCAAAGTTTAATCCCTTCTGTAAAGATTAACACCTTTCATTGCCCAATATTTTAATTGTTCTGCCTTTTCCATAACCATATCTTGCTTTCAAAAAGAAATTATCACATTAAGTAGGAGTATAACCGAAGCCCAAGAACAATATTCATCTTTGGCAGGTACAGCCTAATTCTTAACAGACAGTTTTGCATTATAGAAAAAAATGTACTCAAAAGTTGTTGACACTTCTAACTTTTTAAGTCTATACTTGTGTGCCCTGTAACCTTATGAAAGCAATTTAATTTCATTGTGCTCCCATATCATTCTTGACTCAGAAAACAATAAATGAATAATTGAAGAAATGTTATCACTACTAATAGAAGTTTCATCAAAAGATTAATTTGCACTACTAAGTGAAAGGAGTCGTTATACATTTTATTATATCCTCCCTATTTACAGATCTGCCTTAACCTACAACAACAGTTTTGCAGAAACAAAGTATGTTTTTGCAAGAGCAGTACAATGGCTCACTTTATATTGCCCAGAATGTAAAAACTCACTGGTGCCTTTCACTAAAATAAGCATAACCTCAAACATCAGTTTGAGCATTGGCAATACCCCTCTACCGAATATGTGGGAGGGGGGGGGGGGTCCAAACATCAGTTAGTGAATATAGCAAAACAGATTGCACTTTGGTGTGAAAATAAAAGAAATTGAGATTTTGCATTTTGGGAGGTCAAATAACTCTGTAGTATGCACTGAGGTTATTTTATTTCCATAAATGAATGGCACATGTCTGCTGACCACTTAACACAACCCCTAGGAATGCAATTACCACATCATAAAGTACACCTTAATTTATCTTGCTGCCTGTTTAGTAAAAATGTTGACATTGCTTATTTATAGGTAGCTGCTTTGATTGCATGACATAGTATTAAAATGCTTAGGAGAAATTAAATAAAAATCATATTTTCTTGTAAAAATATTGCATGGAAATCTTTCCAGATCTTGTTATAGTGCCAAGATGTATTAAAAGAATAACAATAAAGATGTGTTGGAAAAACTGTATATGAAAAAAGCTATGAGTTGTAGATAAAAACCGGAATCATTTTGAAGAGCTATACAATCTACATGCAGATTTTTCATAAAGCTCAGTACTGTGAGATACTTAGATTTTCCACACTGGTAACCATTTCAAGAAATTTCAAGAAATACTATTATACAATGACCCCCCATTAATATTCAAAAATGTGCACGCTGATTGGTCAGCGTGCACATTGTAAATCAGAGTTATAGCAATGGAAAAAGGTCCGGTCGCTCTTTTTTTACAGCAACGGAGAACGTAAGATCTCCATTGCTTCACACTGCTTCAAACGAGTTTAAGATAGCGAGACAGTGTGCAAAAAGCAACGGAGATCTTGCTTTCTCCTTTGCTTTTTTCAAAACTGTTTCGCTATGTTAAATGGGTTTAACATAGCGAGACAATTCTCCATTGCTTTTTTTAAAGCTGTCTCGCTATGTTAAACTCCTTTAACATAGCGAGACAGTTTGTAAAAAGCAATGGAGATGTGGTTATCTAACAGTGTAGTACCTCGCGGGCGGTACTGCGTAGGTTAGGGCATGTTCATAATGATTGGCATGTCAGCGCACATTTGAGTGACACTGAACCATACATTGAAATGCCAAAAACCACTAATTTTGCAGTTGACAACTATTGCAATTGCATATATCAGAGTATCAGCTAATACTAACACATTGTTATATTTCCTGTTATGCCTGAATAACTAACCTGTCAAATGTGTCAGTCATGATCACTGAAACTAAAATAGTAACACATTGTCAGAATAACCGCACCAGAGTAACCGCTAATTTTATGTGTTTGACTTCACGTTATTTAAAAACGATAATTAACCGCTAACTTTACAGTGTCACAACTAACCTGCCAAACATGTAATTTCATAGTGTCACAACTACCTGTTACATAATAATCTGCTTTTTTGGGTGCAATGCTTACTATGTAAAAGTGACCAATCGCAATCAAAGGCTTTTTATTACTTTGTTTTTGTGTTTTATACATTCCGATTGCAATAAAATGCTTTCTCATGCCTTTTGCAATATATGTAGGTATTTGTTTTACCATTAGCTGTCCTTTTGAACTATATGTAGGTATTTTTCTTGAAATAAACTTGATTGTGTCATTAAAAACCTGTCCGGTGTTTGAATTTCATGTCTCTGCTTTTTTGGTGTAATGCTTACTATGTACTTGGTTTTTGTGTTCCTCATAAAGTTTGTGTGCTTTGTTTAACTAATCTGGTGTAAGTGATTTGACAGCTAATAACTATTAACATTGCTAGGTAAGTTGTGGGCATTTAGGGGCGGGGTTTGCTACTGCGCATCCTGCGAGGTAGTGCACTGTTAGATAACTGGAGATCTTGCTTTCCCTGTTGCATTTTTCAAAACTGCCTTGCTATGTTAAATGGGTTTAACATAGAGACACAGCTTTAAAAAAAGGAATGGAGATTCTCTGTTGCTTTTTTTAAAGCTGTCTCACTATGTTAAACCCATTTAACATTGCGAAACAGTTTGTAAAAAGCAATGGAGATCTTGCTTTCTCCGTTGCTTTTGCCCACAGCTCTGATGTACTGTGTAGGCATATGCATGCGCAGTACATCAGAACTGCTACAGAATACCAGACAGCTGCAGAAGGGCAGCAAGGAGGCAGTATACAATGCCATTATTTAAGAAAAGCAATTATTTTTTTTCTTAAATAATGTCATTAGATATAATAACCACTTCTGGGTGTGGGTAATGCTGGATTTACCCACAGTTGTCTTTGTTTGGCCACTCAGGTTTCGCCCTCGTGACCAAACCACACCAACCGTGGGTAAATCCAGCATTACCCACACCCAGGCGTGGGTTATTGCTATAATAATGCATGGCATCATGTTTTTTTTTTTTTTTTTTTTTTAAGGCAGATTTTGTCAGAGTATACACATTTCACCCTTTATAGAATTCCCAGAGCTAGTTATACGAGCAGACACTACAGTAACTTAGTAGGGATCACTTCAATAAAGAACTATAGTCAACAAACAACAAAAAATATCCTAAAATAATCATATTCAGGACAGGTACCAAGTATTTAAAAAGAAGAAAGCCTACTCAAAATATTTAGAAATATGTTGAAGTATGTAATGTATGCAAAATTCACTTGTTAATAGTCATTTCAACTCAAAATAATGACTGCATAATGGCAGCAAAGGTTTTGCATTAACATTTTATTCTGAGCCAGAACTAACTGCTCTGAAATAATAATTAATGTGCATTGTACATGGCTGATGCATTGTACATGATGGCTGGCTAGATGATTGTCACTGTTGGAATGACACCCCTTCCCCATGTGCAAAAAATGGAAAAGTGGTTGTGGATGGATGGATGTGGATGGATTGTACATGACTGATAAGCATTTGAGATAATACTCCCTTCTTTCAGATTCAGAATAATGTCAGTAAATAAAATTTAGATAATCAAATTTATCAAGCCATACCTCTGGAAGTTGAGTTAATTGCACATTGGTGAGTCCATACAGAATCATTTGAAATCAGATACTCTGACTCTGCCCAAAACCAAATCAGTTCTTGTCATAAACACAAACACACAAAGAGCTGCATGTCTCGACAAATGTTTCTGTGTCATAATTCACTATATTTAGAATTGTTAGACTGATGTTATCCTACCTAAAGAGGAACAAAACAATATACACTGCATGCAGTAGGTCTTTGGCCACCTTTCATAACTTGGACTAGTGTGTGTGTGTGTGTGTGTGTGTGTGTGTGTGTGTGTGTGTGTGTGTGTTTGTGTGTGTGTGTGGACAAAGAACAAAGTCTCAACTACTTGGGTATAAAAAGGTAGTGTGCCTCAAAGGAAAATAAGATTATAGTCTGATTAATTTTGAGGCACTCCATTCCCTTATTCCTTCTAATCAAATCAGCTTAAATGTAATTTGTAAAGTGTTTAGAATAAATCCATATCAACAGAAGTAGAAACTATAGCAGAATAAAGGTGTGGAAGGAGTTGTGTACCACATATGAAGCCAATGGGTAGAAAAACATGGTGATCAACTCAAGGATGAAAAGAAAATGATATCTGTTGATTTGTGTCTAGTAAAATATCTTAGGTAGTTTGAGATATAGTGTTGCATATGTGAAGTCACTGGGTGGGGCAGGTTTTTTTTTCTCACTACTGCCAATTAAAAACATTCTTAGCAACTCACTACTGCCAATTAAAAACATTCTCATCAACTCACTACTGCCAATTAAAAACATTCTCTGCAACTCACTCAATTTAAGTATTTGTAGTTAAAAATTCTGTAGTGTCTCAGAAAACAATATGTGTGGGAAGATTCAAGCTAAAATCCTTTGGACCTTTGGCACTGTTGATAAGAGTGCTTGCACATACTGATGATATATGACTGCAATATCTACTTACATAGATAATCCGGTTCTTACTACTAATTTAATTTGGAATTATGCCACATCTGAAACATTCATGATAACACTATCAAAGCAATTGCTTTCTACGCAGTCCAAGAGAATGTTATTGCATTTTGCATCTTTACCTGAATTCTTGCAAAAGCAACTAATGCCCATTTAAATATTCTTTCAAAGTCTGTCATTTGGTACACTTTTGTACTGATATGCAAAACCACAATAAAACCCACATTTAATGTTTTCCCATCATCATTTATTTGTTGATTATTACCTAGGCTTTCTTACTTTCAGTGATGAGAAAAAAACAAGTACATGGTATAAATTCCAATATATTGTATTCATGTTATAAATTTCTTAAACTGATTGGTAAGACATCTGTTTGCACAAGTTTAGTTTAATTGTAAGATAAACGTTTTGTCCTCAGCAGCAATGAAACAATAGTCCTTATAATGAATCAGGAATATGTGAAGGAGTATGGTTAATTTATTTGATACACTGTGTTAATTTAATCAAATAATGTATGTCAGCATCTTAGGGTTAAATGATCTGTAAACATTGGTATCACATGTCTCATATACAAGAGTGTTGTTCAAATAATCTAATCATTTAAGCAACCAACCAGAAATGTTTGACACAGCTATTCATTTAAACAACCGACACAACATGACAGAATTGTTTTTCAGATATAGTTATATTGTCTAGAACCTCTCAATCTAAAACAACTACTACAACATGCAGTTTTGGACATTTTAAAAGAATGTTTAAATTATGAATTTATATATTAAAATCTTATCTTTTATAACTACATCTTTGGAAAATGCACATCCATTCCTTTCTTAATTCTGATTGTAGCCTTTAATATGTGGACCATGTTTAAAATTTTTCTTTTTTTTTTTTAATTCTCTTTATTAGTTTTTAAAAAAATAACATACATACATTTCAAATAGATCATAAACATAAGTACAGATTATATACTGAAAACAACTATATACAAATCTCATCTATATCTAACCGAACAAAGTTCATACCTTTTTGTTAATATCATGTCAGAATAAAATCCAATAAAAATTTCCAAAAATCATTCTGTAGGGGTTGCTGCTTCATGGAGTACTATAGATATTTGTGCGCAAAGACTTGCTTTCTAGCTACTTGTCTAAAACCTTCCCATGACAGTGTGGATCTGTTTTTCCAATTCAATGTGATGTAGTATTTTATTAACATAAATATTGTTATTAGAAGATGCATTTGTTCCTTTCTAAAACCTGTTGGGGGAATATGTAAAAGAGCAAATTTCCATGATAGAGTTGTTTTTTCATATCCCATTTTTTTCTAATTTGACCCTTAAGGCACACCAGAGCTTGTATGAGCATTTACAGCTCCAAAATATGTGTATGATATCTGCTTCTTGCAAACGGCAGAATTGGCAGAGTGTTGGCGTATCATGATACAACTTATTTAGAATTTGAGGTGTAAAGTAAGCATTATTTAGAATCATAAGTTGTGTATATCTAAGCTTTTGAAGATGTTTAAAATTTTTCATTCACTGCTGTTCTAATGTTTACAGGCCAAATCTGGATAGAACATATACAAAATAATATAATTACTCATACTTCCACTTCCAAAGAAGTAAAAGAAAATGTTATGACAGCCAAGCCTTTGGAAATGTCATGAAAGCAGAATGATACATGCCCCTGGCCTGATACATCTGCTGCATAAACTGACACATTTCAAAGACAGGGATACCCTGCACATCTGGTCAAAGTTTACAAACAATGAGTGAAAAATCTCAAAAAAGCATAGCTGAGTTTTCAACAGTGGTGAAGGCTTCCTACCAGATCATAGAACCTACTACATTTCCTTAGCTTCATTATGGATTTGCTCCAGTTTTCTCATTTGTTATTTGTGGCTGGATTGCTGGACGGTGCATTGGTATTTCTTTGATTGTGTCTCTGCCGATGGCTCCTTATTGTAGATGGAAAGAAGGAATAAAGAAGACTGGCAACAACATTTGGATGCTTCACAGTCAGTTTGTTTGATGTGGTTGCAGAGGCTACAATACAACCTGAAGTAGATGAAGGAAAAGGGAAGTAAGATATATGTCATCTTGCTGGAAACTAGAGGTTTATTTATCAACTCACTTTTCTGTGAGACTTTCATTAGGCGAACAGTGCAATTATTTGGTTAGTTGAACAGTGAGGTTATGAAGATTATGTGACTGCATTGCTGCACTTGGTATTAATTTTTGTTGAGCATATTTATGAACATTAGTTCACTTTAACACTCAGATATGACTTTTTTCAATCTGCATCTGGAGTTCTGCTCACCAAAATTCATTGGACTGTTATTGCATAGACTTTTATTTTTTTTCAGAACATTGTTTTATTGCTGCTGTTCAGATTTCAACTTTTTTTTAGTTTGGTAGCAGCAATGATTGTGCTTGTGTAATGACAATAACAATTTTACCTTCTTTTCATGTAGTGCAACATTTTTTTTTGTAACATGTTTGTTGGCTTAATGAGAATTGCTGTAAAAAAATCACAGCATAAATTGTGCTTACTATTTGCATGCTATAGGTTCATAAGTGTGTACTAGGCTAATGACCACTAGGGTCTTTATAAGCCTAGCCAAGCTTCCCAATTATATCTTGCAAGTTTATTTGTCTTAGTGATTATTTTAAGGGACACATAAGCTAGGGTAAGAGTTACAAGCTGTCTCTGTCCATTAGAGAGATGGGTGCTAGATCTGGAGTGTATTTTAAATTTCCCATCCATTGGTCCAGGTTTCTCCTGAATAGGGTTCATAGGTTGGTACTAGGCTATCGGTGCTAGGGCCTATACAAGCCTAGCCATAACAATTCCCTGGCTATTTCTTCCCACAATATTTACTTACTTGGACCCCTGTCTAGCGGGGTGACTGATGTGATCCCCGGGGTGAATTTCCTATTTCCTATCCAATTGTCAAGGTTCCTTTTGAAGAGGGCCAAAGAGGCACTCTGCTTGACATGTATGGGCAGTCTATTCCAGAGTCTGGGGAGTCTCTGGGTCAGGAACCTATCCCTCCAGCATGTTTTGTTCATTGTGATGACAAGGTTTAGATCCCTGGAGTGTGTGTCTTTGAGGGATTGGGATTTCTTTAAGTGTAGCATGTCCAACAGCTCTGGGTTTGACATGGCCTTTTATGTTAAGCAGAAATTGCCTCTGAGTAGACGATATGCAACAGAGTATAGGTGGAGTTTTTTTAGATGGTCAGCATAGAGCATCTGCTTTAGGCCTGTGATTCTTTTAGTGAGGTATTTCTGCAGACTTTCCAGTAGTTGCAGATGTCTTGTGAGGTACATACCAAATGGGGCGTTGTATTATATAATGGGTCTAATGAGGGATGAGTACAGTGGAACAATGACCTCCTTTTTTCTCGATGAAAAGCCCTTAGTGATGAGGTGTGCCACATAGAGGGATTTCCTGACTGTTGGGGCGATGTGGTTATCGAAGGTGAGACCACTGTCCACCTGTGTCCCTAAGTCCCTTATCACACTTTTGGTGTTTAGTGTACTGCCACCTATGTGGTAATTCACAGGTACATGTTTTTTTCCCAAAGGGGATAACTGTACATTTCTTGGCATTGAGCTTGAGCCCATGGCTCTGGCACCAAGCATCTGTTTCTGTAAGGCCTTTCTGTAGAATATCCACATCATTTGGGGATTCAATAATGGCTCCCAGTTTGCAGTCATCTGCAAACTTTGTTAGCCAGAATCCCTTAGTGTTGGCCTGTACTTCAGAGAAGTAGATGCCAAACAAGAGCTGTCCCAGGACTGAACCCTGAGGTACTCCACTTGTCACTTGTCTGGAGCTGGATTTGGAGTCGGCTACTTTTACAGTGTGGGTTATGTCAGTAAGCCAGTTGGCAACCCATCGAGTGATGTAGGGATTAATGCCCAGCTTAGTAAGTTTATCTATGATTCCAGAGTGGGGGGTGGTGTTGAAGGCCTTGGCAAGGTCCAGAGGGGCTGCGTGGACCACCTTACCCTCATCCACAGCTCTGGAGACTGATTTGAAGAGGTCAATCAGGTTCATGAGACAAGATCGGCCCTTCATGAACCCAAACTGGGTGGGGTCCAGTGTTTGAAGGTTGCCACTATCTTTGTTTATAAGTTCCATGATAATACATTCCATGGCCTTGCAGATCAGGCTTGTTAGACTAATGGGGTGGTAGTTCCCAGGATCCAAGGTGGATCCCCCCTTGTGGAGTGGGATAACTGTAGCTGTGTGCTGCTCAGTGGGCACGAAGCCTGAGGTATGGCTATGATTAAACATGACACTTAGGTGAGGGGCCACTTCATTTTGTAGTTCATGTAGTACACAGCCCGGGATGTCGTCTGGTCCCATGGATGCTGTATTCTTAGCTTTGGAGAGTGTGATTTTTACCTGTTTGGCCGTGATTACCAGAATTTGGCAATCTTTCGGTATTGAGATGGGCCCTTTAGGGGATGAGAGGGGGGTGAAGTTGGCACTGAACCAATCTGACAGGATATTGGCAATGTCCTTGGGATCAGTATATTTAATGCCGTTCTGTTGTAACTTCAGAGGAGATTTGAGCATTGCCATTTAGATTCTTGACATAGCTATAGCATGCCTTGTAGTTGTCTTTGGAATCTTTGGCAATTTTATTTTTGCAACTAGCTTTGGAGGATTTTATAAGGGATCGTATCTTCTTACTGAGGCTGGTAAGGAATTTTTTTGCATCCTGGGATTTTCCTCTTTTCTGCAACAGTTTCTTCCTTTTGTTGTAAAGTTTGTTTAAGGCAGGGGACCACCAGATTGGCTTCCTTTTTTTGGAGGAGAGTGTCTTGGTTCTATTTGTGATGGCACGAATCATGCACGAGTGGATGTGCTTGTACAGTGCCTTAGTATAGAATTTAGCAGTCAAACTTTCACTTCCCGTTTGCATGGGTGTCATGACGTTTGTCACTTCTGACTTGAGTAGCATGAAGTTGGCTTTGGAGAAGTTTTTATGGAGGTTTCCTTACTGGGGGGTGGGGAGGGATGTGTATGTCAAGGGTGATTGGCTTATGATCAGACCTGACCAATGAGGGGGTGACCATAGGTGTAGAGCATCAATTTCCCATATTGGAAATGACCAGGTCAAGGATATTGGAGCCTCTGGTGGGACTATGAATTAGTTGATCCAGGGCATTGGAATTTATGAATTCCAAGAACCATTGGGCAAAGGTGTTGGTACACGAGCAGTTTTTCCAGTTAATGGCAAGGTAGTTGAAATCACCCAGTATTAGGGGGTTTGTTTGTATCTTAATATTTTCTAGTATGTTTAGAAAGATGTAGTGAGAATCTTGGGGCATGGTGGGGGATCTGTAGCAAGCTACAATTTGGATTGCAGTCTTACCTAGTGTTAGTTGCACCTGGAGAATTTCAGATGCATTGTGTTGGGCAACTAGCCTGATGATGTGAATATCCTTGGTGAATATGGACACTCCTCCACCTTTAGTACTTCGGTCCTAGTTTGGTCGTGGAAAAGGGTGGTAAGAGTTGTAGCCTGGTATTGCAGGGGTGATCTCTGGAGCCTTGAACCAGGTCTCAGTTACTGCACAGGTATCGATGTTCTCCATTTTTAGGAGTGCTTCGAGAGAGTACATTTTGAGGTTTAGACTTGTAGCATTGAGTAGCATTACCTTCAGATTTTAGGGAAGAGGTCTGCTTCACATGTATAGGAAGCCTGTCTAGAGGAGGGGAATTCTTTCAGATACACACCTTTCCCTTTAATATGTCCTATTTATGTAGCGAGCAAAGTTTAATCCCCTAGATCAAGTATTTCTGATGCTGTTTGCTTTGCAGATATACAAAGGTTCCATCAGAGGGGAATCCAAGGATGCCTTGTTTGCCAGGCATAGATAGTCTCTCAGCGTAGGTTCATAGGTGTATACTAGGCTAATGATCACTTGGTCCTTTATAAACCTAGCTGTGCAACCCAACTGTTTCCAAAAGTTATATGTTTTATATGTTTATATGGGGCGCGATTGTTGGTTACAACATGATTTAATGACTGCCTCTCTCCATCAGAGGTGTGGGTGCCAGACCAGGGATGAATTTTCAATTTCCCATCCAATGGTCCAAGTTACACTTAAATAGGGTTAGGGTGGGATTTTACTTCACATGTAAAGGGAGCCTGTTCCAGCAAAAGGGAATTCTGCCTCCCCAGCATGTCCAATTTGTGTTACAAGCAAAATTTAGGTCATTAGATCTATTAGTTCTGATGCTGTTTGTTTTGTGGATGTGGAAAAGGTTTATTAGAGTGGGGTCCAGGGAATGCCTTGTATGCTAGGCATAGATCAGTTCTCAGTGGTCTGTAGGAGACCGAGTACAGAGATAGGGTTTTGAGGTAATCTGCATAGGACATTGTGTTTATGCCCTACAGTCTGTAGGAAAGAGGGTATAAAGATAGGGTTTTGAGACAAACTGCTTAGGATATGCTTGCTACATCTAGCCGCTCTGCATTGGTGGCTCCATTTACAATCACTTCTACACACTGATGTGTGCTGACTTTGAGATTGTGGACATAGCTGAATAAAGCTTTGTGGTTGCCCATTGCCAGGGAGGCTATCTTTACCTCAAATTTTGCTTTAGAAGACTTAATTTGCCCTCTTAGCTGCTTGTTCATTGATGAGAGTGTTTTTATCATGCTGAGCGTAAAGCTTCCTAATGTTGGTTGTGACTTTTTTCTTTTGCTATACAATGTTTTTATGTTCATTATTTTACATTGTTTGAAAGATGGTTTGATGTAAAGCTCTTAGGAAAGCACTATAATAAACATGAACTTGAAAGCTATTTGAAATGTTATTAGAAATCTGAGATTTATCTACTTGTTCATAGTTTCATAGGTGCTTACTAGCTAACTACCATAAAGGCCTTTTTAACCTTAGCCATGCATCCCAAATCTCTGACATGTTCTGATACCTTGATAAGTGTAAGCATGGGCCTGGGAGATGAACCATTTACAGGTTACATGTTTGCATTAGAGACATAGGTGCCAAACCAGGGATGAATTTCTGGTTTCCCATTCAGGGAATTTTAAACTTATAAATGGAGCCTTTCTGTTTGTTACTGGATTGGTGATCAATAAACAAAATATCCAACCTATTTGATAAGAAAATTAAAATTTGGCTACTTGGTTAAACTTAAATAGGGAGCACTTTGTTACTGGATCAGTGATCAATTCACAAAATGTCCAGGCTGAAAGATTGTTGTCATCCTGTCATGGTAGCTAAACTCAGAAAGAGGGAGAAAATGAATGTTGCGCTCTATGCACCTTCTCCTCTTTTTTGAGTTTGTGTGATCTCAAAGTAGATAAATACATAGATAGATAGATAGATAGATAGATAGATAGATAGATAGATAGATAGATAGATAGATAGAGATATGATCTTGCCATTGATGTTGTGGTGTTGGGGGTTGCCCTTACAAAAAAATGGTTTCCTGTGTATTACAACCTACTGAGTGCCGCTCTTTTGACTAGTGACCTCCCAAGGATTTTAGATGTTTTGGGATCAGATAATCTTGTGTCGATAAAACAATTAACGATTATTCATACTCAACACAACTAAACTACTTTTTTTTGAAAACTTGTTTTTTTATTAATTTTCATATGATCATGTAATTTCTACATCGTTTATACAATTTATATATAAAACATAACAATAAGTAACAAAACTATTTACAATGCCCATAACATGAATCTGCTTTGTTTAGAATTATTACATTTTATCTAGTAACTTTTTAAGCTTCATCCAGGATAATTTCTTATGCGTTGTTCTTGTTGTTCTTGAAGCAAGAGTTAGAAGTTCTCTATTACATATAGTCTTGGCCAATAATATAAACTCAGAGAATTATATGATTTTTTTGCTTTTCCAGTTTGAAGTGATGTTTTTCCTTGCTGTTGCCAGAAGAGACCAAAGACGATGCACTTGTGTTTTTGGTATATATTCTGGTATTGGAGCGTTAAACAATAATAGTGCATCTGTTATTATGCACTTATCTGTCCACAATGCCTTTGTAAAAATCTCTAAATTCCTGCCAGGAAGGAGTTATTTATTTATTTATTTATTTATTTATTTATTTAACATTTGTTGACCGGGAATGTCTGACTAGGTTACCATTCTGCATTCAAGGAACATATGTATCCAATCTGCACATAGGTTCTCATCACATCTCCAACAATTATGACTAGTTTTATTTGATATTGTAGCTACTTTCTGTGGAGTGAAGTAACTTCTGTGTATAAATTTCCATGTAAATGTTTTCCAATAGGGAGATGATGTTGTGTGTTTAATTGACCTGAGTATTAATAATTTATCATTTTCAGAAAAAAATAATTATTTGTTTTCTCTGTATAGCTCCATAAAGAATCTTCAGGTTGTTTTAAGTCTGTTCTTAGTGTCTTGTATATCTTAGATATCGAAAATCCCATGCTATAGTGTGTTGAATTTAACTCACATAAAAGAGAAATTATTTTAGGCCGCAATAAAATGTTGATCACTTGGTTCCTTTTAAATTAATTTATTAGATGTTCTCTGTAGGTTTGAATATTTAACCAATTATTTTGATTTATGTTATACCTGGCTATAAGACTGTTCGTATCATGAATTTTATTTGTGCCTAGGAATTGATGCCAATAATTTAATCTATTGCCTTTCATTTCCATTATTTTCTTCATATTAAAAGAATCTAGACAACTCTTTGTGAGTGCTATTGGAAACAATATTGAAAAATGTCTTGCCATATAATTTCTGTTTATTATTCTCTTAAAATTGTTTAGTATATAAATAATACAATGTGGTAGTTTCTCGTGTTTATTTTCTTTATATACTAAGTCTTTTACTACTAAAAATATTTTATTATTTTCTGTAAATATATCATTGTTTATTGCTTCATCTGTATTGAATAATAAAATATTTGTGTGTAACTTTTTCCAGTTTGATGTATATTTGCTGCTTAACCACTGGCTTATAATATGAATTATAACTGATTCAGTATAAAGCTCTAAATTTGGGAATGCAATTCCACCTTTTTCCCATTCTCTATAGTGCCAATCATATCTTATTCTCGGCTTTTATGGGGACCATAACATTTTAATTAGACGTGAGTTAAGTTGTTTTAGTATTTTTTTTAGGAGGTCTGATAATTATGGTTTGAATAAGAAACAGATATTTTGGAAGAATACACATTTTTATTAATGTTAACTTCGCTTCAAAAGTAAAAAATGTTTTATTCCATTTATTTAGGTATTCCTTAATTGGATATAATGCATTGTTATAATTTACTTGTATGGTTTCTTTCCAACTTGGTTTTATGTGTATTCCTGGGTATTTAAGAGAGTTATTTTCCCAACTAAAATTGCTGTGCTTCCTCCATTCTGCATTCATTTTTTTATTCAATAACAATGTTTCAGTATTATTGCTATTAAACTTTAGACCTGAAATTTTCTCAAACTGCCCTATAGCTTCTGTAATGTATTTTATTGAGGAATCCAGATTTCCTATAGTTAATACAATATCATGTATTTTGGAGGCATAATTTGAATTAACAACAAAACTACTTATGTTATTGTTATTTCTTATGTAATTTGCAAATGGTTCCACCGATAATGCAAATAATAGAGATGACAAAGGGCAACCTTGCTTAGTTCCTTTTAGTATTTGATTTTTTTTAGATAAAAAGGCTCCGATTTTAATATATGATAAGGAGTTCTTGTATCGGCTATTTATTAATTCTGTGAAATTTGTAGAGAAAGTAAATGTTTCTAGAACTTTAAATAAGTATGACCAGGATAAAGAATCAAATGCCTTCTCTATATCTAGACGAATAATTGACAGTTCTTTTTTTCCCTTGTTTGCAACATCTATCAAAGTTAGAAGTCTGATGACATTGTCCTGAACTTTCCTATTCAGAATGAAACCTGTTTGATCATCTGCTATTATTTTAGGGATAAATTGATTCATTCTTTTTGCAAGTATTGGGGTAAAAATTTTATAATCTACATTTAGCAATGATATAGGTCGGTATGATGTTACTAATTTAGGGTCTTTATCTTGCTTTAGAATGGGGGATATTATAGCATACTTCCATGATGGAATTTTTTTTTATTTTTTTCTGAATTCCTTAAAAGCTACCACTAGAATTTTTAAGGTGTCCTCTGGAAATAATTTATAGATTTCCCCTATAAATCCATCTAGTCCTGGAGCCTTGTTGTTTTTAAGATTTTGAATGCATTCTTTAATTTCTTTTGATGATATTGGTTTGAGCAAATTGGTGTTTTGTTCCTTTGTTACTTTTTTATCAATATTTTCATTCAAAAAGTTACTGTTAAGTGCATTGTTATCAGGATCTATATTAGTGCTATTTACCTTTTCATAGTGTGCTCTGAAAACCTCCAAAATGTCTTTGTGTTCTGTTACATATCTTAATTTAGTTCTTGTATTATCTGTAATTTCCTTTATGTGGTTAATACTTGCTAAATGTTTCACTTTGACTGCCAGCCTGTGTAGGTTTTTGGGATTCACTGAATAGGATTGGATTTTAAACTTCTCTAAATTGATTGCCATGTTATGATTTACAATTTCTGTATACTTAGAGTTTAATGCTTTTAGTTCAGAATTAGTTTTTATATCTTTGGTATTTAAATTCTTTCTTATTGTATCAATGTTTGATTGTATTTGTATTAATTCATTTTCCAATTGTTTTCTTTTATTTAGATACCAATTTTTGATTTTACTGTATACATAAGATTTCAGTGAATCCCAAAGTATAGTCTTAGAAGTCTCATTATTATCATTTATATCTAGGTATTATTTTATCTCACTTGGAAGCCATTATTTAAATCCATTAAGTGTAGTAATGTATACAGGTAGTCTTTGCCAGGTTATTTGGTCTTTAGGTAAGATGTTAACCTTGAAGAATAAGGCATTATGGTCTGATAGTGGGCAGAAACTAATTAGAACTTCTTGGATCTTAGGAAATATGTTATTAGTAACTAGTACTTTATCAATTGTTGTTTGTGTACCATACCTATATGAATAATGGGTATATTTTAACAAATGCATTTCCTGTATATCATAAATGTCCCTAAGACATAATATGTTAATACATTTTTTTAATTTTTTGGCTGCAGAGGACATTCTAAATTTATCATCTTTAGTGGTGTCTTTTGCTGTGAGAAGGCAATTAAAATCTCCTGCATGTATTATTTCTCCTTTGGATTTAGTAGCTATTAACTCTAAGTGCTTATTCGCTGTTACTGCTCCAATACCAGGTATCCAGTAAGAATTTACTAAAGTTAAATATCTTTTATTTATCTCTAAAACTGCCAAACATAACATGCCATTCTTGTCTGAGTATGTATCTATGACTTTAGGCATTGGTAATGTTTTTGTCCACAGTATCATCGTGCCTCTTCTCTTGGTCTGGTAATGAGATTCCACAAGAACCATGTAGCCATTAAAGGACATTCTATCTTGGTCTTTAGTAACGACATGAGTTTCTTGTAAAAAGTCTATATCTACTTTATTCAATTTCAGATATTTAAATATACTTCCCCTTTTGATAGGATTATTAAGGCTGTTAACATTTAAAGACATACATTTATAAGAGAACATTTCAAGAATACAAATATATCTGTTAGCTTTAGTTATGGGCAGATACTTAAAAATGAATAAAATTAGCACAACATATCTAAATATATACAAATCTAAACATGGATATTTAAATCCCTGGCTTGATGAACATGTCATCCTTTATATAGATGCTTCTGCCCTTTATTAATTAAGTATACAGTTAATCATATTCAATATTTCTGCAACATTGCACTTAATTACTAAAACTCATAACGTCTCAAGACATCTTGAGAGACCATCTGCTTTGGCATTGCTAACCTCACTGCAGTGCTTGCAACCCTAGGTGCCACCTTAGTAACTTGACAGTTTTCTGGCTGGCTCAATGTAGCCATGTTAAGGGATTGTGGTCTGTAACTACAGTGAATTTCCTTCTATACAGATAAGGCTGAAGTTACTGCAGTGCCCACAGTATGGCTAGGCATTCCTTTTCTACAGCTGCATAGCATTCTTCCCTGAGATATACCACTTTGTGCTCTTCTCCCTCTGAAGAAACCTGGCTAAGTACAACCCCCACCCCATGGTTTGAAGCATTCACCTGCACAACAAATTCTTTGTTGTAATCTGGACTGGCTAATACAGGGGGTCCTCCCAAAGCTCCTTTAAGCTTCTGGAATGCCTGCTCACATGCTGGGGTCCACACTATCTTATCTGGCCTGTTTATTCTTATCAGGTCTGTGAGGGAGCAGCTATGGTGCTATAATTGAGGATGAACTTTCTGTAGTACCCAGCTGTCCCTAGGAATGCCCTCATCTGCTTTTTGGTAAAGTGGCAGGCCATGCCTGAATGGCTTCCACTTTGGCAGGTTCTGGCCTGATCTTACCACTCCCCACTCTATGTCCCAGGTAGGAGACCTCTGCCATACCCACCTGACATTTGCTGGGCTTAATGGTTGGCCCTGCCCTCTGTAGTCTGCCCAGCATCTCCCTGACATGCTGAAGGTGCTCTTGCCAGAAATAGCTGTAGACATACCTCTCAACCTGGAAACATCAAAAATCTGGACAAAAGTCCATGAGAAATAGGTACAAATCTGTACATTGATTAACATAAAATTTGCATACAGAATTATGTAATCTCACCCACTCCGGTGGAATTGTGGAATACCAACTTTCAAATGCAAACTGAAGAACAGACAACAAAATATGGCTCCAGACCCTGTATTAAATGTAACCAACTTTTTATAATGTGTTCACTGGGAAGGGAGAAGATGATGAACCTTAGGAATTTATTTTTGGTGACTTGCAGTATGTGGGTTTTGTGGTAAAAGTGGGGCATTTAATGTTAAGCAATATTCTAATCTTAGCAAAAGAATATTGTAGTTTGCTAAGACCTCCAAAAGTCATTATCCATGCCCTACTGATCAGTGATGTAGCTAGAGTTTGTGAAACCCCGGGCTGTCTTTCAATTTGACACCCTTCCCCCCTCATAAATTCATGGTCGAATGGTGCCCCCATACACATCCCCCCCCCCCACAGCCATTCCAATGTCCCATATCTTGGCTATTTTGCTCCATTTACCATAAACACTGTAACGTGCATACTGTTTTACTTCTACAATGATTATTAGGATTTCATTTAAAACTTTTATTTTAACATTTTATAGCATAAAAACCAATAGACATCTGCTAAACAAAGCAATACAGTCTCACAATGAAAATAGACTTAGCATTAAAACTTATCTACCCTTGAAACTCACATTAAAAAAAATGTAACCCACACACAAATGCAGTCTCTGTGACAGCCTTGTAACCCACACGAATGCAGTCTCTGTGACAGTCTTGTAACCCACACACGAATGCAGTCTCTGTGACAGCCTTGTAACCCACACACAAATGCAGTCTCTGTAACAGCCTTGTAACCCACACATAAATGTAGTCTCTGTAACAGCCTTGTAACCCACACATAAATGTAGTCTCTGTAACAGCCTTGTAACCCACGCACAATTGCAGTCTCTGTAATGGCTTTGTAATCCACAAACAAATGCAATCTCTGTAACAGCTTTGTAATCCACTTCAGTGTAGCATGTTAATAATGCAGTATACTTGATCAGAAACACTCAAAACTAATGCAGTCTCTAAAGTTTCTCATAATAATAATAATAATACACTTGAGCAGAAACATTCCAAATAATGCAGTGCAGTCAGTAACAGCTTTGTAATACATTTCAATGCAGCATGTTAATAATGTAGCATATTTGAGCAGAAACATTCAAAATAATGCAATCTCTATAGTTTCATGTAACATTTCCAAATAATGCATAATGCAGTCTCTAAGTTTCTCTTGGCAGTACACTTGGTAAACACTTTAATAATGCAGTCTCTAAGTTACAAACACTTACTTGAGCAGACGGTAACAGCTTATGGAACCGGGAAGAAAGAATAAACCCATGGACCATTAAAGTAAGAAGTAATGTGCAGTGAATAAACCATAAATCATGCACACACTTCAATGCATAATGCAGTTTCTAAGTTTCTCTTGGCATACACAGCTGATTTTCAAAGTTAACACCACTATACTCACCAGTGGTATTCTTTGGTTGAAAAATATATGCCAGGGAGTGCTACAGTTTATTTCTGCAGTTCTTGTTTTAACATTTCATATTTATACATATTTACAAGTCTTGCAGACTGCTGCCAGAAGTAGTTATTAATTTGACACTAAACACTAAATAATTATTATGGAGATAAGAAACATAAGCTGGTTCTGACCATCGTAAAAGTTACACTTGTATAAAAATGTCATCTTCTTTCTTGACCGTAAATTGAATATTTACAGGGCAGGTTCTTTATGTGATTGTAGTACTCGATGACTTCTGCTTAAATACAATATTGTTACTTTAGTTGAATGAAGCGAAATTTTTTTGAAATTCCGTGCTCATCCGTAGTCAGTCATTGCGTGAATTGCTGCCTGCCTTAAGGGTGGAGACACTGCCAGTCAGTCACAGACCAATAGAAAGTAAAGTCCTGCTCGACAACGTGGGTACTGGGTAGTGTTCAATTGTAAACCCAAGCACTGAGGTCCAAGCGCACAGAGAAAGTCTGTTCTGTGCGTCTGCTTACTACACATGTGCACTGTGCAAGCTAAGCTTATTTATTGGTTAATTGGGTAAATGGGTTACTCTGAAGGTCAAAGCCTTATTTTACTCAAAACATACTATCACCTTGCTTTGCATGTTTTTACCTTCTGATGTTTCCTTCCATCGGGAAGCGGGAATGAGATTTACCACCGCAGCTCCGAGTCTTGTGAGAACTTGTTCTGCTGCTACAGGCTTGCCATTGCCAAACCCTGAGTGACTGCTGCCTTCTTCTAAGTTCTAACTAAACTAAAAAAGTTAAAACAAAAAACACTGCCTGCCCTTGCCTGTGTGTTCTTTTTATCAAGGTAAGTAGCTATCACTATCAGTGCTCATGGCGTCTCTTCTTCCAACAGGCTGGCAGGCTGACGTCACCCCGCACACATCTGCGCATGATGACATCAGCCCAAAAAGTCGGGAAAATTTTTTTAAAAAAGCCAGAAAATTTGGAAATTAAGGGGTGCCACTTGGGAATCATGGCACCCCATTATTTGAACCTCAAAACCGGTAAAAAATGAGAAATTCAGTACAGTTGAGAGGTATGGCTGTAGATGGCAATATCATCTAGGTAAGCAAGGGCAAAATCTCCTGCTCCTGCTAGAATACGAACTACCAGCCTCTGGAAAGTCGCTGGGGCATTTTTCATCCCAAAGGGCATCTTTGTGAACTCATACAAGCCAAAAGGAGTCACAAAGGCTGACATCTCTCTAGCACTGGGAGTCAAGGGCACCTGCCAGTAACCCTTGGTAAGACCAATTATGGTAAGGTACTTATCCCCGCTCAGCTGCTCTAGGGGTTCATCTGTCCTAGGCATGGGGTAATCATCTGACTCTGTGTGACTATTTAATTTCTTGTAGTCCACACAGAACCTGGTGCTGCCATCCTTCGTTGGTACCAGCACCACTGGGGAGGCCTAAGGACTGCTGGACTCCTGAATTATGCCTAGATCCAACACTTCCTATATCTCCTCCTTCAGAATCTGTTTGACTCTCTCACACACCCTATAAGGGGTCTGCTTAATAGGCCTTTGTGTCCTGTATCCATATGGTACTGCACCAGGTGGGTGAACCCTGGTTTCTCAGTGGACATGTCCCCAAACTCCTGTAACACTGCTAGGATTTCTCGACTGGGCAGGAGATAGTTGCAGGGACATTGCTATCCCTTCACTGAGGTGTCAGTTCAAGCCTCACTGAGGAGAGCAATCACCAGATCCCCCTCAGGCTCCTCCTGCCATCCACTGCAAATACTCAGCACAATGGCAACCCTATCATGGTAAGGTTTCATCATGTTAACATGATACAATTTCTGCCCCTGCCTAGCAGTTCTACGATGTAGTTAAAATCACTGAGCTTCCTTACCACCTTGTAGGGTACCTCTCAAGCTGCCTGCAGCTTGTTGTGTCTGACAGGAATGAGAACAATTACCTGCTGCCCTAAAGCATATTTTCTAGCTCGAGCATTCCTGTCATACCAGATCTTTTTCTGCTGTTGGGCTTCTGTCAGGTTCTCCTGGGCCAAGCCCATGAGTTCTCTGAGCTATGTCCTGAGGTTTAGGACATATGTCACAACAAATTCCTTGTGGGATTCACACTCACCCTCCCACTCATCTCGAATCAAATCTAGAGGTCCCCTCACCCTATGCCCATACAACAACTCAAAGAGTGAAAAACCTGTGGATTCCTGGGATACCTCTCTGTAGCAAAGAACAGATGGGGCAGATATTTGCCCCACTCCCTCTTAAACTGGTCTGCAAATGCCAGTAGCATCATCTTGAGTGTAGAGTTTAACCTCTAAACAAGACAATTGGTCTGGGGATGGTAGGGGGTGGTTTGATTCAACCCACAGTGCTTCCACAGAAAAGCCAGCAGGTCTGACATGAAATCGGCACCTCTGTCAGTCAGTATTTCTTTTGGGAAACCTACCCTGCTTAAAATCTCTAACGAAGCATTTGCCACCTTTTCCACCTCAATGGAGGACAGAGCCACTGCCTCAGGGTATCTGGTAGCATAATCTACTACCACTAGGATATACTTTTTCCCTGTGGAACTTGGGGTACTCAGTGGCTCGGACAAAGTATATCCTGCACGCAAGGAGTTGCACGGCTGCAATTTCAATGAATAACCAAAGTAAACGCCAGCAACAAATTCGGACTGTGAAAAGTAGTTTATTGAAGCATTAATAAACTACCAAAACACCAAGTAGGTCCCACACACAGTGTATACCAACAGAACCCATACAGAAATATTTGGTGTTTAAATACAGCAAGCAATTCAATGATTGGTTGTTTAGATCCATCAATCAAACTCATTAATATTAAACATAATAATATATCTAATATTGCAATAATAAATGCAAAGAACATATACATAAAAACAAAAAATAATAATATAATGACATATCATGTATAAAGAGTTTTTATGTTAAATCCATGTTAATTATAATTATTATTGTGTATTATAAATGTTCATTTAATCCTGGATTTAACAGAGCACCAAGTTTGGTGATCCACTTCTTTTCTTTGAGGTCAAGTTTAGTGTGCCAACCCCCTTTATTACTTCTATCACCAATAATTTTATCAATAATGGTGAAACGAAATTGAGCTTTATTATGTATCAGTGTGTGTTTGAATAATGCATTAGGCCTGCTAATTTTGATATAGCTATTCAATTAACATAGTGTGACATGTCAAACACATATATTTCTATATGTAATTTTTGATATAGTCTCAATTACATTTTTGAACTAGATTGATTCATTTATAATTTCTGGGACTGGCTAGTAGGCCTGCTAATTTTGATACAGCTATTTAGTTAACATAGTGTGACATGTCAAACAAATATATTTCAATATGTAATTCTTGATATAGTCTTAATTACATTTTTTCAAACTTCATTGAATTTCCTTTAAGTTTTTTTATAAACAAAGTTGAATATTGGTACTCTGGACCCATCTGGGGATAAAAAAATATATTTCAAAATTTTGAATTGAGTATACCTTTAGATTTGGGTGTCAAACATTATTCTGATTTTGTATATATATTTTTTGTTGTTGCTTTTATTATACCATTATTGTCCTGTAGCTGACGTGGTAATATTTTGCATTTATTTATGCATTTACAATATATGACCATTATTGTCTAAGATTTACAGGACGTGGTAAGAATTTATATTTAATCAGCTAAATATTATGGATCTAAACCAAATATTATTAGATCTATCAGCAGACAAGGATGACCTTGCACCCTTTGGAATTGGGAATGCAGCTATGATCTCTGGTATTACTACTGCTATTAAACCAGAGCAAAAATGTGAGACCCTTTTTTCAAAATTAAACAAAAATATGAAAAGTTTAAGATCTAGTGTTTGGCACCATAAATTATTAAAGGCATATTTGGCTAAGGGCATTTGTCCGAGAGGTCTCAGAGTCAAAATTCAACCACTTGTGGGAGATCCTGATGATAATTTAATGACGGAATGGGCTCAGATCCAACAGGAATATTCAATGAAGTTTGTTAGTTCTTTGTCTGATTATTACACTAGAACCATTGACAAAGAAACAAATATAGTCTTAGAATCTATTCAAGAATGTAATCATTATCAACATGAGACATTCTTTCCTGCTTTGTTATCTAAACTAAGCAGTGAATTACTGAGTTTTGAAACTATTTTGAAAGAGAGAAAGATTAAAAATTCTCTCGCGATCTTAATGACTATGACAAAGGACAACCTTTCAAACAGGTTAGACATGTCAAATTCCAAGAGGGATATATTAAAAATAACAACAAGTTTCCATCTAATCCCAAAAGGAAACGCCGAGATCCATACTCAAAACTAAGGGTATTAATGCAGAATCAACAGATTATGATACATCATCTGGGACAGACCCAGACACGGAGACACAGTCACTCTAGATTAAAATATGTCCCCTTTAGGGAACACAGAGGGAGGAGGGTGGTAGAAAGCACAAAAAAAGTCACAAGTTTGGAAAGCTTGCTACAAATGTTGTCGAACAAGTAAATAATGTACATAACATTTCAAAAATCACATTAACAGCTGAACAAATATCATTACTCAATAAAGGATTGTCTTTCATTCCTGGATTCTTTGTGTCTGAGGATAATTTTACACAGGATTTATTCTCATTTTGTAGGTTAATGAATCTTAAGTTATTTTTTCAGGACAAAGAAGATGGTGGTTCAACACAATTTGATTCTTTCAAATATCACAGTTCTTCCTTTACACCACCCATGTATCCTACTGTTAATTTATTTTTGCATAGTGTCTTAAATGAGTTACATCTCCAGTATAATCATGCTTTACCTATGCTCAATAACATGACTGAGGTTGAGAAATCATGTTTGAAGATTTGGTGATTATAAAAGCAGATAAAGGAGGGGCAGTGGTAGTGTTAGATTGGGCCTACTATGACAATGAAGCTTATAAGCAGTTGAATGATGCTCGATACTACACCAAGATGCCACTTGACCCTACTCCTGTTTTCAAAAAACAGATTGATGATTTCTTAGAATCAGCATTTGACAATGGCATTATATCTAAGCAAACATTAGACCATTTAACAATTTCTGACCCCATTAGACAATACATCTATTTTCTACCCAAAATACATAAAGATTTGTCTCATCCACCTGGTAGGCCTATTGTATCAGGTATGGGCTCATTGACAGAACCACTTTCTGAATTTTTGACTAAGTATTTAAAACCTTTATTGTCATATGTGAGATCTCGCATACAGGATACTACTCAATTCTTGAGTATTGTCAATGATATGCAGCTAGATTCAAATTGGTGGCTCTGTACTTTGGATGTGAGCTCATTATATACAAGTATTCCACACTGGGCCGGACTTGATGCTATTGAATTCTGGTTACATCAATCCAACATGTATCAACCAGGATTTAATTATTATTAAATCTAACTGAGCATGTATTGACCAAAAATGAATCAGGAATGTTTTTGCGGGCATCTTTTGCCCCATATATGCGACCTATTTATGGCTTATTTGGAACACATTATGATTTATGATGTTACTCATAATCTTTTTTTGCCTGAGATAGACATCTGGCGGAGGTATTTGGATGACTGATGGATGGTGTGGAGATCGGCTATTCCATATCTTCTTGAATTTGTAGATTACTTGAATGATGATAATTGGGGAATAAAATTTACCATTAATTATGATAAAGCATCAATAACTTTTTTGGATATTTTGGTCACAAGAAATATGGATAATACTTTAAAAACTGAGAACTATAGAAAATTTCCAGAATATAACACGATTCTCCACGCCTCCAGCTTCTTTCAAAAACACATTGCAAAAACATTCCCAAATCAATTCATCAGAATGAGAGAAAGAAATTTTTCGGACAATGTCAGTTTTGGTCATCATGCTCAAGATTTGTATACTAGGTTTAAGAATAGAGGTTATAATTCAGGTTTTGTTACTATGGCTTTGAATCATGCCTCAGGGTTACAGAGACCAAGTCTATTAGCGTAATAAACAAAACCTAACACGAAAAGTACATTTGCTTTACCACCACATATGGTAGAAATACTAACACCACCTTTCAACATCATTAAAAAAGGAAAATATACTGGAATCAGATGTTTAAACCAAAACCATTGTTCCAAACATATGTTCATTTCATTTTTCGAAAGTAAAAAATTTAATTTATACTTTTAATCATTACAAACACCATTCTGAATCTTCTTTATCTAATTTATATCAAACGACCATTCTGGGTGATAAACCATCTAATGCATTATTCAAAATATTATTATGTTTAATATTAATGAGTTTGATTGATGGATCTAAACAACCAATCATTGTACTTTGGGTACTCAGTGGCCCCACAATATCCATAGCTACCTTCTGAAATGGCTCCTCAATCACAGGCAAAGGCATCAAAGGAGCTTTCACTGTGACTCCTGCCTTGCCTACCTTTTGGCACTGCTCACAGGTCCTTCAGTACCCTGTTACATCTCTGGAAATCCCAGGCCAATAAAAGCTCTGCATAATAAGTATCTTGGTATGTTTTATGCCCCTATGACCTGCAAAGGAAATATCATGGGCTATGGTTAGAAGTGCTAGATGGTAGGCTCTGGGCACTACCAACTGCTGTATTCTCTCACCCTCTAGCCCTCTCTCAGGGGTCCACTGTCTATACAGTAACCCTTTGTCCCAATATACAGATTCCCCCTTCCCTTGAGAATCAGGTGCCTCACTAGCTACCTCCCTCAGACCTTGTAATATAGTATTCAAAATGAAACGCTGTACAACAGTGGCCAATGAAGTAAATTTCTCTTGGAGAATAGGTAGTGTGGTTAAATGATATAAAACTTAAAAGTGCAACATATATAGCAAAAAACTTGCATACATTTCCAGTACTTAAATTAAATGCACTTATAAGATATTCATGCTGTGATTGCAGTTATACCATAGCAAAATGATGGCTCCAAAGTTTCCGGTCTTATGATGGCTTCAAAGTATCCAACCTTTTTGGTCTGATATACAAAGTATCCACACTGAAGATGTAGTAGCTGCTATGTGACTGTGATGAACTGTGATAACAGCTTAACCAGTCTAACAGATCAAATAAAAGCTTCTAGCTTTAATGGCAGTTAAAATCCTTTTATTGTAGGAAAAGTTAAAATCTTCATGTCAAGTTAAAATCTTGATGTAGAATAAAACAGTCCCTATGCATTCCAAACGATAAGCGCTTTCGGTATCTTCTTCAGATCGTAGAGATTGGGACTGGAAGTTCCTTTTTATAGTGCTTGCTTCCTTTACTGTTGAGAAAATCATTCAATCATCACACAGTCAATCAGCTGTTTAAACGCACCAATCCTCTTTCCTCTCAGCTGGGGGGGTGTTCCATTTGCTATATCTTTTGCTTTTGAGGGGTGTGACCAGTCATGAATTATTAAGCCAGACACACCTCCATGTTAGCTGATAGTTGGTCTTCTAGCTTTTAGTATAGGTTTCAGTGGAATGATGTTATTCAAGCCTGGCTCAATATCAGCACGGAGGTTCACAGTCCACTTACTCTCCCTGCATTCAGTAATATTTTCAATGTTGCCTTTCCTTATTCCACTATATACATTTTCTATCACCTTATAAGTGAAAGAATGACCAACATTTCTTTCAGCATGCGTTGCTAAAGCATTATGTGGATCTTTATTGGTAATGTCTCTTTGATGTCTCAAAATGCGATTTTTAAACATCTGATTAGTTTTTCCTACATAGAATGCAGGGCATAGTTTACAGGTAACCATGTACACCACATCGGGGGTTATACAAGTGGCATTGACATTAAAGGTGTATTTCTTCTTTGTCCTTGGATGTTCAAATTCGTTATTGCAGTCAATCAGTGGGCATGCTGTGCAGTGGCCACACTTGAACGTGCCTTTATGTCCAATGATTTTATGTTTGCTAAACCCATCCTTTGTGCAAAGTAACCTCTTTAAATTGTTCTTATTCTTATAGCCAAAGCATTGTGTTTCACCTACAATGTCTTTTAGCTTGGCATCCTGGGTGAGGATTGGCCAAAACTGCCTTATTATGGATTTAACTTGTGTGTTGTCTGTGTTGTAAGTTAACATCACTCTGGTGGTTCTGTCTTCTGTCTTGTTTTCCTTTGGGATAACTTCTTGAACATTCACATCTTTTTCATTATAGCCTCTCTTTATTAGGTTTTGTTGTAGAAACAAAATTTCCTTTTCTCTTGTCTCATCTTTGCTACATCTTTATGTATTCTTTGTGCTTCATTTCACATAATATGTTTTTGCTTCCACAGACAAGCCAGCAGGTCTGACATGAAATCGGCACCTCTGTCAGTCAGTATTTCTTTTGGGAAGCCTACCCTGCTTAAAATCTCTAACAAAGCATTTGCCACCTTTTCTGCCTCAATGGAGGACAAAGCCACTGCCTCAGGGTATCTGGTAGCATAATCTACTACCACTAGGATATACGTTTTCCCTGTGGAACTTGGGGTAATCAGTGGCCCCACAAAGGAAATATCATGGGCTATAGTTAGAAGTGCCAGATGGTAGGCTCTGGGCACTACCAACTGCTGTATTCTCTCACCCTCTAGCCCTCTCTCAGGGGTCCACTGTCCATACAGTAACCCTTTGTCCCAGTATACAGATACCCCCTTCCCTTGAGAATCAGGTGCCTCACTAGCTACCTCCCTCAGACCTTGTAATATAGGGTCTGAGAGCTGAGCCTGTCTCAACACTCTCTTTGTAACCCTTCCCAGCTCTCCTACCACAGGAAGTCTGGCATTCTCTGACAGCAGTGCCCCACTGTCAGCCTGGGTACTACTACCACTCACCACTGCCCTTGCAGTCACTCTGTCCAAGGGAAAATCAGTACTATCAAGCAGCTGTGGCTCACCTTCAGTCTCACTGCTACAGGGTACCACCCTCCCTGAAGTAACCACCTCACTTGTCCTTGCTGCAAGTGTGCGGTTTGTCTGAGTCTCCCCCAGGCTACCAGACCCATGTGCTTGTCTCCAAGTCAGGCTGCATGTAACTGCATACACACAGGGTACTGCATTATCAAAATCATTCCCTATCAGGACATCTGCAGGGATATCCTCAAACACACCTACTTGCTTGCTTCTTTTTCCACCCTCCCAGTAGAGGTGAATCCTAGCCAAAGGTATTTGGAATGGGGTCCCTCTTAAAGTTCTGACTGGAGTAGACTGCCCAAGCAAGTAGTGCTTCTCTATAACCACTGCAGGCTTCACAATGGTTAGGTCAGAGGCTGTGTCTCTCTTAGCCATGGCCTCGTTCCCATTCACTAAGACAGGATATAACCTCTTGTGGTAGTTTGGTACCCTTGTTATCTCAGGACACTTACTGCTGGCATTTTGTCATTCTCACTTACTGGCTCTCCCACCTTTTGTTCCCCACCTTGCCTCCTTGGACGTCTATATACTACATGGCCCCAATGATTGCATTTAAAACATTTAACCCTTGGTCCTGGATGTGTACCTGGACTAGTGGCTTCCCATGCTACTGGCGGACTCTGTTGGGGTTGTCTGGGCTTCCCACCATGGGTTCCCTTAGATCCATGAGCAGCACTGGGTGTCCCTTTCCTGTGTAGTGATGCCCTGCTTGCCAGGTATAGGTCTGCCTTCTTCCCCAACTCATGTGCAGTAGTGCATTGCCTATCAGCTAACGAGATTCTCATGCCCTCAGGCAATGTGCTAAGGGCTTGTTCCATCACCAAAAGGTCTGCCAGCCTTTCAGAAGTGGTGATCTGACATTCACTCACCCACCTATGAAAATAAGTGCTTAGTTCAGCAATATATTCACACACACTTTCATCTGCCTTGCATCTATACTCACAAAATTTTTTTCTATAAGCGTCAGGTGTTAACTTAAAGCATTCTAACAAACACATTTTCACTGAATTATAATTTAAGCAATCAGTATCAGACAGTTTAGAAATTACAGTCACAGCTTTACCATGGAGTAAAGGGGGTCAGGAAATTTACCCACCGTCCTTGGTCAACATTATACTGTTTACATTACCTCTCAAACATATGAATGAGACTATCAAAATTATACCCCTCTGTAAATTGTGGAAGGAATTTACTGACCTTTGTTGCTTCTGGGGTTTGGTTACTCCTTTCCCCATTACCACCATGTCTCTGACAAAGAGTCAGCATCTCCTTTTCATGCTGGCTCTGCCTCTCCTTCTCCTCAGCTTCCAGGCGTAGCAGTTTCTCATTTTCCTCAGCCTTCAGATGTTTCAGTTTCTCATTTTCCACAGTCTCCAGATGTCTCAGTCTCTCTGCTGCCTCTGTTTCCAAACACTTGGCCACTAGCTCAAGTCTGTTTATCTCCAGATGGATTTTTAAGTCCTCATTGAGCTGTCCATTTTCTGAGAGTTGTACATCTCCAAGAGCAGTCTGATTGTCCTGGTTGCTATTCTGTGATGTGGCTGTGACTAAAGCTGCAATCATATCTGCTTTAGTCAGGTTGGCATGCACCAGTCCTTTAGCCTGGAACATCTCAGCCAACTGGCTCCTTGTCAGCTTGCCATACTCCTATGCTGACATGCTTGCCTGTATTCCCTGACTAGCTAGGCTAACAAAAAAATAAAACAATTGTGATATGAACTCTGAATGTTCACTGCATAGCTGATTGAGAGCATAAACACCTTCAGTGACCACTGTACACAGGCTACAGGAATTAAATATCCACACCACTACAAGCCAATTAATATGTGATGTGGCTAACTCACCACTGTCAACCAATTAATATGTGATGTGGATATCCCACCACAGTCCACCAATTAATATGTGATGCCCCTGCATTGGCCCAGTAATCAAAGAGCCTCAGTTCTCACCACTGGCAACAGTGAGGAATGTACACAATGTGAGGATAAAGTAAACACACAGTAATGTACAATTCCCCTTAAGAGCACTCAGAGATCACAGTCAGTCTGGGACTGGTTTCTCCCTCTTTCTCCAGATCCCCAATAAGACTCTCCACTGGCACAGCTATAGAGTGAGTCCTTAGCCCGGGTTCCAAGCCAAGTCCTCCCAACACTATCTCTGTTCAACCAGTGCTTCATGTCCCTGACCAAGTAGCTGACACACACACTTTGAGATATGATTTATACACAAACACACACATGGGAAAGGCTGGCACATGTTTACTAGCTATGCCCACTTCACCCAGACCATAAGGTAGTTATCACTGCCACCAGAACCCCTTATCAGCTACTTTAAGGCCCTTCCCAAAGGGTGACCAATCCTACTGTGTAATGTTACTATTATCCAAATGGTAAGTGTGACCAATACTTGCAAGGCTATTTAGGAGTGGTCTGTACAGTATCACCAAATACATATGCATGTACTCTAAGAGCTTAAATATGTCTCACAAATAGCCACAAAGATAGGTTTAAAATAGTCAATAATAAATAATAAAAGAACAGGACAATACTCAAACAACACATTAACAACACTGCGGGACAGTCTGGAATAAATACAGAAAACACCTAAACTAATCTTTACTATATGCCTTAAATAACTTACTTAAAGAGCAAGGCAAATGCAGATGATGAGTGAATGTTCTTGCTAGGTCCAAGACAAAATACAAAATGCCAAAGTCTCTCTCTGAGAGAGTTCTTAAATTAATATTAAACATTACTGCTGGGTCAGCTTGGATGACATCGCTCTTTGTCACCTGCCTTCAGTTCCCAGGCTAACAGAAACTAACATTGATGTATTCAAAATACACATTTCTCAGATGTTTGCTGAGAACTGGAAGTCATAAAACAATTAATCACTTTTACATTTTAGACCTAGTAATTACTTCTCTCCAAGACAATAGAAAAACCTCTAGCTCTAGACATTGTGTCTGCTTCACTGAAACTGAGAGATAACACAATAGTAAAACACTTTAATTTCTACTTATTTTCTTGAAGTTTTGTAAGTTAACTCTGTATGTTCCAGCTTCTACTATTAAAACATACATTTGCACAGCTATATACTTTATATACATTTCTGTTCTCTTCCAGTAGAGTACACTGTGGACACATCCTTGAAGCTCAGTACTGTACAAACCCTGTTCAACACACACTTCTACACCAGTAGTTTAATATATACATAACATAGTTCTCATACATTTGTAAGACAAACATATGAATCATGTTGATAGTCACAAATATCATATGATTATTTACACAATTTCTGATAGCTGGGCTGGCAGTGTCACAGTAGCATGGAACCCTGGGGTACTCTACTAGTGACCAACTTCTTGGTGGAGGTGGTCTCACAGATCCTGATTTCTTGGGTCCTGTCTGTGAGACAGACTGCAATCCAGTGAGTTATGTAAGGGTTTACAACTAGCACAGAGAGCTTGTCAACATTGCCTGAGTGTATCATTGTAATTGTACCAAATGTCTTAGCCAGGTCAACATTCACTGTATACACTGTTTTACCCTTGTCCATTGCTTTGGTGATCCTCTCAAAGAAGTTTACGAGACTTGATCTTCTCTTAACAAAGCCAAATTGGTATGGTTCCAGTGTTTGTAGGTGGCCAATGTCCCTGATCTTCATTTACATGATAATTCATTCCATGATTTTGCATATTAGGTTTGTCAGGCTGATGGGTCTGTAGTTCCCTGGGTCAGTTGATGGCCTGCCCTTGTGGAGAGTAATGACTGTTGCAGTCCTCCATTCACTTGGAAGATAGTTTCAAGGTTATAGATGAAGGGTATCTGAAGTAGTCTTGATAGGTCATGTTTTAGAATGTTCAGCAGGCAACTGGGGATGTTGTTAGGACCCATGGAGGTGGTGCTTTTGGCTTTAATGAGTGCTGACAGCACCTGATCACTGCTGATGTCTGGAGGAAGTGTGTTCAAGGGGATTTTACCTGATGGAACTGGGGGAGTGGGGAGTGAAATTCAAGCTGAATTTATCAGCCAGTAGATCGGCTATGTCACTCTGATCAGTGTAAGAGGTCCCATTCTCCACCAGTTCTGCCCACTGCTGGGTTTTACCTTTAAGGTTCCAGACATAGCTAAAGAAGGCCTTCTGATTGTCCTTATCCTGTGAGGCTATTCTGTTCTCACAGCTGGCCTTGTTGGAGTTAATCACACCTCTTAGTTTACTGTTTAGTTGTATAAGAGAGCACTTGTTGTTAAGGAAGTTGCTTTTCCAGATTTTGGCCAATAGTTTTCTTATTTTATTATAGGTGAGGATTCCACCAATGAGGTTTGTATTTAGTATTTGTCTTTGGTTTATTTCTGGTAGGTATGACAGCTTCTTTGCAGCCATCCATGTTTGTATAGTGACTCTGAATAAATCTGTATTGGTAGCTGTGGTCTCAGGGTTGGGGGATACTTGAATTTTGAAAAACTGTCACTTAACAGAATGTAGTTTGCCTTTGAATAGTTCCTAACTGTTAGTTGTTTAGATGGATTTTCTGGGTTGATTTTTACTTCATATAAAACAGCTTTGTGATCCAACCTCACTAGTGAGGATGTGACATGGGGGGGGGGGGGTGCAACGCTCTCCTATGTTGGTGAGTACCAGATCTAGTATGTTTGATCCTCTGGTTAGAGCGGACACTATCTCGTGTCTGTATTAATAAAGTCCAGGAAGCACTGTGCTTGTGAGTTTTTGGCAGTGAACATTTCCCAGTCTACAGAGGAGTAGTTAAGTCACCTATGAATAGGGTGTTTGGTTGCATGGTGAGCACCTCTAGTATGTTTAGGTAAGAGTTGTGAGATTCTAGGGGCATAGATGGTGACCTGTAGCAAGCCATGATATGGTGAGGGGCCTTACCTATCATGACTTGCATGTGAATAAGCTTCATGGTATCATCCTGTTTAACCAACCTGGAGGTATGTTTTTTGCTGACATAGATCAAAACACCTCCACCTCTGGCACTAGTCTGTGCTGTTTTTGGTCTAAATGTGTGGAAGGCACTGTTGCCTTGTACCTTCCAGTGTACTTTCTATGGCTTTAAACCTAGTCTCAGTCACAGCACAGATGTATACATTCTTCAGAGTGAGGAGGGGTTGAAAGGTGTGGAGTTTTTTATTTAGGCTCTGAGCATTGAGCTATAACACTTTAAGGTTGCTTCCAGACTTTTTCACTATGTTGATAGTTTTGTCTTTTTGGCATAGCCTAAAAAAGGCGATAAGGGAGTTGATAAAGTTTTAGCCACTATCCAAAAGCCTAATGAGGCAGGTACAACCCATTCTTGGCAAAGTAATGTGGTTTTTTGATCATATCCCCCCATGCTGACAGATATTGGATCCCCCAGAGGGACACCGGAAACTAAGCCAATTATTAAAATCAATCATTTTATGTATATACTGTGGCATCATCCTTGGTGAAGGTAGAATGCTGGTTAATGCAAGGTTCATAAACATCTGTGACACATATTCCAAGAGATCCATTACATCTCTTTTGATATAGACCAGTCAGGTATGTCTCAGGTCATTTACAGCCACATGGACTATGACAGAATCACAGTGATACCTGAGTGCAGTAACTTGAGTCTGTGCATGATAGTGCAAATCCTGGCTCCAGATAGGCAACTAACCATTATTTTCTAATTGTCCAGCCTGGTCAGTGAGGCATGTGTGTGTCACACAAAGGAGTTTGCAATGACAGGAGTATTAGGAAAAGTGTGTGTTTGCTTTATGGGCTTTGTTCTTGGGGTACCATTAGGTGTAGACTTATGTGAGATATTTGGTGTTGATTTTGTTGTGTGCTTTACTGATTGCTGAGACATTAGGTGGCTTTGGAGGTCTTTCAGATTTCAGAAGATTTCTTTTAAGCACCTCAGCATAAGACAATCTTTGTGTGTGGTGAACAGTATGCAAATGTACTGTGAGTATTCCTGACAACCTCATTTGATTGAGAGATTTTTGCCTCCAATGAAATTGTGTGTTAACATCTCATGCAAACCATGTCATTTTCTTTAATGATTAACTGGCTGTCTGAAAACTTGAGACAATTGCTACATTTCTTTAGGATGCCCAAATCTACCAAGCTGGCCACAAAGACATTTGGAAATTGCACATCCATATTGTCTGGTTCTGTAATATGGTTGGCTGTTTAGGATTAAGAATTGGGTTTTAACATGAGTCTCCCAGGGTAGTTTCCAGGGTTAAGGGCAGCATGTTATATAATGATAGGATATGGTAGTGCTATTCAATGTACAAGCTAGCTGCGCTAAACTTATTTTGGCACAATGCCACACTGTTTAACATGTTTCAGATCTAGTCCTTACTGTATAGGTACATTTTACTGTCTAGAGGTTTGCTATTATACAGGGCACTGCTAACCACTGCAGCCCCAGGCAGAGAAAAAAAAGCTTGAAAACTGATTCCTATGCCCCCTAGCCAATAAATAACCACACTTTGAGCTTCCTACAGTGCTTTCCAATTCAGAGAGTCGAGGTAAACACCCTCTGCCACAGGATGTCTGATCCTGAAATTTCTTAATGTAAGTCCAGATTAAACAACTTACAAATACCAACAACTAAGTCCCTGGCTAATTTGCCCTTCTGCAAAGATGTTTGGAGGCACACAATACAGAAAAGCTAACAAACACATTAATGACTGTTTTTTCCACAAAATTAAATAACTTTTAAAAAATGCTCAAAAACAGTAGTGGTCACATATAAAGAAAGTACAAGAGTAGTTAGCCAAGAAGATATTCTTATCTTAGCTCGCATGGTTTTGGATGCAGTTGAAACACTGGAAAATCAGTGAACAAAGAGCCTTGCAACTTGCCTGATTTATAGACTGAGGAAAAAGGTTGTAAAGGTCCTAAGCACGCAATAAGTCATGAGGGAGTTGGGTACCCAGTTTTATAGCAAACTGACATTTGACCACCATATTGCCTCTGTTGTATGGAAAGCTTTCTACATGGCCCACCTCATTAGTAAGGTATCTCATCCAGAGACAAGGAGGTCATAACATTCCTGTATTCTTCCCTTATAAGACCCATTATTGAGTACAATGCCCCTATTCTTCCCTTATAAGATCCATTACTGAGTACAATGCCCCTTCCACAAAGCACATGGAGCAGCTGGAGAGGTCACAGAGGTTCCTCACCAGGAGAATCCAGGGCCTCAAACATCTACCCTACATAGATAGGCTAAAAGCCCTGTACCTCTACTGAGTCTCATACAGACTCCTCAGAGGTGACCTCTGTCTGGCATACAAAGCAATCTAAGACCCCAACCTTGATGGGACTGCTGCATATCTGCAAGTCAAGCTTCACTCAAGTAACCAACACGCGTGACCTCAACCTGGTCTGTGACATCAATAGGACTTGTTGGCGGGACAGATGTTTGTCCCAGAGACTCCCCTGTTCTATGGAACAGACTCCCTCTCCATGTCACGCAGAGTACCTCATTAACCCTTCTTAAGTGCAAAAGCGCAACCTGGATAACTGGATGGGGAACAGAAAATACACCACTGGGATTCCACCGATGTCCCTGCTGGACAGGGGCATCAGGTGCTAACTTGTCGGAACATGGACTAAATTCTAGGTTAGGCTTGTAAGGGCCTCAGGGCCAAAAGCCTAGTAACTTCCTATGATCCTAAACTGACTCCTATGCCCTCTAGCCAATAACAACCAGCCTTTGAGCTTCCACCAGTGTTTCCCAACTTATATGGCCCAGATAAATACCTTCTGCCACAAAATGTCTGGCCCTGGAATCTGTTAATGTAAAAGCACAGCAAAAGCACCTCTCAAGTGCAGATTAAACAACAAACAACTTCCAAGGAGCTAAGTCCCTGGCTAATTCACCCTTCTGCAAATAGATTCAGAGGCACATAGATTAGAAAAAAACAACAAGCAGAGACATTACAATCATTGCTACAAAATTAAATAATTGCTTTAAAAATGCTCAAAAACACAATTTATTAACTTCCTGTGTTCAACTGAAACAAAAATATTCACCTTATTTGGTCTTCTTTAGAAATGGTTCCTCACTCTCCAGCATATATTTTAATGGTGAAGACATTTAATAAGATTTGCACATTTGTATCTCAATCTTCCATATACTAGGAAGTTCGAGAATGCAAAAACAGACATGTTCCATATTGTCATACCACTATAAGAAAAAAAAACACATGTATATATACATATGAACACACACGCATGTGTGTGTGTGTGTGCGCGCGTGTGTGTGTGTGTGTGTGTGTGTGTGTGTGTGTGTGTATGTGTGCGCGTGTGCGCATGTGTGTGTGTGTGTGTGTGTGTGTGTGTGTGTGTGTGTGTGTGTGCGCGCGCAGCGCGCATGCACGAGTCTGTGTCTCTGTTCATCCAGGCTCAGATGCCTCATCTAACCTCCACCCACAATTTAGAGGATCAATGATTCAAGGGACTTTTTAAGAGGATGCAGAATTCCATCTGACAGATTTATACTACATCAGAAAACGTGCATTCACTCTCACTGAGGCTGTGCTTTGATCTATATTTATTTTATTTGCTTACTTACTTAGTGTTTGTTAACTTTATAGGCAGTTGTGTCCAAAATAATCTTTTTTAAGCTATCACTTGGGTCACAAAGCAGTTGGACCTACAGGCAACCATTTACGTCATTCAATAATATATAAGCATAAAACAAAGTACAGCTAATATACAGAGCACAAAATGAATTTAACAGGAGAAAGGTTAGTTAATGTTTTTTTATTCAATGCACATTAGTTCAAAGAGAGTATTGCTAAATCCCTAATGCCAAAAGAACAAATGCAGAAAGAACAAAGTCAAAAAGCCCAGTGTTGAAAACCAGGCAGCATATATAGCTGAAGTATAAAATATTGAATATGTCACTGTGTAAAAGTACTGAAACACTAGGTGTCGGCAACATCATTCTGTTACTTTTTTAATACTACAAAACTTTACAAGATGCAGTTGTAATCTCCATCAGCTTTCATGATCTTGGTCAGGTGTAAACCGAACAAGGTTTAAACTTGTCAAGTTTATTTCCTTTAGCTGCAACTCCTTAGTCACTGCTTTTAACTAAGAATTACTGCCAGTATATTCTGTATTAGTGAGAAGCAGGGATAAAATATATTGGTCTTTTCCTGGAATTGATATAAACCCATAATAAAGGTGTGGCAAGCAAATCCCCACACTTTTTTTTCATCTTTTTAAGCTTCTTCAAATGGTTTGTTTTGTCTGGCTAAAGCTATAACCAGAGTTTACTTGTCTAGATGTTGTGGAACCATCTTTGTCAATACAGAGAACTGTGATGATGTCAAAACCAAAGGTGGCTACAATTTGCATGAACTTTACAAATCACTGTCAATAAACAAAGACAATGAAAAAATAATGCAGCCTATGTAGTCATTCAGAAAATATCTTAGATTTAAGCACTGTGGGGATGTAATCATATGAGACAAAAATGAAAGATTGTAAAAAAACAGCAAATACTACAAAGCCATAAGAAAGCAAGCAGGTGCACAGAACTGCACACCAGCACAGGAAAGGAGCAACAGAAGCAAATAAATATTGTACTTTATATTACATGAATAAGGCAGTAAGACTATGGCAGTACCCAGACATTATCAAGAAGAAGCACTGAATGTAGGTGCTGACATTGCCACTGCCAAATAACCAGTGAAACTCAGAATCACAGAGACAAGAAAACCTATGAAAACATCTTACTTTATAAAAATTGAAGAATATTTTTTTATTTTATTTTATTTTACATTTGTTGACCGGGCTGGTCTAGCTGGATATATTTCCATTTTGAGTAGAGGCCCGGGGAGAAAAGCTCCACAAATAAACCACACCAAACAGATTATTACAAAATTCAAGAAGGGTATAACAATATAAATTATGGTAGGCTATGAGACACAAACTGAGTTTGCAATTAAAGTATGGGACGACTAAGAGACACATTACATTAACACATAATACATATGCAAATATTTTTAAAGTTAGAATATGTGGGGATAGCTCCAACACATTGTTAGGAAAGACTTACAACCTTGGTTACTGTAGTGTAATCCTGTCAGTCTATTTCCTAAGGGTTAGTCAGTAAAGGGAGAGAAGGAGGAAATGTAAAGACTTGACAGGAATACTGCCTTCCGGATACATAAGAGGCTGTATTTTGAATAATTATAAATGAGCCACAGATAGCTTAAAGGACTTACAACATTCAGAGGAGTATGCAGCATAGAGGGGAGGACAGTAGCTAGTTAAGAGAAACTGCATAGTATTAGTCTGGGTAACAGCAAGGGCAAAGCCAGTTAGTTTTAAGGTGTTTTTTAAGTCTTTGTTTAAAGAGTGGAAGGGAGGGGAGTGAGGTTAGGTCAGATGGCAGGAGTTTCCATTGTTTTCCTGCGGTATTGGAGAACAGTGAGTCACCAGCCAAGTTACTTGACTTGGTGGTGCTAGCTAAGAGTTTATTGGAGGAGCGTAAAGAATTAAGATTTCTATAGGGTACTATAAGGTTGTTGAGTATTGGTGTGTTGTTGGGTTGGTAAAAGATCTTATGAACAATGGTAAGTTGAGAAAGTATCAGGATGTTTTTTAGTTTGAGCCAGTCTAGCTGATGAAGGTTAAGACAGTGATGAGTTCTGTATGGGTTTCCAGTGGCAAATCTAGCAATACTGTTATAGGAGTTGGCTAGCTTAGCAAGATTACTTTTTTTAGATTAGTGTATATGGGTGCAGCATATAGAAGAGTTGAAATTAGGTGGGAGTGGGCAATGGTAGTTCTGGCTGTGGGAGTTAAGAATGGTTTTATCCTGTAAAGGGAGCCCAGTTTTTTATTAACAGATTTAATAGTATTATTGATGTGAATATCAAAGGTAAGGTTATTATCAATTGTGACTCCTAATAGTTTGGTGGAAGAGGCGGGGGATATCATAGTGCCATTATTGGATTGGATGGAGAAGTTTAAGGGTGAGGACTTGGTATTAGTTGTAAACAGTAGTAGCTTGGTCTTTTTGGCATTCAGAAGAAGGCACCGTTTCAAGAACCAAGCCTCTACTGTGCTGAAGGCTGCCTGGGTTAAAGATTGGAGTTAAGATATAGAGTTGGTGGAGCATATGATTGTAGAGTCGTCAGCATATTATATACAGGTGGCTTGTGGAATAACTGTTTGTAGGTCATTTATGAATAAGGAAAAAAGGAAAAAAGGAGAGGACCAAGAATAGAGCCTTGAGAGACACCAATGGAAATAGGTAGGAGAGATGATAGTTGATTCTCCCAAAGAACTGCTTGCTGTCTATTACTAAGGTAAGCTTTAAATCAGAGAATTGCTTTTTCATCTAGAGACAGGGATGACAGAGTGTTTAGGAGTAAGGAGTGGTTAACCATCAAAGGCTTTAGACAGGTCAATGAAGAGTGCTGATGAGAGGGTGTTGTTATTACGGTTGTTATTGATGGTATTGGTGAAGGATAGGAGAGCTGAAGTGGTACTATGAAAAGGCCTGAAACCATGCTGACAGTTTGCAGAATGTTATGTTGAATTAAGTAGTTCATTAGCTGATGGTGAATACATTTTCCATAACCTTGGCTAGAGGAGAGAGCAGAGCTATAGGCCTGTAGTTAGAGTAGTCATTAGAGTTACCTCCTTTGTGTAATGGAATAATGTGGGAGATTTTCCAGAGATTTGGAATGGTTCTTTCAATAATGGTACGGTTTATCAGAATAGATATAGGATAAGCGACTACTTTAGCTGAAAGTTGTAGATATTCAGATGGTAACTGATCGGCAGAAGGGGTACTAGACTTAAGTTTGTGGATGAGTTTTTGGATGTATGAGGTAGGTATAGGTTGTAGTTGGAATGGTGGCCGAGAATCAGGTGGGGAGTTAGGTAGATCAGAGTTGTCTGAGGCTAGTTGAGTACCAAGAGTTTGTATGGTGTTTGTGAAGAAGGTGTTAAAGGCATTGGCAGTTTGATGGGAGGTATTGTTTTCAGACCCTAGAGGGGAAGGCGTACTAGAGTGGCCAGGATGAAGGAGGGTATTTAAGGTTGCCCAGAATTTATGTGGATTATTGTGATGAGATTGCTGTAGATTACAATAGTAGGTGTTTTTATCAGAAAGAATAGCTTTTTTTGTTGCATTTCTTAACTGTCTAAATGTTTGTTGTTCGAGACCTTTCTAGTTGCTCTCCACTTAGTCCAGGATTTATTTCTATGTAATAACATTTGTCTGGTATCTTTAGAGAGCCAGGGGGCAGGTTTGGATTTTATTCTAATAGAACGTTTAGGTGCATGCCTGTCAAGGATTGTTAAGAATTTGTTATTGAAATATGTAATAGCGTCTTCAAGAGGGAGGGTTTTTAGGGATTCCAGTCACAGGCACTAAGTTCCTTTAGAAATAATACTGGGTTAAAGTTTTTCTTGGATCTAGAGATGATATAGTTGTGTGTTCTGTTAAAGTCATTCTTATGTCTTATGATGTAAGTAAGCATGTGGTCACTTACATCATCAGGCAAGGTTCCAGTTATATAAGTATGTTCTAGTTTATTGATAAGTATCCAGTCTAGGATTGTTTCTTTATTGTTAGGTTTGCTAATTCTAGTGGTGGTGCTGATAGTTTGGTGAAAGCCATGTAAGTTAATATGGGAAGAGGGATTGTCTGTTTTGATACTATTCCAGTCAGAATTGAAATCGCATAGAATAACAGTTTATGGTGGGAAGGCAGTAGATACCCAGCATAGGGTATCCTCTATTGTAGTAATATTATTGCCTGGGGGTATGTAGATACAGATTATGTATAAAGCTTTGTTTGGGTTGAGTTGAAATTTAGTGATTAACAGTTCCACTTTATTGACTTGAGGTGGGTTATAAGGTATAGAGGAGATGAGTAGCTTCTTTCTATATAATAGGGCTACTCCACCCCCTTTACATTTAATTCTGTCTTGTCTTAGTATATTGTACCCTAGGGGGATTATTTCATTATCCTTTGTTGAGGGTTTTAACCAGGTTTCAGTAAGACAGATGATGTCAAAGGGGTGAATATCAAGAAGGGCATGGAGATGGGCAAGTTTGTTGTTTATACTGCGGATATTGAGGTGACCTATTATCAAGGAGTTAGTGGGACTTGTTTGGGTAATAAGGGTTTTGGGAGAGGTGGAAGGTATAGGAGTAGTAGGGAGATTAGATGGGCCTGGGTTAGGGTGGATGTCACCATCTTTTAAGGTAGGGGATTTCAGCGCAGAGAGTAGGTTAGAGTTAAGGCTGGGTAGGTATTTCAATTTTTTTACTGTAAGGTGGTTTAGTTTCATGGGTGTAAGACGATGATATTTAGCTAGCAAGTAGCAGGAAGTAGAGGTAATATTTATTTGGGGATGGGTAATGGCATTGTAAAATATAGTTGTTTGTTTCGGTAGGTAGTTTAGGTGATAGTAGTTCACCTTTTCAAAAGAGGTGAGGAGATAGGAAGTAGTAAGGATAGGTATAAGAGTGGCTAAGAGTATTGCTAAGGATGGGATGGCTTTAATTGTTGTAGACATATTGTTAAGTAAGTGTAGATTATTATTATTTGGCAGGGTTAAGATGTAATAGTATCAGACTAAAAGTTAAGGTAATCCACCACACACCATCAACTCCCTACCATATAGTGAAATTTTGCGTATTAATAGATTATGCAACAGTAAAGACATATTTTATAGAGAGTTAGATTTATTATATAATTCATTTTTACAGAGGGGATATCATGGTGTTACATTAGAAGATAGTTATGGGAAATTTTGTAGAAATACTGATAGACAATATAAACATGACAATATGCACAGTAAGCATGATGACTTAATGATGCCAAATACAAGATCAGATGATAAAGAAATTATGTACTTTGTCACCATGTATAGCTGTTTTACTAGTGAATTTGTTAAAATAGTCTTTCAATTTTGGAACTATTTATGTTCTTTAAATAATGTTAAGACTTGGTTAAATGTTGATTTAAATTTTTCATATTGCAGGGGAAGAAGCATTAAAGATATGTTAGTAAAAAGTAAGGTTAATTTTCCAAGTGACGTTGTATGTCATCATCTTACAAGTAGAGGGACGCATCAATGTGGCAAATGCAAAGCTTGTAAGTTTGTGGTTCCCTCTTTTGAACATATTAATAATATTCCTTTTCAAGTTAAACATTCTTTTCATTGTCTTTCAGAAAGGGTTATTTATGCTTTGTGTTGTCCTTGTAAAAAGTTTTACATCGGAGAGACCAAGAGAGCCTTCAAAATAAGGTTCTTGAAACATATCAGGGACATTGTTAACAAAAAAGAGGAAAGTCCTGTAGCAATGCATTTTCTACAATTTCATAATAGTAATTTTAATGGATTACAAGCAACAGTTTTAGAGCAAATACAAGATTATAAATACAATTGTTTAAATATAAAACATTTGTTGCGACAAAAGGAAGCTGTTTTTATCTTAAAATTTAAAACTTTATTTCCTGAGGGTCTAAATGAAGATTTTAATTGGAGAATGCTTATAAATTGAATTTTGGTGTTTTATATCATTAATTGTATAATTGAATCGATTAATCAATTATTGTGGTGTATATATATGTGAACAGTATTTTAAGTTATTTGTACTCCTTGAAGGCTCAGGCCGAGACGTCAGAGAGAGAGAGAAGTCTGCAATAAATTGTTCTTTGGTGGATCCTATTTCGTTGTTTCTTCTTTTGGTGTGCCTTTGGTTGTTTCATAAAAGTTAAGGTAAGTTAGTAGTAAAGAGATATGTTTCTGGTAGAATAGCTTAATTAGGTAGTATATTAGTAGGTAGCTTAGTAACTGGAATGAAGAATTGAAAAGGTTAAGGTTGTTTAATGTTAAGGAAGAATAGTAGCTATAAGAGGTTTTAAGGGTTGATAAGTTAATTAAGGTAGTACTGAATAAAGAGTAGGATAGAAAAGAAGAAAATTGATAGGGGTGGAGAGGCTGATTAAAGCAATATAGGTGGAGGTAGTAAGAGACAGAGTAATGAAATAGTAATGTAGGATGGGTGTGGCTACGGTAAATTGAATTGGGTTTGGGATAGGTTGGAATATAAGAGAGGGTGGGGTTATGTGAAGTATAAGGTTAGGACTCCTGGGGTGGGTGGGGATTGGGGGTAGGGTAGGGGAGTGGAGTGAGCCTGCAGGGCGAACAGAGCAGGTAGAGCAAAGAGGTGCTGAGAGGTAATCAGCTTTCCAGTGATCCTGTGATTTACAAGACGTTTAGTAGGTCTGTGGCATAATTCTGAGAGACCAATTTCTGTGAACTACTGGAGAGGATTCTTTTTGTCTACTTATTAAGGGAGAAATAAAAGAAGCAGTAAGATAGCAGCAATATTTAGGTAAAGTAAGTTAGTTTCTAGTCCTTCAGATTTACTGCCTGGCTAGCTTAAGGTTAAAGTCTTCTATCTCCTTTAAGAGGGTTAGCTATGTGTAGTGTTAAACTTGGAAGGCTGAAAATAGGTTTCAGCAGTAACTCTAGGGAGGTTTAAAACTCCAAGTAAGATAAAGGGAAAAATAAGGGTTATGTGCTTTGCTGCCCTCTAGTGGCAAATAAAGGAAAGGATGCCTAAACTTAGTACAGGTTTGTAAAAGGGGAGAAAGTGGATAAGATGGCCCGGGGCAGGTCCACGGGGTGTGCTGGCCCCAAAACAGGAATATGATAAACAAAATTATTAAGAATTACAGTAAAACCCAGTAGGTTATCACCTACACAATGAATCAGTTGGAAGCACGTCTGGGTAGTCCAGGGTAGGTTCTACCAATAGGGTATGCTTTCAGTTGAGTTGGGAAGTTCTTTAGAATGTTGGCTGTTGGAAAAGATAGCCCGTGACACAGCACAGGGCTTCAAGACAATGAATCAGTTGGAAGCACTTCTGGGTAGTCCAGGGTAGGTTCTACCGATAGGGTATGCTTTCAGTTGAGTTGGGAAGTTCTTTAGAATGTTGGCTGTTGGAAAAGATAGCCCGTGACACAGCACAGGGCTTCAAGACAATGAATCAGTTGGAAGCACTTCTGGGTAGTCCAGGGTAGGTTCTACTGATAGGGTATGCTTTCAGTTGAGTTGGGAAGTTCTTTAGAATGTTGGCTGTTGGAAAAGTTAGCCCATGACACAGCACAGGGCTTCAAGACAATGAATCAGTTGGAAACACTTCTGGGTAGTCCAGGGTAGGTTCTACCGATAGGGTATGCTTTCAGTTGAGTGGGGAAGTTCTTTAGAATGGTGGCTGTTGGAAAAGATAGCCCGTGACACAGCACAGGGCTTCAAGACAATGAATCAGTTGGAAGCACTTCTGGGTAGTCCAGGGTAGGTTCTACCGATAGGGTATGCTTTCAGTTGAGTGGGGAAGTTCTTTAGAATGGTGGCTGTTGGAAAAGATAGCCCGTGACACAGCACAGGGCTTCAAGACAATGAATCAGTTGGAAGCACTTCTGGGTAGTCCAGGGTAGGTTCTACCGATAGGGTTTGCTTTCAGTTGAGTTGGGAAGTTCTTTAGAATGTTGGCTGTTGGAAAAGTTAGCCCATGACACAGCACAGGGCTTCAAGACAATGAATCAGTTGGAAACACTTCTGGGTAGTCCAGGGTAGGTTCTACCGATAGGGTATGCTTTCAGTTGAGTGGGGAAGTTCTTTAGAATGGTGGCTGTTGGAAAAGATAGCCCGTGACACAGCACAGGGCTTCAAGACAATGAATCAGTTGGAAGCACTTCTGGGTAGTCCAGGGTAGGTTCTACCGATAGGGTATGCTTTCAGTTGAGTTGGGAAGTTCTTTAGAATGTTGGCTGTTGGAAAAGATAGCCCGTGACACAGCACAGGGCTTCAAGACAATGAATCAGTTGGAAGCACTTCTGGGTAGTCCAGGGTAGGTTCTACTGATAGGGTATGCTTTCTGTTGAGTTGGGAAGTTCTTTAGAATGTTGGCTGTTGGAAAAGATAGCCCGTGACACAGCACAGGGCTTCAAGACAATGAATTAGTTGGAAGCACTTCTGGGTAGTCCAGGGTAGGTTCTGCCAATAGGGTTTGCTTTCAGTTGAGTTGGGAAGTTCTTTAGAATGTTGGCTGTTGGAAAAGTTAGCCCATGACACAGCACAGGGCTTCAAGACAATGAATCAGTTGGAAACACTTCTGGGTAGTCCAGGGTAGGTTCTACCGATAGGGTATGCTTTCAGTTGAGTGGGGAAGTTCTTTAGAATGGTAGCTGTTGGAAAAGATAGCCCGTGACACAGCACAGGGCTTCAAGACAATGAATCAGTTGGAAGCACTTCTGGGTAGTCCAGGGTAGGTTCTACTGATAGGGTATGCTTTCAGTTGAGTTGGGAAGTTCTTTAGAATGTTGGCTGTTGGAAAAGATAGCCCGTGACACAGCACAGGGCTTCAAGAGACAGCACACCACGAAGAAGCCTAGGGGATGTTCTACTGGGGATTAAGGTTTAAAAAGAATACTCCATGATATCTGAATACCTCCTGCTCGATCATGGAAAATTCAAGACTGAAAATGTGCATTATAATACTATGATAGTGACAGATGCAAGGGCAACAACTGATGGCACATTTAACCCCTTAACCGCTGAGCATTTTCTGGCCTTTCTCCAGAATATCATCTGTTTTGGGATATTTTAGTTCTTTGATTTAAACGTATCTTCAAAATGGTTCAACATTTTTTCTAGAATCCTCCAGGAAATGTTAATGGCATGCATGTCTATAAAACACCACTGCACTTGGACTTCTACCTTCAAAGAAGACAAAGCAGCAGGCATGTTGAATTTTAGTGAAAAATCAACTGGTTAATGTCAATTTTATGCTGCAGTATATACAAATATGAAAACACTTCTTTTAGGTCTGAAATCATACCAACATTATATATTTGTTTTTAGTAGCTTTTGTTTATTTTTAGTCTGAAAAGAACCGAAAGTTACACCATTTGTTTAAAGCCATTTTTTAAATTTTCTTTCTATCAATTTACAAAAACATTCTTGCCTGAATTCTACCCTAACTTCGGATAGGTCCAACAACTTACTTTTCCTAGTCCCTTACCAACTCCTCACTCCATTCCAATCCTACTTCCCCACCTCTTTATTTTCCTCTAGCCTCTATTACTTCTCCTTCTCATTCTTACATCTTGTACTACTCTATTACCACCTGTCCATAGAGATCCCACTAATCCCCATACTAACTGCTTCTCATCTCTGCAATACTCTATTACAATCTCCTCCTCTATCTTTTCCATGAACATCCCTCTGCCTAAAATCAAACTTCCTCCCCCTCACTACCTAGCATCTAAAACCAAGACTAAGTACTTCACTTACAACCCATTTACATTCAACCTTTACCAACTTCATGTAGCCTTGCTTCTATCAGGAGACAAGCATCCAAATCCTGGGCCCATCCATCACCCCACCATGCATAACTCTATCTCTCACTACTTAATAAACTCATTCTCTTCAAACAAACATATTTCCTTTTACTCTATGAATGCCTGTAGTATTCCAAAGTTAGTGAAATCCATGCCTGGATAGCCTTCCACACCCCTGATGTCATCACCCCAACAGAGACTTGACTAAAACCCCAAACCTCTGATAAAGACATTCTCCCCCCTGGTTATAATATACTCTGCATAGCTCATCAAAACAAAAAGGATGGTGGTGTAGCCATCCTCTACTCCAACCACCTCACCGTTACAAGTATTATGAAACCTATCCCATCCTTTTCTCTTGCTGAACTACTTACAGCTAACCTTAAAATCAATGATCACACCACTTTCACAGTAGCAGCCATCTGTATTCCTCCAGGACACAACATTCTTCTGCTTGAAAATGTTCTTTCATACTTTCCTCAACACATCCCCAATGAAAGTATCCTACTTGGGGATGTCAACATTAACTGGTTAACTCTCAGTAATCCATACTCTAATACTCATATTAATTTATATGGCTTTACACAGCTAATCTCCCAACCTACTCATACAAACAACTCTCACACATCTAGTACTCTTATTGACTGGGTACTTGTTTCTAATCCTTCCAAATATCATAACCCTGAAACCGTACCAAACACCTTGAGTGATCACTTCCCTATAAAAGTGCTTAGGTTCACTCCCCACTTCTCAAAACCTCCAAGATCTATCACTTGTCGCAAACTCTCTAACTTCCATCCAGAAACCTTTAATGCCCTCCTCTCTAAAGTAAACTGGAAATTCCTTACCCGACTCCCACCAGAAGAAGCAGTCCTAGCTTAAATCTCCACCTTCCTTAGAATCCTAGACTCACTTGCTCCCCCTCGCAAAGTCCAAATTAAGTCCACCATATCTCCGTGGCTTTCAAAAGCCACTCGTACCCTTATGATAACTAGAGACAAATTATGGAAAAAATGGTCACAAACTAAGCTCCCTGCAGACTTGCAAAATATAAAGAACTCAGAAATCTGACAAAAAAACACATAAACAAAGATATAAAGGACTTCTATAACAAACCTCCCACAGCCCTAAAATCTAATCCCAAAAAATTATGGAACTCTATTAACCAAATATTACATCCCGGTAATCTTAGCTCCCCCAATCCATGCTCAGACAAGACATCTGAAGAAATTGCCACTATCTTCAATACCTATGTTATCGATTCAATATCTAAGTTACTGAACCCTAACCCAAACTCTTCTACTACTAACATCTCCAACTTTTCTGAACCTAATCCTAGTACTATCTCCTCAAAAACCTTCTCCCTCAAACCTGTACCTACTAGCTACATCAAAACTCTACCCTCTAAATTAAAACCATGCTCAGCAACAGCTGACAATATTCCTTCCACTTTTCTTCTACTAGCAGCTGACTCTCTTGCTCTCCCTGAATCTAGCCTAATCAATTGCTCTGTCTCTGAATCTAAAGTCCTTTCCATCTGGAAACAATGCTGCACTCTACCTATACACAAAGGAGGTAACTCCTCTGATATCTCCAACTTTAGACCTATCGCTATCCTCTCCCCTCTCTCTAAAGTACTAGAAAAATGTATTCATAAACAAGTTATGTAGTATCTAATACAGGAAAATCTGCTTACACCCACTCAACATGGCTTCAGACCCAAACATAGTACCACTACAGCTCTATTAGCCTTCCTCAGCACTGTCTCTATAGCCATGGATGACCATAAACTTATTTCTTGCCTATTCTTGGACTTCTCAAAAGCTTTTCACACTGACTCACACTCTCTTCTGCTGCACAAACTGCATAACCTCAACTTCTCCTCTGATACTGTTTCATGGTTTTCCAGCTACCTCACTGATATATCTCAGTCAGTGAGATGGCACTCTGCACTCTCACCTCCTCTCCCTGTAAAAATGAGTGTACCTCAAGGGTCTATCCTGGAGCCTTTACTTTTTAATATCTTTACTAATCAGCTCTATACCTCCTGTCCTCAGTCATCTTTAGTGCAATGCTGAGATAACTCTACAGCCATCACCACAGTCAACTCTCCCTCTAAGCTCTTCTCAGCTACTCAGGCATCTTTTAACTTAGTTGAAACATGGCTGCCCAACAACCAGTTCATCCTTAACCCTAAAAAAACAAAGCTGTTAGTCTTCCTACCTAAAAGGTCCAAAAATATTAAACCCTCCTTCTCCATGCAGTCCCTTAATAACACTCCCATTCAGGCAGAATCCAGCAGTAACCTCTTAGGCGTAACCATCGACGATCAGCTTAAATTTGACTTGCATGTTAATAACTGTATCAAAAAGACTAATTCAAAACTAGGGCTCCTTTACCGTAACAAGAAATTTCTTACCTCTGAAGGCAAGATTACTCTCTCTCTTACCTACCTTCTACCCAGTCTAATGTACAATTCTCAAATTCTCATAAATCTTAACTCAGCACTTCTGACCAAACTCGAATCTACTTACAACAAGGTTGCTAGGTTTGCTGCCAAGCAAACCTACAAATTCCATCACTGTCTCTCTCTAAAACACCTAAACTGGCTTAAATTACCCCACCAGCTTCTTCTCTCTCAGCTCCAGATCATCCATTCTATCCTATACCAGCCTTCCTACTACCCAGCACTATCCCATCTCATCTCCCATTATTCTCCCTCCAGACCTCTCCGAAGCTCTAACCAAGACCTACTACAAATCTACAAACCCAAGGTTAAATTTGGACGCAACATTTACAGCTATCACCCCACTATTGCTTGGAATAGACTCCCACTAGAAATCAGGACCTTTACACATCCTAAACAATTTAAGACAGCCACTAAAGAGCACTTTAAAAGTCACTGGTTGTGCCACTGCACTCTCCCTCCTTAAACATCCCCTACTTCTCATACCTTAATCTACATTCTGCCCATAACTCACTCTTCTCACTAGCTCTCTCTAATCTTCCTTGACTACTCTTTCTACTGTCTTCCACAATCTATTAAGCAAATTGCCTCAGAGAAACCTTCTATCGTAATTATTTTGCCTTCATGCAACTACATTATGATAAAACTGGGTTTCTGTAACCACTTACCCCAAAAATTATATTCATCTTAATGACATATTTCTTTTTATATATCTTGAAATAGTTTTGCTATACTCCTGATTATTGACACTGTATAACATTGTATTCCTACTTAATGCCTTGTAATAATCCTGTAACATTGCTGTTTAATGCTAATTTATAATGAAAATTGTTTAAAATGGTGGAGCTTTTCTCGCCAGGCCTCCGCTGAAAGCAGGCTCTTCAGCTCAGTTGGACAATCCCGGTCAACAAATGTAAAATAAAATAAATAAATAAAGTATCTCTCTCTACTACTTCAGATATTCTTATGACATTTTTCTTACAAGACCCCTTGAAAATCTCACTTTCATTTTGTTTTGAACAGCTTAATAGCTTTTATGAAAAGCAAGTAAGAGAATCTCAAATACAGATATACCTCTTTGAGTATGTAAAACATACATATTTTGCTAAAATATGTAAAAATGACAGAAAATATTACTTTTCCATAAAAAGAGTATTATTTTTCATTCTTATTTCATAGGAACATGCCAAAAAATATGAGTCCAGTAAATACTAAGGTTGTCAGCTTAAAGCAATGCAAATTTGACATTTTTATGAAACAAATTGCAAACTAGGACATCCAAATGGTTATATAAGACTGCTAGTGGTATCTAGAAATTAAGGACCATTTCTATATAACTGTAAGAAGTATTATAGCAAATTTCTCAGAATAATATATTACTACCCTCAGGTACCAGATGCACCTAGCTGGTAAAGCTGTAAAGACACCTAAACAATGTTACCTTCTTATACTGCAGTCTACTGTACATGAGTCATAAGTCCATTGACAAAAAGACTAAAAAAACAACAAAAAGACCAAAGACCCAATATGAAACAGTGCAGATTTATTAAAATCCTTAGCACTTCGGCTCAAAAAGCCTTCAAGGAGTAAAACAGTCACAAATAAATCTGTATCCAGCAGGAATAAATAGGACTTTTACTTGCAATGTAATGACAACTCAGTAAAGTATTATAGGCCATTACTGTACTCAGAATAGTAAGCAGAAGTTCTCCTCAGAACCAATAGCAGAAAAGGAATATAATTCACACTGCTGGACTGGCAGTAAAGGCGCAGGAAGTAAAGCTACACGGTTCTTTCTTTGAAAGGATATGCCTTTGTCACATGTCAAGATATGATTACAAAACTTTCACCTAACGTTCACACACACTCACACACACACATACACACACACACACACACACACACACACACACACCCACCCAAACACCCACCCACACACACACACACACACTCACATACACCCACACATACCCACACACACACACACACACACACACACACACACACACACACACACACACTCACATACACCCACACATACCCACACACACACACACACACACACACACACACACACACACACACACACACACACACACAAACACACACACACACGCACACACATGCACACACTCCAGTGGTATCAGCACCCTCCTAGCCAGTGTACCCCAGCCTGCCCACCCACAATCACAGGTCTGAAGCCCACAGAACACAAACTCTTTTCAAATGTATCAACATGCACACACAGACGTACATACAAACACACACAAAACTGCCCTTTGATGACACTGTAGCCCTCATTACCTCTGCATATATGATAAATGCACCATGCCCTCTCTGCTTTGTTATATGGGAGACAATGTCTGATGCACAGTGTGGCTAGTCTATGCAAGGAACAGCACAACCTGGGTGAAGGTCTTCATGTATCAGTATTTCTTTTCATACAATGCTTTATTCTGTCCCATAATTATGAAACAGACACTACATCATAACCAGTGTTACATTTCTCTGCCTGTAATCATCTGGCATATTCCTACCATACAGCCAGTTCCTCCCACAGGTTCCATATCAGGCACCTTCTCCACTGCTGAGTCTGAGACTTTCTTTAGTTGAATGTGTCTCCCCTGCTGTAACTGTTTGCATATAAGGATGTTATGTAACATGCCATATACTGAGAACAGCTTACAGCATCTGTTAGGATCATACTGCAGAGCATTCACTGATACATCCAAATAGTGGAATCAGGCCTTCAGAATGCCAAGCACATGTTCAACAATGAGGTCTCTGACTGGACCTAGTTGTAGCCATTCTCTGCCATGATCTGTGGATTTCTGATAGGTGTCATTAACTATGACTTCAGGGCATGTCTGGCATCATCATTAAGATACCCATTGGTAAAAATAACCCTGCATAAACCACTGATATGAGTCATACCTGTGCCATACATGGGAGTCATGGGTACTGCCTGAGTGTCATGCAGATGCATTGTATATTATACCCCATGCTGTATAAACCTCACAGTTGATGGAGTAGAAACTTTTGCAGTGGATATACCTTCTTCTCTTATTGCAATTTGGGTGCAGTCTATGCCCCCCCAGTACCTCAGAGGAAATGAACTATGTCCTAAAATACCTGCATGGTGTTAACTCCTACCTCTGTGGTACATGGAAACCACATATGTTTTCCCATATGATTGTATGGAAAATAGGAAATTCACCCTGGGGATCACCTCTGTGGCTCTGCTCGACAAGGGCACAGGAAAATCATTTTCTTGGGTGGCAAAAGCCAGGGTACCTTTTTGGCTAGGCTTGTATAGGCCCTAGGTCCGATAGCCTAGTACCTACCTATGAACCTATATGTTGTAGTATGGTATAGAGGAACTGATCTAGCATCCCAAAGTCACATGCTTGGGATATACCTACCATGTTCCCTGATGGTCTCTGAAAGATCCCTGTAGCTAGTATTCTCAAAGCCACATATACCTGGGCATGTCACATGCTTGCATACAGGGACCTTACAGCTCAAACAGATACTGCATGGTGTCTCTATCTAGATGGTAGCAGTCCAAACTTTCAATGCCTTGGAATGCATGAAATGTTAAGTATGGACAGATAACACTGTACTGCCATGGACAATGACACAAAACACATTGACTGCTAGTAGCGAATTCAGATGTTGTTTATGCAGTTATACAGGTGTGGTGACTACTCCAGATATGCTTTCTCCTGTAACTCCTGGATTTTACTATGGTCATTAACTCTCCAGCTAGTGTCTTTACTTACAGAACATATACACCTCTTAATCATTCATGCATGTTGTTTATCCTCATTTGCATGCTTACACGTTCTCATTTTAATAATATTGTTCATTACCATGTCATTATACTCCCATTTACATACTATGCAAGCCACAGATTTACTAATGTTTCCCACTTCTGCTCAATGTGTCTCTGAATCGCCGCCACCCGCTTTGGCTGCTTATGGTGTAAAATCATTTCCTCCAGTCAGAGCTGTAGCTGGCTCATCTAGTACCTAGTTTCAGTCCCCAATCTGACACCTTGCCCACTCAATTCTTCAAGTGAACACACCAAAAAAAGGACTTCTACTTTTAAACTGCAACAAACTGTCACTGCTACATTTGTAGCAAGCAGCTTGCTATTGCTTCTCACCCCACCCAAAGTGCTAGACAGCTGAAGTAAAATTCTGTACCACCATTTCAAACTGCTGCTACAGAAAAGAATACAGGAACTGTACTTCCTAACTGTGCCCCCTAACACCTTGTACCCAGTGTAGATATGCCCTTTGCCCCACTCTTGCTAAGCCTCTGACTCGTGGAAATTCTTCCTGAATCCCAGGGTCAGTCCCATGTTTACTGCACTTACTATAGTACTAAATATAAAGTCACAGTAAATCAGAAGTTAAAGTGAAGAATGCATTTATGTATTTTGTTTGCTGCTGACATTGAAAGTATTCAGAGAAAAGTGGTTCTGCAAAATAACTTACAGTACACAGCATTATAACCAGATGCTTTATACAGCTTTAGAGCATGCCCTAGTTGATTCTTTCAAAATGTGCATCTTAAAGTGGATCATTGCTAGAATGAAAGATTTCTGTAACAGCTGTGATCTAGGATGAGATATTTTGATATCTGCAAACTTCTCAGCCTCCTTGAGCAAATAGATGCCTTATGATTAAAGCAATTATACAATTAAATTTATCAAGTGGGTTTGAGCTAGCCATGTTGCTAGTAAATGTCTCTGAATTTGGTCCTGGTTAGAATTTGCATCTATATATACATTAGAATAATTCCAATAGTTATGAATTATGCATGCCATCCAGTCTAATACATAAAGTTTGCTTTGTCCTGTTGCATATTGGGGATTTCATCATCAGGTACTATCAGGATGATGTGAGTAGTATGTTACTGAAGACTACATAGACATTAAGTTATACAGTAATATGCTTAAAGGTGAAAAAGTAGTGAAAATGATATCCACATATTTTCATTGGAGAACACATTGCCGCCTTGATATTTCTAGCTCAAATTAAATAGCTTATTTATCTGCTTGACAGCTTTGGACCTACACTTTGACTACTGCATGAACTTGTTGGAGAGGTGCACCTGAACTTTGAGGCCTCCACCATAACTTTTTAGATTAACTGCCTCTTATATTGATTACTACTCAGATAGTTTAAGTATATTGTTTGCGTATCTGCTTAAATTTAATCTAGCTCTCATGGAGTTTGTTATTTGACTTTTAACATGGTCTGCAGTTTTACAACTGAAATGATTTCCAATGGAATCATATGCTGTAGTGAATCAGCTTCTGAAGGTATGTTCACTTCTTCTTCTTATTTCGGCTGCTCCCGTTAGGGGTCACCACAGCAGATCATCTGTTTCCATTTCTTCCTGTCCTCTGCATCTTGCTCTGTCACACCAACCACCTGCATGTCCTCTCTCACCACATCCATAAACCTTATCTTAGGCCTTCCTCTTTTCCTGTTACCTGGTAGCTTCATCCTTAGCATCTTTTTCCCAATATACTCTGCATCCCTCCTCAGCACATGTCCAAACCAATGTAATCTTGCCTCTCTGGCTTTGTCTCTAAACTTTCCAACTTGGGCTGACCCTCTAATATACTTATTCCTAATCCTGTCCACCCTCATCATACCCAGTGCAAATCTTAACATCTTTAACTCTGCCACGTCCAGCTCTGACTCCTGCCTTTTTGTCAACGCCACTGTCTCCAACCCATATAATATATCTGGTCTCACTACCCTCTTTAGACCTTCCCTTTCACTCTTACTGGTACTCGTCTGTCACAAATCACTCCTGATACTCTTCTCCACCCACTCCATCCTGCTTGTACTCTCTTCTTCAACTCTTTTCCACACACACCATTACTCTGAACTGTTGATCTGTTCACTAAATGTAAATTTTATCTTTTCACACTAATAATTGTGCCATTTTTAATTTATTTATTTATTTATTTTATTATTTTACAGCAATGGCTTATATTTCTTCAACCAATCAATCTCATGTTGGAAGCCAATATTTTTCAAATAATAATTTGACCTAACTTTGCTTTATTTTATCCCATTGAGTTTCTGCCCTTGTTAACCTTACAGGTACCTACTTTGTTTATTTGGCTTGTACTTTTTTCAGTAATGTGTCATACTTAATTGCACTTAATTGGTATGTACCTCACAAGACATCTACAACAACTGGAAAGGCCATAGAAATACCTCACAAAGAGGATTACTGGCCTCAAACAGATGCTCTACGCAGATCGTCTCAAAAAACTCCAGTTTTACTCCGTCGCATATCGCCTTCTCAGAGGTGATCTCTCCACATAAAGAAATCCTAATCCCTCCGAGCTACATGTTCTAGGGATCTAAACCTTGTCACCACAATAAACAGAACATGCCCACTGTGTGGTCACATTTCTTCATCCACCCCCGTCTTATACACTCCCACTCTGTGGTCACATATCTGTATCCATCCCATACTCTGGAATAAACTACCTATCTGTATCAAACAAAGCTCCTCATTAGCACTCTTCAAGAAAAATCTTGATGATTGGATGGGAAATAGGAAATTCACCCCGGGGATCACCTCTGTGGCTCTGCTCGACAGTGGCACAGGAAAATAATTTTCTTGGGTGGCAAAATCCAGGGTACCTTTTTGGCTGGGCTTGTATAGGCCCCAGGGCCGATAGCCTAGTACCTACCTATGAACCCATGAACCTATTTGAAAGTTAAGCCCATTGATTTTGCGGTTCACTTGAACAATCCTGTCTCCTAATTTCACATCATATATTTTTGATAGTTTCATCCTTCAATTTCATTTTTTTTTTTTGTATTTTGGTTATGTTCATCTTGTTTTCCTTCTGTTACATAATGTTATGCCTGTTTGTTTTATTGTTTCTTAGTGTATTAATGTTATTCTACAGTGATTAGATGTATAACAACTTTAGTAGATATTCCTTCTGTGATTGACCAATTGATAATGTTGGATGAGCAAGGACATGCATGCACTTATGTTCCTTAGCCTCTTAATTGTAACACAGGGGCATTATATTATCAATATTATGCAATATATATAAGGAAATACAGGGAAAGAGGAATCATAATTTTCAAAGTTAGAGTGCACATTTTTAACTGAACGTAATCATTATTTTTCAACACAGAGAAGATGGTTGTCAGGCAGTATGTACTTCCATAGTGGGAGATGGGTTGTAAAACCACAGTAGCTTTTCAAAATGGATGAGACAGGTCAGCTGGGAGTATAGGTGAGAAAAGAGTTATGGTGATAGGTGAAGAAGTAAGGCCAACTACAGGGTGCCAGCTGTCTCAAGCAAACAGATTGGATTTACATTGTTGTCTTCCTTCAGTTTTATGTAAGAATAAACATTTCCAAGAAATGCAGTTTGCTTTAGAATTAATTCATGCCTTGATGTCTGGAGGTACACAGTTTATGGCATTAATGTCCCCCACCTACACTTAAGTATTACTTTTGAAGCAAATTCCTGTTCTTAGGAGAATTGCTGATTCAGTCAGTTTAGCACAGCAGGTTAAGGCTATTAACAGCTAGTGATCTTCATCATGTAGATCTGGGTTTGAGACCTTCAATATACACTTGAAAACTGTGTGACTCTAAGCAGGTTCCTTTAACAGCTTTTGAAGACCACCCCTAGTTAGAGTCACTAGTCCTAGCTGGCTTACCTGGCTAACAAATGAATAAAAATGTTTGTAAACCTGTATATAGCACTTAATTTCAGCCTTTTAGTGGCAAAATAAAATCTAGATAACACAGATCTATCAGTGTTACTTACATACACACTCTAATAGACACTAAGACTGAGGTGTTACCTTTTGACTCATTTAAATGCAAAATGTAGACTGAAATTAAGATTCAAAACTTGCTGCCTGGGTCACTATTGCAATAACATACAGTGCCATATGAAGGTAGCTTACTACCTACTATAAGATTTATAAATAAACTTTTTGGTGGGGCACCTGCACTCTTCCAAGTCTAATCTTCATTCACCCCTATGTTATACATTCCCACTACGTGGTCACATATCTTCATCAAACCCCCCATGTTGTTATACATTCCCACTGTGTGGTCACATTTCTTCATCCACCCCCATCTTATACACACCCACTCTGTGGTCACATATCTGTATCCATCCCCCTCCTAACTTATATATTCCCACTCTGTTGTCACATATCTTTAGCCACCCTCCACCCCCCATCTTATACATTCCCACTCTGTGGTCACACTGTCTTGGAAAAAAGGGATAATTCCTAAACCAATTAAATAATGAATACTATTTCTCCACTATCTATTGACCTCTAAAAATACTGAATAGCACTGTTCCAAGCATTTACATTTTACTAAAGTAGGTAGAGAACAAACAAATACCAAGCAGTTAACAGTTCAGAGAAGGACATCTAGAGCAACTCACAACTGAGTAAATACATCTCAAGCAAATCAAAGTAAAGCACTTTGACTTATTGCTTGAGACTTATGTTCATAGGTACTTAGTAGGCTACTGATCTGTAAGGATCCTTAAAAACTTAGCCATACATTCCCATAGACTTTGTAGTCCTTACATTTTAAGTGTAAATAACTCAGAGATAAGCAGAGCATTTACATGTTGCCCCATGTAAACCTTTTTTATGTTTGTGCAAGATGCCAGATAACAAACCAGTTACTTCATAAAGGAAAATAATTCACCAAGGAATAATCTTATGATAATTTCTAGTAACAAATACTTGATGATCATACGTTTTATAGTATCACATCAATTGAAAGGAAAGCCTGTAGCTAAATCCGTTGATAAAGAAATGCGACGTGACCTTCTTGCCTCTCCCAGAACAATAATTTTAAAATTCAGTAGTTTTTAGTAATGTTTGCGATCCCCATCCATCTGTAACTTTCAAGTCCTTATGGTTAATAGGCTCATTTATCCCTTCCCCTACCATCTAAACAAGGCACTGTTAGAAGAAGGCAAGAGCCACAGAGCATGGCCGTTGTCTGGTGGAAGTTAATTTTTTGTCTGGTTCAAATGCTTGCTCTGTTGGTTGGAAACAGTATTGTGATGTGCATTGAGCCAAGACAAGAGCAGGTGCACTTTTCTACATGTCAGTGTTACTTGGCTGGATTCTCTGCATTTCTTGGAAACCCTTGACCCTCCAAGTCCCTGTTCATGGTGATGCACTTCCAGACCTTCCCCCATATGGTGACATTTTGATAACACACTCTGCTGGAAATGTAAGTCAGCCTTATTTATTGATTTACTTATTGATTATTATAATTGGATGCCTAACAGCTAGACATTGTACATATGAAACATGCACCATAATGTTAAAATAAACAGTAGGTTTAAAATCAGCCACAGGAAGATATAAACCATCAATAATTTAAAAATTAAGTTGTCCTAAAAACAGAATTACCTCTAACGGGGTTAAGGTAGACTCTGTTTTATCTATATATATATATATATATATATAATATATATGAGATTTTAGAAATCTCCTGAAAGTGGGCTTAGAATCACATGCATAAATTAGTGAATGTAGCTGCTTTCAAATGACTGGAGCAAGACAGGCAAAAATCACCCTCCCAGTAGCCTTCATGTGAGTCTCTGGAACTGCCAGTAGCCTCTCAACTGATAATCTGAGGTGCCTTGTCAGTGCATAGGACATAAGCACCTTCTTTAAATAAGTAAGTCCTAGATCATGAAGTGCGAAATACACCTGGCAGTAACAGCAGCCGCTGCAGGTCATGCAAGATAGGAGTTATATGAGAAGTGCAATATATACCAATGAAGCATCTAGCAGCAAAATTATACACAATATTTAAGTGCACCAGGCCTTTATCCCAGATCATAAGCCCAAGCTAGATGATGGTATAGGAACATAAAAGCAGAGCTATAGCTTGCAAAGTTGGCTCCCTATTTAACCCCTCGATTAGCACCCCCTCAACGACAGTAAAAAAGTCTTCAACACTTGAGAACAAAGGAAAAAAAGTCTTTAGCTATAAGCAAAGATCTTTGATGTTTCTGCACAGTACTTTTTCCCCTATTTTCCCATGCAAACTCTACCAGAGAGCTGTATCTGCTCCTTGCTATAGTTGCTAATACACAGGAAGTCTTTTAAGTCATTAAAAAATGCTAGGATGTCAGTCAAGGTTGTATAAATGATTATCAGCACTTGTGCTCACTGCCACTCTCTTGAAGGGAATGATTGGAAGCTCTTTTGGTTTGTGTCTGGGGTAGATGCCCTCTTTACCCCACACTAATTACAGAGTTATCTGAGAGAGGGATTCCTAGTACATGAGTTACTGTGACACGGTCTAAAGATGGAAAAAGGTGCCTGATCCAGGCTATATTCTGAGGAAGAAAATAAGATGTCTTTATGAAGATTGAAGTCTGGTCCTTAAGCTTTAGAATTCCATCAGTTTTCAGTCCTAGCTTTGGACACAATACATAAATTCCAATTGTTTTCCACTGTAAATGATTAATGGGGAAAAGACGTGATGATATGATGGATGAACCATGGCATGCACCAACAATATCTCTTTCTTCACTGAGGTGAGCAGCAGTCGACTGTGAGTCAGCCAGTGATGGAAGGAATCCAGGCAGTTTTTAAGAGCAGTACAATGTGGTACAGACACCTGAGTAGAGGAGAGGTAGATCAGAATATCATCAGCATATTACTGATAATAAATGCCTCTCCCTTCTACAACCCCACTATGTAGTATCATATACACTGAGAAAGGGAAGCAACACTAAGATAGAGCCCTGAGACAGTCCGCATTCCAAGACGCGGAATTCAAAATAAGGAACTCTTGGTTTTTTGTCTACTGGAAGTGCCCCAAAAGGGTAAGAGGCCACCCATCAAAGATGGTGCCATTGAATTCACAATATGAGTTCAGGTGCTCAATCAAGATTCCATGGTCTAAGTTACAAAAGGCCACTGGAAAATCATGGAGGAACAAGATGGAGTACAGCCACTGATCCCTCACCAATAACCAAAAAATCAAATGAGGCTGTCTTAGTGCTGTGTCTGGGTCTAAAATCAAGCTGACATGGATCAAGGAGGCATTGTAATGTAAGTTAGGAAAAGATTGTTGTATATAAAAACTTCTTAATAAGTGTAGATATGAATGGAAGGTTAGCAGTGGGATGGTGATTTGCCACCATGCCCAGCTCAAGCATTAGCTTTTGAAGCAATGGGTTCAAAGCCTCTTCTAATAATGATGGAAAAATCCCTGGCTTCAGCAAGTAATAAATAATTTGGGTAATGCTTGGACCTATTAATTCAAGGCAAAATTTAACTAACCTTCTAGGGCCAGGATTAATCTTCTAGTATATTGGCACATTGAAAAAGCTATATTAATGGCCTAATCTTATTTAGCATCGGCAAACCCTGTACAGCAAAAAGTCTGAGAGACTTACATTAGATATACTGCAATTGTCAATGATCAAATACAAGAAGTTTTGTTTTGTCTTGTAATTTTTTCTGTAAAGAAGCGCGTAATTTCCTCACATTTATCTGAGAGGAAAGAAAAAACTTCACAGAAGGTAAAACAGTCCGGATCGCAAAGACTGTTGACTACCTGAAAAAGTGCAGACCGATGATTGGCTGTAAAAGTCTCACAAGACAAATGTGCCTTGTTACATGAGACTTCCATCTGATAAGCATAATATTGTTTACTCCGTCTTTCTTCCGACTTCCCGCCAACTCCAGCTGTACATGGACAACTAATTGCGTCTGGCTTGTATGAGGTATAGTCATGGCCAAAATCAATGTGCTAAGAATCTGCACAGAAGATTGAGACCCTTCTTCATTCTTTTCTCTAGGACTGGTTTTGTGTCATCCTCCTGTTATAATGCCAACCAGTCACAAAATTACAAAACTGCTTCACAGTATTGTTCTTGAACAAACACTTTATTTTGCAGCATGACTTACTTCTCATCTTTTTCACAGCGTGCCTTAAAATCAAATATAGTTGTTACTAATCTCATACATGAATCTTTATTAATTTGTTTACTTTTATCATACCATGTTCTTGTATGCTTTAGTCATACCTCTCAACCTGCAGGTATTGAAAATAAAGGCCCTTGAAAAGTAGGAACATCCAGCCAAAAATCTGGACATCTAGGTAACATAAAATTTGTATAACAAATAGCACATAACTTTTTCTAGTTTCAGTAGGAATATAGGATACTACTCAGAAACGTGTTTTAAAAATCAGCAGAGTAAGAAAAAACAATGGAAAAAAATAAATTCACAGAGACAATGTGAAATCTATAGACTTTAATGAAATGCATTTCAAAATTCTACCATACAAGGTCATATATTTCTGCTTCAGAAAAAGAGAAATATAAGATATGTGCCTGCTTTCTTTAAATTATTGTTGTGGCTAATATGTTGGCAATGTAGTCTGATTTTCTGTGTACCAGACAGCTTCAAAAAAACATGCAATGATGGAGAACTCAAAAAATTGTGTCAGGGAGTAAATCAAGCTTGAAAATAGGGACATAACTCCAAAAATAGGGACATCATGAGCACTGGGAATTCAGGCCTGAAAACAGGAGCATTCTTTCAAAACAGGGACAGTTGAAAGGCCAGATTTTCAGTACCCGAAATAAATATCTAAAATGGAAACTTCAGTGGTTTATTTATTTGCATCTGTTGATGTTCCTTAATGATAGAGCAATACCCCAGGAAAATCAGAGTTGCCATTGTGTGTGTGTGTGTGTGTGTGTGTGTGTGTGTGTGTGTGTGTGTGTGTGTGTGTGTGTGTGTGTGTGTGTGTGTGTGCGTGTACACGCTCATATCTTACTTAGTAATATTATCATAGCATCATATTTTACTTCTTCATCACAAAATATGGCTTTTATCTTTCAGCATTGAAAAACTGTGCTTAAGTCCCTGATTCAAAATTCTAAAACAACAGTTGTGGGACCTGGATGATATACTCCCGAAGCTGTTTTGAACTGTGTATTATTTAGTTAATAACGACTCCGAATCTCTCTTGTTATTTTTATATTTCTCAGAATATGTTCAAAAATAATGTCTAGTCAGTTCCTTGTTATTTTTATATTTCTCAGAATATGTTCAAAAATAATGTCTAGTCAATTCCTGCACCTTCTGTTCCATAAAGAAATTTTAGATTGTGTCCATCACAACCTACAAATAAGTGCTGATAGCCGTACATCCTCCCTGCTTCTTCTCTAACATCCAGAGCTCTGACAAGTCGCAGTCTCAGCTGCCCCTTCGCTTCAGTAAATATACAGTATACTAAATTTATTTTCTTCCATTTCTTGTTCTACACAATATGTCTTTGCTCTTGTTTCTCAAAAAAGTATTCAGCCATTCAGTTAATGCTTTTACAATGTATGACTTACCCATTTTAGCAATACGAAATCTGAGCCGTCACTAGATAATAAGTTCGCTGATAGGTGTATCTACTTGACAGTCTTTAGACAGCAGCATTTCTGAAGTAAAGACTATGAGATGAAACCAAGTAATTGCATATTCTACTGCTGCTATTAAAAATTAAATTGATTTAGCTAAAAATCTATGTTTGGTGCTTTAAAACTGATAAATGGCATTTGGGATAAAAAACTTTTTTTTTGTATTTTATATTACACCGGTACTATTGTGAGAGACGAAAATGAGAATTTGTATGTCTAGTCGGACTTGTCTGTGTATCTTGTGCCTTTCAATTGCCCTCTTATGCTTTTTGTCTTAGCCCACTACCCATCCAAGGTCCTCAGGAAGAACTCTGAGGAGTTAGTCTCCACCACCCTCTGAGATAACCTGTTCTAGTTATCCACTACCTCTTCAACAAAAAAAAAAAAATTCTAAAGTCTTTCTTGTACTTCCTACCTTTAGTCAAATAGGAATAACCTCTCCTGCCTCCACTTTCTTCCGAAACTGTATGCCTTTATACTGTCCTGTCACTGTCTTATGAACTCATATCACTTCTTCCCTCCCTTCATGCCTCCCTTGTCCTGCATTCCATTAATTACTTAGGTGGTCATTCAATTTACCTTCTCAAGTAGTTTGATATTGTTATTATTATTATTATATGGGCACCAGAAATGAATGCAGTATTCCATCACGGTAATGACCAGAGATCTGCAGTGGAGTAATACAATGCCTCTACTGTTGGGGTCTATTTATATTAAGGATGGAAATCAGCATCTTAATGGCCATAACTACAGCTTTCTCACTTTGTATCTGTTAGCTCTTTTCAGCTGTTACTACCACAACAAGGTATTTTTGTGGTCTGTGTTTTCAGGGTCGCTTTTCCCAGTTGGTATTTGACTATGGAATCATTACAGCCTAAATACATTGTTGTAAATGCCACTTTTCAGCCAATTCTGCAGTTTCCTCAGGTCCTTTATAAGGCTTGTAGTCACAACCTCTGCTTTTTCATCTGCCTTAGTGTCATTTGCAAATTATTTGCCCTCATTCTCACTAACTCTACTGATGTCTGACACAAAGATTGCAAAAAAAATACTGGTCCCAAATTCCCAAATGAAACCACAAGAGAATCACACCAGCACGTCACTTTCTTTTGTGATGGTCTCACTAACTACTACCCATTGCTTTCTGACATCCTCTTACCCAATTAGCCAACTTATCTCCTGCTTCCAGTCCTTTCAGTATGCATATTAGACTACTGTGAGTCCTGCATGAAATACCTCACTGACGTCAGGGAATACAAAAGTGATCAGCTTTCCTTTTTCAAGTTCCAGCATAATACCTTCATGAAACTAATTCAGATTAGGCTGACATGATCTGTTTTATACAAACTCATATTGCATGTATCCTTGTTGTTGTCCAGGAAACCAACTAGCCTTTCATTCATCAAGTATCGATCGGTTCACAAGTAGTTACTAGGCATGCAGTCCACTAGACCATTAAAGAGCCTAGCCCACATTTCCTTTTGCTCCAAAGCACTGTTTTAGTAATTGAATTGCACAAGTTCACATAGCAGGCAAATGAAGGTGGTGGAAAGATTCAAACCCTGCACCCTTGAAACAGAAAGCAACTCATTAACAAGGCAGAGATTTAGCCCTCTGCTCTGACATATTCGGCCCTCTGATACTGAGTTTAGACATGTAGGTCTGCAGTTTTCTGGGTCATATCTAGCTTTTCTCTGTGCAGTGGTACCACCATGGTCTTCCAGCAATTCTCTGGAACCTCACCACTGCTGACTCACTGGTCGAAGTGTTCTATCAAGTGATCTGTAATTCTGCCTACAGGGTTTGTTCCTAGTATTACTTTAGCTCATTTAATTTCCTCTCTACAAGTTCAATTGGTATGTGCTTGTCAGATATCCTCCTTGCTCACTCTCTTCACTCTCCTAAGCTGGAGCACTTCCTTTCCTGTCTTTTGTAAGGATGGAATTTCTTTCTTTTTCCCTATCATTTGTATTACTCCTGCTCATCTTTCCCAATCCACGCAGCTCTGTCTTGATCTTTCTTCTTTCCCTTATGTAGCTTCATAGTCTACTCTTCCCTGACTGTTTCACCTCTGTAAGACTTTTCTTTATATTTATATTTACTTTCTTACTTCTCTTATGGTGAACTGCGGTGGTGGTGCTGCGGTAGCGTTATCGCCTCACAGTTAGACGTTGCCCATTCGATTCTCAGTTAGAGCGTCTTCTGTGTGGTGACATGCGTGAATGGGCATTCCTTCATTGAAGATTGTGCGTTAGGCCCGGCAAGCCAGCATGTCAAAATCTACTGCCAATCGTTAGTGGACGGTTCTTTGTGCTAGAAATTATAAGAGATGATATCAGAGGGGGAGATATTAGGAATAGGATGGAATTGGCAGAACAGAGATGGATTTTATATTTTAATGCAGGTAGGTTACCAGGTATTAATGATGCAGTTTCCTTGAAACCTCTATTACATGCACGCACACTCCCCCATTGAGTTGTAATGTTGTCTGGATTCTATATATATTTTTCTGTGCCTTTAAGTTTTTTATTATTAAGTGGATTGTTCTAATTGATTTGTTTGTTATGTAAATTAGTTGACAGTGCTTTGATACATGAGAGTCTGAAGAAGTAACTGTGAGGTCGTGAAAGCGCTTACTACATTTATATACTAGTTAATAAAGTTTTATTACATCAGCCGTGGTGGTCCTTTATCGGTTATTTGTGATTTGTGGATTTTAAGTTTTGTTGTACATATTTGAGGACCTTTACCCAGGAACGATTTGTTTCTGTTTATTAAATCCCTTGCATTATTCTCCATAACTCTTGACAAATATCATCCTTTCCTGACACTGTCTCCTTTATTTCCTGCCCCTTTTCACTCTTTTTAATGTATGAACCATACACTGCATTATACTTCTGTCTTATGCTTGTTGATAGTCATTATCTTCTGCTTTCCTTAATGGGGCATGTATTTTCTGGCCTTTCTTCTTTGTTTATTTGAAAAAGAGTATTTCTGTTGCCTCTTCTTTGTCTTCTTATCAGTTTTCTCCCAACCCCGTTTCATCTCAGTTCCATTGTGTAATTGTCCTAATATACCACCATGTGTTAGATTTTAGTAAAGTTGTACCATATGAATGGAGCTAACGTCCATCTGTGGCACTTGAGTGTCTAACTTTACCACACTCCCCCATGGTCACCTACTTGTGTAAACCACTGCTCATAAGTATGCTTCCTGAGCCAGGTTCTGTAGTCTTCGATCATATCCTTCCCTGATGTGTTGGGACTTGACAGCCAGGCATTACGGTCCTGGATCATATCCTTCATTGATGTGTTAGCATTGGTCAGCCAAGCATTGTAGTCTGAGATCATAGCTTTTCTTCATGTATTAGCACTTGACAGCCAGGCATTGTAGTCCTGGATCATATCCTTCATTGATTTGTTAGCAGTTGACAGCCAGGCATTGTAGTCCTGGATCATATCCTTCATTGATTTGTTAGCAGTTGACAGTCAGGCATTGTAGTCCTGGATCATATCCTTCATTAATTTGTTAGTACTTGGCAGCCAGGCATTATAGTCCTGCATCATATCCCTTCTTTGCTGTGTTAGCAATTGCAAGCCACACATTGTAGTCTTGGATCATGTCCCTTCCTTGATGTGTTAGCATGTAAAAGCCAGAAATTATAGTCCTGAATCATATTCCTTCCTCGATATGTTAGCACTTTGTAGCCAGGCATTATAGTCCTAGATCATATCCCTTCTTTGATGTGTTGGCACGTGACAGCCAGACATTGTAGTCCTGGATCATAGCCCTTCTTTGATAAGTTAGCACTTGACAGTCAGACATTGTAGTCCTGGATTATATTCCTTCTTCGATGTGTTAGTGCATGATAGTCAAATATTATAGTCCTGGATCATATCCCTTCTTTGATGTGTTAGCACATGACAGTCAGACATTGTAGTCCTGGATTATATTCCTTCTTTGATGTGTTAGCGCATGATAGTCAAATATTATAGTCCTGGATCACATCCCTTCTTTGATGTGTTAGCACGTGACAGCCAGACAGTGTAGTCCTGGATCATATCCCTTCTTTGATATGTTAGCACATGACAGCCAGACATTATAGTCCTGGATCATATCCTTCTTTGATGTGTTACCACATGACAGCCAGACATTGTTATCCTGAATAATATCCTTTCTTTGATGTGTTAGCACGTGACAGCCAGACATTGTAGTCCTGGATCATATACCTTCTTTGATGTGTTAGCATGTGACAGCCAGACATTGTAGTACTGAATCATATCCCTTCTTTGATGTGTTAGCACATGAGCCAGACATTATAATCCTGGATCATATCCCTTCTTTGATGTGTTAGCACATGACAGCCAGACATTATAATCCTGGATCGTATCCCTTCTTTGATGTGTTAGCACATGACAGCCAGACATTGTAGTTCTGGATCATATCCCTTCTTCTATGTGTTAGTGCATGACAGTCAAACATTAGTCCTGGATCATATCCCTTCTTTAATGAGTTAGCACATGACAGCCAGACATTATAGTCCTAAATCGGTTCCCTATTACGAGAGCGAAAGTCTGTTCAAGCGAATCCGTAAACGTCGACACGTATTGCGTGAACCGGCATTTCAGCAAACGTCCAAAACTGCGAATTTGGAAATGTCAAATTACCATGGTTGGCCCATCTGTGGTATAGCTCCATAAGGTAAGTGTGCGATAGTTATGGACCTTAGGGTTGGGGTGCGGGTTAAGGTAAGTGCATAGATAGTTAATGTATGTAAGAGTTAGTGTAGGGTTAGGAGTAGGGTTTTGGTAAATGCATGTATGTGGATTATTTATTTTGTTTGTTTATATTTTCGTAGGGAAAGTGTGCGGTAGTTACGAACCTTAGGGTAAGGGAGGGGTTAAGGATAGTGCATAGATAGTTGTGTATGTGGGGTTCAGTGCAGGGTTAGAAGTAGGGTTTGGTACTTTACTTTAGGGTTAGAAGTAGGGTTTGGTTAGTGTATGTATGTGGTTTATTTATTTTGTTTGGGTAGGTAGTATGTAGCGGGTGGTGGGGTTGGCCGACTATGACAGTTCGAGATTTAAAATTTTGCGGTTTAGTGCATTCGGTATTCTCACAGTTCGCGCAATTCATGTCAGTGTTTTGGTATTCACTCAAAAGGAGTTTCGCTCTGGTAATATAGACCCCCTAAATCATATCTCTTGTTCAATGTGTTAGTGCGTGACAGCCAGACATTACAGCCCTGGATCATATCCCTTCTTCAATGTGTTAGTGTGTGACAGCCAGACATTATAGTCCTGAATTATATCTCTTCTTCAATGTGTAAGCAAGCAACAGCCAGGCTTTATAGTCCTGGATTATATCCCTTATTTGATGTGTTAGTGCATGTCAGTCAGACATTATAGTCCTGGATCATATCCCTTCTTTGATGTGTTAATGCATGTCAGTCAGACATTATAGTCATGGATCATATCCTTTATTTGATGTGTTAGTGCATGTTAGTCAGACATTAAAGTCCTGGATCATATCCCTTATTTGATGTGTTAGTGCATGTCAGTTAGACATTATAGTCCTGGATCATATCCTTTATTTGATGTGTTAGTGCATGTTAGTCAGACATTATAGTCCTGGATCATATCCCTTATTTGATGTGTTAGTGCATGTCAGTCAGCATTATAGTCCTGGATCATATCCCTTATTTGATGTGTTAGTGCATGTCAGTCAGACATTATAGTCCTGGATCATATCCCTTATTTGATGTGTTAGTGCATGTCAGTCAGACATTATAGTCCTGGATCATATCCCTTCTTTGATGTGTTAGTGCCTGTCAGTCAGACATTATAGTCCTGGATCATAACCCTTCTTTGATGTGTTAGTGCATGCCAGTCAGACATTATAGTCTTGGATCATATCCCTTATTTAGGTTCATAGGTTCCTAAGTTCATAGGTTAGTACTAGGCTAACTGCCCTTGCGAGCCATTTTAAGCCTAGCCAATTATCCCCTGTGAGATTCAAACCCTGTACCTTGTGTATTTGATGTGTTAGTGCGTGTTAGTCAGACATTATAGTCCTGGATCATAACCCTTCTTTGATGTGTTAACACTGGACAGCCAGGCATTATAGTCCTGGATCATATCCCTTCTTCTATGTGTAAGCACACGACAGTCAGACATTATAGCCCTGGATCATATCCCTTCTTCAATGGGTAAGCACACGACAGCCAGGCACTTCACACACCAGCTCTTGGCATTCCTTGTTGACTGCCCATACCCTCCCCTGGTTCTTCTACTTGTCAGGTCATTGAACCTAACATGTACTGTGACCATGAGTAGCCTTCTCACATCCTGGCTTGTTCTATCGAATCTCATCCTCAGGATGGTTGTTACTGACACATTTCTATTCAATTGTCACTTTACTGTCCTCTTGATATCCCTTGTGATTTCCTCTCGGATTACTAAAAATCCTCCCTTCCCATTTTTGTTTGCCACCCCTGCTGCACTTCTTCCTGGGCTACTGTGCTAGTTTTTCCACCCACATGTACAATATTCTTGCTGGTTGCACCACTTCTATGGCTATGCCTTTTCCTACCTGTACTAGTCCTCTTTAAACTAATTGATACTCCAGGACATGCTCCTGCTATCTAGGTCACCTTGCTCTTTCTTCCCACATTGTTTGGCACCACCTGTTGCTCAGCTTTTAATTCCTTCCTCCTCTCTTTGTCCCCTGTCATGTACCAGCTATCTGAGTGTCAAAAAATAGATAAATCCATCCAGCCATCCATCCACAACCTCTTTTTCCCATTTTTACACATAGGGTCAGGGGCGTCACTTCAACAGTGACAATCATCTAGAGCCAAGGTTTACATTGCCAGGTAGGTAACCCTGACACAGAAATAAGTAATAAAAATAAATACATAGAATTTTAAAAAAGATGGTCACATTGAATTTTAGACAGAGCAACTTAATCCTTGTTTCACTGACTTATTTTCCTCTTTGCAAGAGCAACTTCTTAGAAATCTGTAGTAGGGAAAAAGACTAACTTTTATTGCTACTGCTTATGCCTGCAGTTCAAAAGAAAAAAAAAACACTTGCATCACACTTAGTTGTTGATATCAGCAAAAAAAAAAATGTTTCATGTATGTCAGAAAATAGAAGCATATTTACAGGTTAATCATTTCAGCTTTACGTTTCTTCATTTCTCATCCTCAGCACAGAAAGACATCTGAAAATATTTAGCTGTCACCTTATTTAACTTCTACTCTGATTAAGTGTCTGTCTCCTAGACTAGCAGTGTGATTGGCACTTCAGGCAGCTATTGTCAATTCAGAAATGTGTTTTCAGAGGTTCTGTGTCACAGGGTTTGCGATAATTACAGAAAATAATGCATTATGACATTTAAGTATAATTAGTAAATCAAAAGATGAAAAACAAGTTTAACCAGTACTGTAACAGGTAAGTTTAACCAGTACTGTAACAGGTAATTTAAGTGTAAATAAGGTGTGACGAATGGGGAACATATAACTGACATAAAACTATATGGCAAACTCTACAGCAAACAAAAGAAATGCTTTATGACCTTTTTTGAACCACAGCTTGTCTTTAACATTTTTTATGAATCAAGTACAGTAGGTAACAATTTTACACAAGTAATCCTATGTCTATGTCTTTGCACTACTAGTGTTTTAAAATCTAACACAGTATCCTCACACCTGCACATTGAACCAAATGCATTTTTTTAATAATCAAATCACAATCTCATAACTTATACAAGACTTCCTCACACCATCATATACTGTACATATAACAACTATTAAGACCCTATATAACTCGCTTTTATTAAAATCTGTTTCAACTTTATGAATTTCTGAAAAAGAAATGTATTCTCAGGACACACTGATTCTGGAAGAGTGTTTTGTTTCTGTACCTATAAATGCTTTATTCATGCCTGCTAACCTAGATAACCAGCTTACAATTGTAGAGAATTATTTATTTTATTTTTTTACTCATTGTAGTCTTAAAATGGCAAAGGCTTTTTCTGGATTTTTTCTGGAGGTCTTGCATGAAATTTTAGCTGGGAGAAGCAAGCACGCTATAATCCACTCAACTTTAGTACTTATGGCGCTCAGATCTGCACTATAAAATGTTGCATACAGCATGTAATCACTGAGTCACCGATTCTCTATTTAGCCTTTTAATACTATTCAGGGAGTTAGCTAGGGAGCCAAAGTCTGTCCTAGCCCCCTTTGGGTGCAAGACAGAGAAACCAAGCCTAGATAGGGCATCATTTCATTAAAGGATGCACATATGCAGACATATAGACATTCACATAAACATACATACACACACACAAACACACACACACACACATACACACACAAACTCTCGTACACTATGCACACACATGCCCGCACATACACACACACACACACACACACACACACACACACACACACACACAAACTCTCGTACACTATGCACACACATGCCCGCACACACACACACACACACACACACACACACACACACACACACACACACACACACACACACTACTATCAGTTCAAAAAGATCATGTCTGTGGGATGTGGAAGAAAACCAATGCACCTGGCAAAACCTCACATGGCCAAGGGAGGATGTGTACACTCTTTACTAAAGGCACCCAACCCAGAACCAAACCAGAGAACCAAGTGACACAGCATAGCAATGCCCTCCAAATGCAACAAAACAAAAATTACTAACAATGTTTATAGGTTCATAGATGTATACTAGGCTAACAACCACAAGGGCCTTTTTAAGCCTAGCCATGCATCACAAATCGCTGACAAATTCTGGTACCCTCGATAAGTGTAAGCAGGGGCTTAGGAGATGAAACATTTATAAGCAGGAGCCTAGGAAATGAACTATTTGCAGCTTGCCTGTGTCCACTAGAGACATAGGTGCCAAGCCAGGGATGAACTTCCTGTTCCCCATCCAATTGTCCAAGTTACACTTGAATTGGGTTAGGGAGGAACTTTGCTTCACATGGATTAGGAGCCTGTTTCACAGATAGGGTAGGCTCTGGGATACATACCTGTCTCTCCAGCAGGTCCTACTTATACTGCAGGAAAGGGTTAAGTCTTTAGAATGGGTAATTCTGGTACTGTCTGTTTTGTGGATATGCAGGAAATATATCAGAGGGGTGGGGGGGGGTATGACAATGCCCTGTATGCCAGGCATAAAGCTCCTTTCATCAACATGTAGGAGACAGAATACAGGGATAGGGCCTTTAGGCAGTCTACATAGGACATTTTACTTACACCCTGTATTCTTTTAGTGAGGAACCTCTGTGGACATTCTAATTGTTGGATATGCCTGGTTAGGTACATACCAAAGGGCATTGTACTCAATTATGAGTTTGATGAATGCCAAATACAGTGGAACAATGACTTCCTTGGACATAGATGCCATACCTGTGTTTATAAGTTGAAATACATTGCATGATTTTCTTACTACTGTAGACACGTGGTCAAAGGCTAGATTACTGTCTATGTGTGTCCGTAAGTCCCTGACTACTGGGTCATCTCTAAGGGGTGTATTGCCAATATGATAGTTACCAAAGTTGGATGACTTCTTTAAGGATGCTATTATACATTTCCTGGCATTTAGTTTTAATCCATGGTTCTGACACCAGTTGTTTGTCTATATCAGCCCTTCCTGGAGAACATTTGTTTTGGTGTGGGATTCAATGAAAGCTCCTGTGACACCTGTGCACTGGCCCAGCAATCAAGGAGCCTCATTCCTCACCACAAACACCAGTGAGGAGCATCCATATAGGGAAAGGATAATAAATACAGACACAGTAAAGTACAATTTCCCTTAAGAGCACACAGAGATCACAGTCAGTCTAGGGCTGGTTTCTCCCTTTCTCTCCAGGTCCCCAATAAGACTCCCCACTGCCACAGCTATAGGGTCCAGATCTCAGCCTAGTGGCAAACTAAAATGTCCAGAACCCTCTCTGTCCAACCAGTGCTTCGTGTCCCTGCCCATGGAGCTGACACACACACACACACACACACACACACACACACACACACACACTCTTTGAGATAAGAGTTTATAAAACCACACAGACACTCCTGGGGAAGGCTGGCACAGGTTCTCCAGCTATGCCCCTTTTACCCAGACTATATGGTAGAAATCACTGCCACCACCCAGCTAATATTTATTAGCTACTCAAAGGCCCTTATGAAAGGGTGTCCAATTATTACTGTGCAATATTATTATCCAAATGGTAAGTGCAACCAAACAGTCAAGACTTATTTGGAGTGACTTGGTACAGTATCACTATATACATGCAATGTACTCTTAGAGCTTAAATTATGTCTACACAAAACAGCCACAGTTGAAAGGTTTAAAAATATTTAATAATAAATAATAAAAACACAAGACAATACTTCTTACTACACAGTGTTAGTCAAGAGTTCAGAGATCAGAGAGAAATACTTAAAATAGTACAGTAGAAAAGGTCTGACATCACAGAAAACAACTTAGTCTAATCTTCCTAATTCCTAGCTATTTCTAAAAGAAAACACAGTTCTAAAATCCTACTTACATATAGAGCAAGACAGTGCTGGTGATGTTGGATGTTCTCAAGACAAATGCTCTAATGCTGTCATTCTTTCTGTCCTTAAATTGATAACACAGTACCACTGATTCATTTCAGATTACATAATTTCTTTCTGGTTCCTAGGCTAACAGACTCTCAGAGGTTAATAGCCCCTTTAATCTTGCAGCTGGTCAGGAATCAGAGCAATAAAAGAAATTATACATGCAAATTCTAGGCATTAACTCTGGCCTCAAAACAATAGGCAGAATTCCTTCATCCAGACATATCACTTCCAAATTTTGACATCAAAGACAGTCATAAAATTCTTGACTTAGCTTTCTTACAGCAGAGTGCACTTTTGTTACATTTTTGCAATTCAATATCCAATGCAGTCTTTTCACATTAAAGAGAACAAGCCTGTGGCTTACATTAATATTTATAAATGACAGAATTATCTACAAATTCTATCTGTCTAGGCTGGCAGCCTTCACCTATTTTCATAACTCCTAATTTGCAATCATCTGCAAATTTATTCAGCCAGAGATCACTGACATTGGCTTTGACTTCATAGAAGTAAATGACAAAAAGGAGTGGTCCAAGGACTGACCCTGAGGGAGTCCACTTGTGACTGGCCTCTTTGTAGAGATGGGCTCCCAATTCTAACTTTCTGGGTCCTGTTTGTGAGCCAGTTGGCTATCCACTGGGTGACATACAAACTTGTACCTAATTTCTTGAGTTTGTCAACAATGCCCATGTGAGGTATTGCATCAAATGCCTTTGCAGGTCAAGGTAGTCAGGGTGAACCATTTTGACCTCATCCATTGTATTGGTGACCTTCATAAAGAAGTCCACCAGGTTAAGTAGGCATGACCTGCCCTTGGTGAAACCAAACTAAGTTGGGTCCATTGTCTGGAAGTTTACTGTATCATTATTGATCATTTCCATGATAATCCTTTCCATGGCTTTGCATATAAGACTAGTGAAACTTATGGGTCTGTAGTTTCCAGGGTCTGTAGATGGCCCTCATTTATGCAGAGGAGTAATCTCCATTCATGAGGCATAAAGCCTGTTTGAAGGCTACAGTTGAATAGCAATTCCAGATGGTCTGATAGGTCATGTTTCATGCTATTTAGAAGGCATCCTGGGATATTGTTTGGGTCCATTGATGCAGTGTTCTTGGCCTTAGAGACAGCATTAAGGACCTGTTCCCTAGTGATAGCAGGGGGAGTTATATTTGAACCTTACAATACCAAACATTTCAAAAGTTTGAGTTTTAATTCTGTCTATACTAGACCAAGAGGCTACATTTTATAAGTAGAACACAAGAGTTAAGACAGTATGCAGTAATAATTACTCTTACCTGATGTTAGAAAAATATGTATTAATGTATAAGTTTAGTGCTTATTAGAAGCTAAAAGGGTTAACACATTTCATTCTATTTTATGTACAGCTTAATTCTTTATGAAATTACAAGACGCTTTTCAAACTGCAGTATGCTTTCTGAAACTGCAAGATGCACTCTGACCTAGTATTTGCTAGCACAGCAAAATTCATGTTTATGCCTTTTGGAAATTTACCGAGAAGCAGGTGATTATCTGCTAGGTCAGGAAAATAATGAATAGAACAATATTGTTTTCTATAATGTTACTGAACTTGAACAATCAGCTCTGTTCATGTTATGAGAACATGCACAACTGCAGAAAAGACTGATACAGTTAAACAAAGACTCCTTGAAGAAATGAACTATAATCTGTACTTGCTTTGTGCTCGAATTAGCCATAGTACCTTGAACGGTAACATTGCATAGTGAGAAGTTGTATCTAACCGGTGGTCATCAAGGCCACGTTGTTTTTCTTAGGAAGTTTTTTTGTAAACTTGATATGCCAGCAGAAAATCATGGACAAACAGCTGCTATGAAATAATATTTAAAGAACTTGTGATTTATTATATCAGCTTAGTAGGCAATGTCTTGTAAGAAATGTATAAGAATAGCTTCACTTCCTGATTCTAGTGAGACAAACTCTGTATTAGCAAGTTTTTGTCTCCTTGCTGCAAGATTAAAGTGCCTTAACCTGAATCTGCCGTGTGTTGATCTTTTTGAAGTTGTTTTTCCTTTGACAGATTGGTCCTTCGGACCGTAAACTCTCACTTCACCTCAGGTCAGATGGGCCAGGTGGCATGAAACCGTACGGGGAAGAGACCACATCGGTTCTTCTGCTCTGAAAGACCTCCGACTGAATTGTCGTTTAAAAGAGGCCAGCCACTTTTCTGATCTGCGACTGGAGGACGAGTTAATGGTTTTCCATCAAACCTGGTGATCAAGCACGGAGGCTCAGGTAAGGTGAGATTTACCTTTTTTCTGTTTTAGATCAGGGACTTAATTTGAATCATCTGTCAGGAGATTTGTTTTGTACAAGTCAGGGACAGGAAGATTACAGTCTTGCCATAGATCAGGGAAACAGAATAGGTAAGGCAGTTATTCTAGATAAACTGTGAAAAAGAAAAATCGTGGTACCACATGAAAATAAGAAGGGTTACATAACATTTTTAACAATATGGGTAATAAGTGCACAAAAAGTTCCCAAGATCCACCGTTAACTGAAGATGCAAAATATATGCAATTACATTGTGCCGACAATGTTAGGTACTATACAAAATGGGTTAATAAATATGAATTTGATGGCAAATTAGAAAAATCCACTCTTATTAAACTTGTCAAACAGCTTAAAACTGACGCAAAAGGTCAGGTAAAAAAGCAATGTCAGTTAGGCATTCCTCAGGCACACAGGTGGATTGAGGAAGCAAACCGTAGGGAACAAAAAAGTAATAATTCAAAAGCTATGTTTTTAGATAAAGAAGACAATAATTTGGTAATAGCATCAGCCCCTCCACCCCCTCCGCTTCCCGCACCAGAAAATGAAGCGAGTGGACAAGCTGGTCCACCTCCGCTATACCCGGCTGTCTCCGCGAAGCCAAGACCATATGTCAGAGATCCCATCGAGACTAGGTCTCAAACACGTAACTTAAGAGGGGATACTGAGTTATAGCAAATGAACAAAAATTCACGAGCTATGAGTGAAGAAGATATATGTACACTCATAGAAGTACCAAATCCTCAGGCAGGACAGGAAGGGCAGGACCTGACTCTCCTAGTATATAGACCGTGGACACCGGAAGACATCCGGAAAGCCACAGAGGGAATTCCCCATCCAAAAGTTAATTTTAGAAAATTCTTAGAAGACTTACAGGGCATGAGGTTACGTTATCATTTAAATGAAGAAGAAGTAGAAAAAGTAGTTAGGCAAATCGTAGGTCCAGATTGGCACATGATCAGTGGCAACTGGAATCCCCGTGACGCAGAACACAAGCCACTCCCACATAGCAACGCAGAACTGGATAACAGTGAAAGGTCTAACAGACTGAATCTCTGAGAAGTGGAAGCCTAGGGCAGACTGGACTTGCATTAATCAATGCATCCAACAAGAAGGTGAAACAGTTGACAGATATTATGCTAGATTATTAGAATGTTTTAATAACCATTGTGGAATGCAGGTACCTGAAGACCAAACACACGATTCCCCGTATGAGCAGCAGCTAAAGAATGCATTTTTGAAAGGCAGTATTTTGCCTATAAACAGCTTTATTACAAAGCACATGGTAGACCATCGTACAAGTAGATTACAGTCACTACTTGAATATGCTAGACATGCCGAAAGGCATTTTAACAGTAAAAAGAAAAAGAAAGCCCAAGTATTTTCTGTAGAAGATGGAGCAGAAGTTTATGTAGTACAGTCCGGGAAAAAGGGCAAGAAAAATGCCCAGGGAAACAAACAATCTGATAATAAGCGATCAGAAGAGTTTGAAGAGAGAAAGAAAAGGGGTGAATGTTTTAAGTGCAGAAAAAAGGGACATTTAGCAAGGATTGCAAGCAAAACAAGAAGGTAGCCATGGAAGATAAGGAGGGTGAGGACTGACTATATGATAGTCAAGAATCACTAGAAGACAGTAACCGAGAAAAGACAAATGCAAATATGATAGAAGGAGTAGAGGATGTGATAGAAGAAATAGAGGAAGTGCAAGAAATCGCAGATGGTGAAGAAAGTGAAATTTTAGACTTAGCATTATTGAGCCTAGAGCTCTATTTAGCAGACACGAAACCGGAAGTTACATTTCTGGTAGAGGGGAGGGAAGTAAAATTCCTGTGTGACTCAGGGGCTTCACGGACCCTGATACATCCTTCCAAACTACCAAAAAATTCAGAATCATTTGATTACATATTAGTGAAAGCAGCTAATGGACAACTGTATCGGGAGCCACTCTCCTATAACATAACAATAACTGACCCTGTTTCAGGGATGACCCAGAAAAGCAAAATTGCTGTTTCTGCAAAATGCCCAGTAAACCTTTTGGGCAGAGATCTTATGCAAATATTTGGCATAGCAGTAGTTCCGACTATGCAGGGTATGGAAGCACAGCAACAAATGGATACTTTTGTGGTGCGACCGGAGGGCGAAACATTTTATTGGTACAGCCAGGACTTGGTCACGACTGGTCCAGGGGCAGTAACCGAAGAACTGATGAACATAGCCATCAGTAAGTCCCCCTCCCTTGACACTGATAAACAGCCTTTTTTGCACTGTACTCTGTATTATTGTAGCACACCAGGGCCTGATAAGGAATATGAGCAAGAAGTGTTTAAAAACCATGCAAACAGATTAGTATTACATAATCTGTACTGGGACACAGAAGGGAACAGTCTAGTTAGCTGTTCATTGCCCCAGGAATTCTTTGCACTCTATAAATCTAATCGATTACCACATATTAGTTTAACTAAGGACAAGAATGTGAAATGGGCAGGCCTAGGAGAAAAAGTCACAAAGTGGGAAAAACAGACGGAGTTAGAATTGTCAGAACAGGGAGTACAGAAGCAGAAGTTAAATTGGATAACACAGACACACCCAGCTGTACACTTGCAGTCCAGCAAGGACAGCTGATTAGCACTCTTACTAGAAGAGGAAGAAAATGCCTTACGGAGCATACAAGAAACTCTCTGGTCACCAGGGAAGTCAAATGTAGGACTAATTTGTACAGCAGGACCAGTTACTATTACACCAAAATCAGAATTTAGACCTCAAAAGAGACAGTATCCCTTAAGGAAAGATGCAGAAGTAGGAATCAAACCTATAATAGCAGCTTTACTTAAGGAAGGAGTACTGGTAGAATCTCCCGATTCACCATTTAACACACCCTTATTTCCTGTCAGGAAAGCAAACAGAGAATGGCGTATGGTCCAAGATTTACAAGCTGTAAATGATGCAGTAATACCTAGAGCACCTACGGTGCCAGATCCACACACCCTATTGAATGATTTGAAGCCTCAGCAGAAGTATTTTTCTGTGGTAGATATTAGCAATGCGTTCTTTTCGATACCGATACACCCTGACAGCCAACATTGGTTTGCATTCACATTTCAGGGGAAAAGGTATACATACACGTGACTACCACAGGGGTATTGTGAAAGCCCAACAATATTCGCACAAGAGATGGCAAGCAACTTGGTGGGGTTTAGCCCACCAAGAGGCAGTCAGATTTTACTTTATGTAGACGACATCCTGCTGGCAGCCCCCACCCAGCAAGAATGCAGAGAAGATACCATAGCATTACTACAATTTTTAGCCACTCGAAGACATAAAGTAAACAAAAACAAGTTGCAGCTTTGGAGAAAGCAGGTTAAATACCTGGGATATGTAATATCCAAAGAAGGCAGAACATTAGATGAAGATAGGAAAATAACAATTTTACAAGCACCCAAACTGACTACCAAGAAGGAAATGATGTCCTTCCTGGGTACGACTAATTTCTGGCGGAGTTGGATTCCAAACTATGCCTTGGAGTCTGCTCCACTAACCAACTTGATATACAAGAAGCCTATGGCAGCACAAGATTTATTACAATGGACACCAGAAGCAGAATCAGCTTTCTGCAAACTGAAACAATTGATAGCATCCTCATTAGTTTTAGGATTACCAAACTATCATAAACATTTTTTCCAAACTGTAGATTGTAAGCAAGGTTACATGACATCAGTGTTAACACAGCAACATGGGGACAAGCAACGCCCCATAGCTTACTATTCATCACAGCTGGACCCAGTGGCACGATCCCTGCCCCACTGTGTACAAGCAGTAGTCTCAGCTGCAATGGCAGTACAGGCTTCGGCCTCAGTAGTGTTGTTCCACCCTCTCACATTGAGAGTGCCTCATGCAGTCGCGATTATTTTACTGCAAGAAAAAGTAGCATATCTTTCTCCTGCTAGACATCTTTCCTGTATGACTATACTCTTGAGCCAACCCCATATGACAATTGAATGATGTACAACTTTAAATCCATCTACCTTGCTCCCGACTCCTGCTGATGGCACACCACACAGCTGCCTGCAGGAGATTGAGCAAAAGACACTGCCTAGAAAAGATCTAACGGATGTTCCCTTGGATGATGCCGAGGTGACATATTACGTGGACGGCTCATGCAGAAGGGGTCCTACAGGGCAGAACCTAGTGGGGTATGCAGTAGTTTCTGATACTGAGATTTTAGAAGCAAAGTCTTTACCACACAACTTATCTGCACAAGCAGCAGAATTGATTGCCTTGACAAGGGCATGTACCTTGGCAAAGGGTAAATGTGTGAACATTTTTACTGACAGCCAGTACGCTTTTTCTACTGTACATGTTTTTGCACAACAATGGAAGAATAGAGAAATGATAACATCTATTGGTAAACCGATTAATCATGCGTAGTTTATTTTAGATTTGTTAGAATCTATTCAGTTACCTCAGAAAGTAGCTATTTGTAAATATATAGCTCATACCAAGCAACAGGATAGGATTTCAAAAGGTAATGCGAGAGCTGATACAGCTGCAAAGCAGGCAGCTCCAGCTTCAGAAGTATTTCTTTTGAGTGAGGAATTACAACCTTCTGAGATTTTAGATTTAGAAATGTTGAAAACAATGCAGACACTTACTACGAAAGTAGAAAAACAGAAATGGATAAAAGAGGAGCAATTCTTGAGAAAGGGCTGTACATCTCCAAAGAAGGAAAACCGATTTTGCCATCTAATTTGTTTAGATATGCAGCTTTGTTGAGCCATGGGCAGTGCCATGTCTCAACAGGGGGGATGGTACAGTTAGTGAACCGAGTGTTCACAGCATATAGATTTACAAACTACACAAAAATTTTTTGTGCAGCATGCCATGTTTGTAACAAGCATCATGCACAAGGGGCATTGAAGCCTATGCAAGGGAGTTTCCCAACACCACCGTACCCATTCCATACTAACTGTATGGATTTCATAGAACTGAACAAATGTGAAAATAAGAAGTATTGTCTTGTCATTATAGATATGTTTTCCAAATGGGTGGAAGCTTTTCTGACCAAAAATCCAGATGCAGCTACTGTTGCAAAAGTCCTTGTTAAAGAAATTATTCCTAGATTTGGCATACCGGAAAAGATCTACAGTGACAATGGCACACACTTTGTAACTCAAACTAGACAACAGTTGAGCCAATATTTCGGAATTTCCTTAAAGAACCATTGTGCATACCACCCACAATCCGCAGGACTAGTAGAGAGGCATAATGGGGTTTTGAAAAACAAACTTAGGAAATTAATTAGTGAGACACAAAAGAACTGGGTGCACTGCCTGCCTCTGGCATTGTTGAGCATGAGAACTGTTCCGAATGCAAAGGGGTTAACTCCTTTTGAAAAATTATTTGGGAGGCCATACTATATACCTCAATGGAAACCTCTCATGCCTGCAGACCAGGAGGCCGACAGTTCACTCGCAGAATACATGAGATGACTTTTAAGTAATAAACAACTTTTGCAGTTAAATTCTGTTTCAGATAAAGAACAAACCAGACCATCGGAAGCAGCAGTAGTCCCAGGCACGTGAGTCTGGGTGAAAGTCATCAAGAGGAAGAATTGGACATCACCGAAGTGGGAAGGGCCATACCAAGTGCTACTGTCAACACCCACTGCAGTCAAGATCGCAGAGCGAGCATACTGGATTCATCTGACACACTGTAAATTGGTTAAAAACTTTGAACTGGACAAAAAACTTGTTACTGTTACACAAGAACAAAATGACCATATACGGAGCAAATAGAAATACAGAACAACCTCAGAAGTATTGCCTGATCATTCTGTTAACCATACTGATAACATTAATCTTTTTGTTGTGGCCTTTCCTTTTTCCAGCCAAACGAGCTGAACTGAATAAACGAGATGCGTTACTCATAGACTGGCATCTGAACTTTAACACTTACCAAGCAATTAAATATGTGTATGCTGAAACGTTTAATGTTTCTAATTGCTGGATTTGCACAGCTATACCAACAGCATACAGGGATTGTTAATGACTGCTGTCCCCCTAGGGGTCAATGAGACCTGGGAAAATTTGATTTTTGATACTACAACTGTGAAACCACAAGACAAAATAGCATTGTACCTGCCTGTTACACAAAAGGGAATTGTATGTTTTTACAAAAATGATACTGTTCAGGTGGGTTGGAGCAATTGTAATGTGACTGTTCCTTACAAATGTTATATCAAAGCTAATAATGCAGGTTATATTTGTGATACAAACTATGACTCATATTTTGAATTAATGCACAAAACGGTTAATGAAGTACAATGTAATCCTGTTCTTTTTAAACAACTATCTATCATTGATAAGAAAATGTTTCATGCAGGGCAAGTATATATTAATACTAAAGTAGAGAATTGTTATTTTGTGTGTGGGAAAAAGGCATACAAATGGTTACCTGAGAATTGGTCCGGCAGTTGTTTATTGGGTTACCTGGTTCCGGCCATACGACACACTGCAGTCTTGCCTCAGGGAAGAATTTGAAATGTCAGAGAGGTCACCAAGAAACCTGGAAATCCAATCAAGAGACCTGAGAATCCAATGGGATGAATCGAAGCAGGCTGGAGAAACCATAACTCCGTAAAAAACAAAGATAAACTGACACACATGGACTTGAGTGACACTATTATATCGTGGGCAGGTATAGCCCCTGCATATGGCACAGTGAAATCGATTTTATTTATTTATTTTTATTTTTATTTTACATTTGTTAACCGGGCTAGTCTGGCTGGATATATTTCCATTTTCAGCAGAGGCCCGGGGAGAAAAGCTCCACAAAGACATAATAACTATTACATAAGATGCAGAAGAGAGCAGCATACAAAGTATTCTGTATCAGGACAATATTATACAAAGAGTCAAACTTATAATAGGCACAAATAAACAGTTGTACAAAAGTGTACTTATGACTCTTTGAAGCAGAACACAGGCATACGTTATTTAAAATATTCAAACATTATAAGAAAGAGAAAAGGGTGTTTAAGGACAGCTAAGTAAGTAGGATAGATTATATTAGAAATTTCTAGGAGTCTTCAGTAAACTGAGTAATATAATTAGGAATGAGAAGGATGAAGGAGAGGTAAGTGATAGAATAGTGAGAAAAAAAAGTAGAAAGGTAGCAAGACCACAGAGATCAAGGGGTAGTGGGATGAGCTAAAATACATGGGTTCAGTCAGGGTTAAGGCAGGGGCATAGCCAGTGTTTAGTAAGGTGGAGTCTAAGTTTTTGTTTGAAGAGGACAGGAGATAAAATAGAAGTTAGTTCAGTGGGCAGTAAGTTCCAGTGTTTACCAATGGAGTTAGAAAACAGGGAGTCACCAGCAAGGTTATTGGATTTGGTAGCTGAGACTAGGAGTTTGTTAGAGGAGAGAGAGCTCAGGTTAGAGTAAGGGGTGAGGAGGTTAGAAAATGAAGGAGTGTTGTTTGGCAGATAAAAAGATTTGTGGATGATGAGAAGTTGAGAAAGAAGCAACATGTTTTGTAATTCAAGCCAGTGAATTTGTTGTAGGTTCAGGCAGTGATGTGTTCTGAATTGATTACCAGTAACAAATCTAGCTATACTATTGTAAGTAGTGGTCAATTTAGTAAGATTAGTTTTCTTTAGGTTGGTGTAAATTGGTGAGGCATAGAGAAGAGTGGAGATGAGATGAGAGTGAGCCAAAGTAGCTTTGGCTGTTGGGGATAGGAATGTTTTAATTCTATAGAGGAGCCCAGTTTTCTATGTACAGTTTTGATAGTGTTGTTTATGTGATAATCAAAGGTAAGATTGTTATCTATTGTCACACCTAGTAGTTTGGTAGAAGAGTCAGGTGTTATGAGAGTATTGTTAATAGAAGAGATAGAGAAGTCCAGTGGGAGGGATCTGGTAGTGGGTTTGTAAAGGAGGAGATTTGATTTTTTGGCATTAAGAAGTAGGCAGCGTTTTAAGAACCATGCTTCCACTAAATGGAATACATTTTGTGTAACAGTTTGAAGCTCTGGGATGGTTTTGCAGAGCAGATGAGTGTGGAGTCATCTGCATATTGTATGCATGTAGCTTGGGGAATAGCTACTTGTAAGTCATTTATGAATAGGGAGAAAAGAAGGGGCCCAAGAATCGAGCCTTGTGGTACACCGAGGAGATTGGGAGAAGAGAGAGAGTTTATTCTCCCAGAGTACCGCTTGTTTCCTGTTAGAAAGATAGGAGGTGAACCATTGGATGGTATTTGGTTCAATAGCAAGTGATTCCAAGATCTTTAGGAGAAGAGGGTGATTGACCATGTCAAAAGCTTTAGATAGGTCGATGAAAAGTGCAAAAGAAAGGGTATTATTATTGCGGTTTTTGTTAATGAAATCAGTAAAAGAAAGGAGAGCAGTAGTAGTACTATGAAAAGGCCTGAAGCCATGTTGACAATGAGATAGTATGTTATGTTTAGTTAAGTGGGACATTAGCTGTTTGTGAATACATTTTTCCATGATTTTTGCTAGTGGAGACAGGAGGGCAATGGGTCTATAATTAGAATATTCTGTAGAGTTTCCACCCTTGTGTAAGGGTATAATGTGTGAAATTTTCCAGATATCAGGGATGTTTCTTTCATTAATGGTTCTGTTAATAAGAATTGAAATGGGATAGGCTATTTCTATGGCTGCTTTTTGAAGAAATTCAGATGGAAGTTGATCGGCTGATGGAGTACATGGCTTAAGATTTTGAATACATTTTAGGATAAAGGTGGTAGAGATGGGCTGAATAGTAAAGCTTGGTAAATTAGTGGTGGCATGTTGAGGAACATTGGAGTTTTCAGATGAAAGGTGAGAGGCTAGTGAGTTTATAGTATCAGTGAAAAAGGAGTTGAAGGTGTTTGCAGTTTCAAGGGAAGAAATTTTGTCAGATCCCAAGGGGGAGGGAGTGGAAGTTTGTCCAGGGTGTAGAAGTTTGTTCAATGTTGCCCTGAATTTTTGGGGATTGTTGTGATTAGATTGCTGAAGGTTACTATAGTAGTGTTTTTTATCAGAAAGAATAGCTTTTTTGGTAATGTTTCTTAGTTGTCTAAAGGTTTGATGATCTAAGGGTAGCTTAGTAGTTCTCCAATGTTGCCAGAGTTTGTTTCTGAGCAATATTTTCTGTCTTGTTTCTTTTGATAGCCAGGGGCTGGTTTAGTTTTATTCTTATAGTACGCTTTGGAGCATGGGTATCTAAGATAGTTAAGAATTTGGTATTAAAGTAGTGAACTGCTTCATTAAGGGAAGAGTTTTAGTGGAGTCCAGTCACATGCATTGAGTTCAGTTTTAAATAGAGTGGGGTTAAAATGTTTGATACTTCGTGCGGTCCTGACTGAAAGGGTATTTGTAGTGATATTCTTTTGCCTTATGATATAGGTTAAGTTATGGTCACTGATATCATCAGGCAGGGTCCCTGCTTGGTAATTTAGTTGGGGTTTGTTAACAAGGATCCAATCAAGTATACTTTCTTTGTTGTTAGGTTTATTAGTTCTAGTAGGGGTATTTATAGTTTGGGTAAAGTTATGGAGATTAATATGGCAGGATGGGTTGTTAGAATTAACTGAGTACCAATTAAGGTTAAAGTCTCCAAGTATTATGGTTTCTTGTGGGTAGTTAGTGGAAGCCCAGCTAAGAATACTTTCTATGCTTGAGGAGTTATTTCCAGGTGGAAGGTAGGTACAGATAATGTAGATGGCTTTATTAGGGTTGAGTTGAAACTTAGTTATAAGGAGTTCAGTATTGGTGTTTTCAGGGGTCATAGGAATTGTGGATATATTAAGTTCGGTTTTAAAAATGAGGGCTACTCCTCCACCTTTACGATTATTGTGGTCTAATCGTAAGATGTTGTAGCCTGGGGGAATGATTTCAGTATCTTTAGTGTAGGGCTTTAACCAGGTTTCTGTTAAACAGAGAATGTCAAATGAGTGACATTGCAGAAGAGTGAAGTTGAGTGATTTTGTTGTTGACACTTTGAATATTTAGGTGTCCTAAGAGTAAAATGTTAGACTTAGAGATTGGTAGTGGAAGTAGTGAGTTAGGGATTCTTGGGGTGTCTTTGGAGGAGGTCTTTGAAGGACCAGGGTTTGGGTGTATATCACCATCTGTCAGGGTAGTGGGCCTATATACTGAGTGTGGTTGAATAGTTAGATAAAGTTTATTTTTTCCTTTCCTTGACAAGAGATTATTACTATTGTTGTGGGATAGTCTATGATATTTTGCTAGCAGGTAGCAGGAGGTTGATGTAATGTTAGAGTGGCTACAATTTAGGGTTATGAGTTCAGTGGCAGTTTGCCTTGAAGAGCTTTTAAGGTGGTAGTTATATTCTATTTCATAGGAGGTCAAGAGGTAAGGAAGTGTGAGTATTAGAGAGAAGTAACAGGGCTATTAGTTTAGTTAAGATGTTTTTTGTTATAAAGGTTTTGGAAGTAGAAGTGGTGGTAATTTGAGACATGATGAGAGGAGGTTGGAAGAGATTATAGTGGTAAAGGGTGGGATAGGTATAATTATAGGATGACGAGGCTAGAAGGTAAGTGTTATAGGATAGTTTAGGGATAGAGAGGGAAGGGGGATATGTAGTGTGGGGAGGGATTTGGGAAAAAAAATTTAAGAAGGTAGAGTAGCAAGTGAGGTAGTAGTATGTGATAGGTGTGTTATGAAGGGGGTGTGGACTGTGAGGTATAAGTGTAGGAGTGCGTGGGGTGGGTGGGATAAGGGGGTAGGGAGCGAGGCGGGGCAGAAACAGACAGAGGAGTGGGAGCGTAGGCAATCAGCCCAGCTGAGGAGCAGAGGCACTACTTAGTTTGAAAAGAGTGATTATAATGTAAAGTAAGAGTAAGGAGTGAGACAGGAGTGAACTCAGAGGTAACTTAGTAGAGTATCAGCAAGCTTACAAAGAGTACAAGAACAGCCAGTAAAATATGTCACATTCAGTTCTTGTACATAAAGATGTTAACATACTGGTGTAAACGTGTAATTTGTAAGTCGAGTTACTTACTGCAGGAAGAGCTGCCCGAGCAGGGAGGACAGCAACCAGGACTTGCCGAGCGTGGAAAAGATGGCGTCAGCTTGATTGTGGGTATATTTATAAGGTTTGGGAGGTAATAGGTGGAAGTGGGAGGGGAGATAACATGTAAGGTGATAACTGGAAAACCCGTGAGAAAGGCAGGGTTAGTACACAATAGGGGAGGAGATTAGGTTAAAGGAAGAGCACCGTGTGATTAGCCACGGGTGGTAGAAACCACAGCGGAGAGAAGGAGAGGAAACAATCAGCGAGAAAAGGTGAAAAAAGTTAGGAGAAATAGATATGTAGAGTAGAGGGATAGTATCAAAGTAAAAAGCAGATTTGGGAGCTGAGAAAACTGTCCAAACTTCTCGAAGTAATGAGCAATGCAATTTTTTCTGCTCTCGAATTAGTGACTGATGAACTGAACGCTATGAGAACTGTGGTGCTTCAAAACCGCATGGCTCTCGACTATACCCTAGCGGCGAAAGGTGGTACGTGCGCTTTAATAAAAGAGGAGTGCTGTTCGTATATTCCTGACAACCAGCATGAGATAAACAACCATCTTGAGGTGATTCAGCAAGTGTCAGACATGACCAAACCAGGCCCAAACCCATTGACAGATTTTTTCCAGAATTTGTTTGTGGGGGGTAGCATCCTAATGAACATCCTGATTGCCATTTGCGTGGGATTACTCCTACAGTATGCGTTCTGAAACTGCAAGAAGCTCTCTGACCTAGTATTTGCTAGCACAGCAAAATTCATGTTTATGCCTTTTGGAAATTTACTGAGAAGCAGGTGATTATCTGCTAGGTCAGGAAAATAATGAATAGAACAATACTGTTTTCTATAATGTTACTGAACTTGAACAATCAGCTCTGTTCGTGTTATGAAAACATGCACAGCTGCAGAAAAGACAGATACAGTTAAACAAAGACTGCTTGAAGAAATGAACTATAATCTGTACTTGCTTTGTGCTCGAATTAGCCATAGTACCTTGAATGGTAACATTGCATAGTGAGAAGTTGTATCTGACCGGTGGTCATCAAGGCCACGTTGGTTTTCTTAGGAAGCTTTTTTTGTAAACTTGATATGCCAGCAGAAAATCATGGACAAACAGCTGCTATGAAATAATATTGAAAGAACTTGTGATTTATTACGTCAGCTTAGTAGGCAATGTCTTGTAAGAAATGTATAAGAATAGCTTCACTTCCTGATTCTAGTGAGACAAACTCTGCATTAGCATGTTTTTGTCTGCTTGCTGCAAGATTAAAGTGCCTTAACCTGAATCTGCCCTGTGTTGATCTTTTTGAAGTTGTTTTTCCTTTGACACCTGAATAGATGAAGATGCTTGTATCTAAACAAGCCCATCAGTTTATTGCCACAACAGTTGGCTTCCACTGCCTATTGTCTATACATAAATATTAATTAATTTAAAGGAACTGGCAAGTCATAAGCTGCTGTATTCATTTAGTACCACTTGTGTTACAGGATTTGATATGGAGTTAAGAATTTTGCATGAAATGTTTTCAGAAAGTTATTTCTGAGTGAACTAACTAAACTGAGGGTAGAACTCCCAACACATCACAAGATAATGCTGAGATTATTAATTTACTAAGTAATCAACTATAATAGATCATTTCAATCATGTCTTAAGTCAATGGGACACAGTGATGCACTAAACAGCAAAATATCAAACAGAGGATTTCAGATAACATTATATAGGTAGTTGCTAGGCATGCAGCCCAAGACACTACTGAAGAACCTCACCCAGTTGGAATAGAAAACTGCCTGGTGAAGTGGTTTGTTCAGTGTCACACAGTAGATAAATGCTAAACTCCTGGTGAACAATCCTATAACTTATACAAGATTTCCTCACACTATCATTTTATTATAAAATCTATTAAAACCCTGTCTAATGTTTATCTTCTGTATTATGTTTCATATTTTCCGTGCATTATTTTTGCTAAATGTGCACTCTTAAATACTTCATTCTTAAACTGCACTGCAAATTTTCCCAAAACCTCTTAGCTTTCATGCAATTCACTAACACGTTCCACACTCTCCTCAGCTTTATATACTGCATATAATCTTTCCTGCATCTGTTTATAGTTCACCAAACCTTTTACCTGCAATTTCTACAACATTAGCAACCATAAAAAATCCTGCATTTTTTCAACATCGTTAAATGTCATTTGTATATCTTTGAATCTCATTTGCATTACTTTCTTTAGTTTATTCCTTAATTCACTCATTCCTTACCATGGCTGAACAAACTAATATTTTTCCATTGTTCATTCTTACCATAATCATCTGTGTTCTAATCTTCCCCATCTTCAAACTTCCAGAGTTTAATTTTGCACTCATATTCCTCAATTGTTTTGGTTTACATTGATTTGCCTTTATTTTCCACTCCTTAAAATGTGCCATACTTTTCTGTAGTTTCCCATATCAGATCCCCAATATATTTTATGATTTTGCCTTTTATTTCTAATACCTGAAACAAGTTTTGGAATATTAAAATAAAAAAGTAAAATTGGACTCAAACCCTGTATCAGCAACATGAATCAATAAAGGCAGGCCTAGGCGTAGTGTAGTTTTGGAATATTAAATGTTCTATATGGTTAATTAACACCAACCCACCTTCTTCCCTTATCCAGTATAATACCCCTCTCTTAATTGAGTTCAGCTGTGACTCTCAAAGACATTCAAACACAGTTTCAACATTTTTGTCTCTTTCTCTCTTGGAAAAGGAAATATTTCTTCAAAATATCCCAACTTACTCAAAAATACTGTGTGACTCAAATACCTGTTTTTATGATGAAAACATAACTTACAAGCATTGCACACATTCCCAATCGTCCATATATCTTCTATTATCTCCACTCATTCATCCATGTCTACCTGTCACTTTCCAGACTTCATCCCTAATACACTCACTTCTTATTTCCCAAAATACACTTCTCCTATACTAACCACATCTCCATATATTTTACTTTTTTGTTTATTTGATTTCAAGCCTATGTATTTTCATTTCTTTTCTCTTTAATCACCTCAATATTCTGTTTATTGCTAGTAGCTACCATCAAATCATATGATTCAGGCATCTTTATTTCTTCCAATATCTCACAACTGGTATTTCTACAGAGGGCTGAGTTTGAAATTCCACAAGTGTCAGTTGCACAGAGCACAAGATACAGAGGAACACAGCACCAATCACTGTTTTCCATTGGAAATCACTGTCAGTGTGAGTTTTAAGTGGGCACCAGCATTGATTCCCTTCTTTTGTGAGATTGCTCCCTTCTTTGAGTAAGTTCAAATGTGAAGTTGGAATTTGTAAGTTTGGGTGTGAATGCTTGCTACCCACATTGGAGGGGGGTTCAGCAGTCTTGTTCCCTGCACAAACACTTTAAATTAACATTTTCACCTTTGTTTAGGGAATTATTTATACAACATTTTTAACGCTCACAGTTTGTTGTTCAATGATCCATAGAAGAACTTCCAAACCAGCCTCTTTTAAATATTTACTACATTCTTCTACAATGTCATTGATAACCAATCCAAAATTAACCATACACAAGGGCCACTTTTGATTCACTCATTTCTGTACCCTACATATCCTCATACCCTACAGAATCAAATGCTTTCCCATGACAGATACTAATTATATCCCTTCATCAAGACATTTATCGATATTATTACTTCCTTCACTAAAAGTTACATCTCTTATCTGCTTCCATTTTATTCCAAACACTCCCTCATTATAAATCTTTTCTCTATATCTTCAACATTCTTTCCTGTAAAATCTTTAAAGCAACTCATATAATCTATATTACTTAAAGTAACTGGCCTCCAGTGTTTAAATTCCTCTCCCCTTTTTTTAAAAATAAACATTATGACTTCCTCACATTTCTTCTCTTCTACTATCCCCCAAAATACATTCGGGAAAGCTTTTTGTTATCTGTTGCACATTCCTTTTCTTAGAAATATATAGAAAATATCATCTAGTCCTGGAGCAGACCATTTACTTACCTTACCCAAAACCATACCAAATTGTTCCATTGTCAATTCCTTTTACAACTCTCTGTTGTCTTCCCCTGACAGCATCTTCTGTCTTCAATGTCTCTCTCTTCCTCTTTTTAATACATTTCCTTCATATATTGTTCCACTATTCTTATAATTGCTTTCTGCACTTACAGGCTGATAGGGAAGTACTAGTCTAGTTGCCCCTGTGGGGCCAACTTAAGCCTAGGCAGTTTCCCTTTTTGTGTTCAAAATAACCTATCCCATTTGGTTATAGAATGGCCTTACCTATACTATGGTCAATAATTATATATTACCCCTAATGAGAATAAGTGGGATCACAACATAGATAATTTGATGGGACCCTCGCATGGGATAAAGCATTTAGGAGCTGCCTCTACACATTAGTAGTATGTGGGCAGTTCTGGGGTAAATTTTCTTTTTCCCATCCATAGATCTATGTTGTGCTTGAAAATAGACTAGGATGAACTTTATTTTATGTGGATGGGGAGTCTGTTCCACAGCAGCGGTATCCTTTGAGAGATACACCTGTCCCACCTAACCATTTTGTTGACATTGCAGAAGAGAGTTAGATGGCCACACTGAATATTTATGATGCCATTTGACTTACTGATGTGCAGTAAATCCATTAGTAATGGGTTGGAAGATGCCTGGTATGACAGACACAGGTCAACTCTTAGCAGTCTTTAGGATACCAAGTATAGTGACAAGGCTTTGAGTGGGACCATATAGGACATGTTGTTTAGGTCTTGTATCCATTTAGTAAGGTATCTCTGTGGGTGTTCCAGTTGTTGCATGTCTTTACACAGATACATGCCAAAGGCAGCATTATATTCAATGACTGGCCTAATGAGGGCTGAGTAAAGGGGGACAATGACATTACTAGATCTAGACACAATCACTTTGTATATAGAAGGGCTTTCTTACAACAATAGATACATGTTGGTCAAAAGTTAGATCAAAGTGAACATATGTTCCCAAATCTCAGACAACTGGGACAATTCTTTGGAGGGTATTGTAGATGCACTAGTTCCATGAGGTAGATGGCTTCCCAAAGGATACAGTAATGCATTTTTGGACTTTAGTTTCACTCCAAGATTTTGGCAACATTTATTTATTTGAGACAAGCCTTCCTTCAGGATGTATAAGTCATTTGGGGATTCAATGGCTAATCCCAGCTTGCAGCCATCTGCAAAATTAGTCAGACAGAGCCCTTTGATACTGGCTTTTACTTCAGAAAAGTAGAAGCCAAACAGGAGAATTCCCAGCACAGAACCCCTGGGGACTTCATTGGTGACTGGTCTCTTTGTGGTGGTAAATTCCAACTATTTTGATTAACTGTCTACTATCTGTGAGACAGTTGATAATCCAGTGAGTGACATAGGGGTTTATTCCTAGTTTATTTAGCTTTTCTACTATGCCTGAGTGGGGATTTGTTTCAAAGGCTTTGGCCATATCAAGGTATGCAATGTGTACCATTTTGCCCTTGTCCATTGTTTTGGTGATCATTTTAAAAAAGAATCTACCAGACTGAGTAAGCATGACCTGCCCTTTATGAATCCAAACAGAGACAGGTCCAGTGTATGGAGGTTCCCTATGTCTTGATTGATTAATTCCATGATAAGTCTTTCTATGACTTTCGTTATGAGGCTGGTCAGATTTATGGGTGTGGAATTGCTTGGGTCTGTGGAAGGTCCTCCCTTATCCAAGCTCTTCAAGCTTTCCCATGTACTTTCTTGTTTAACTATCTTACTAGAAAATGGTGATACCACCTATTTCTTTGCTTGCACCAAACATTTCTGCTCAAAAATAGTCTTCAGTTCTGTCCTGATTTCTTTTATTTCCCTCTCTCATCATATTCTAAACTAATCTCCCTTTTGTAATTTATTCATTTTGAATTTGTCAGCCAGGGTAATGTTTGTTTATACCCTCTCAATATCCTACCATATTCTCTTTTCCCACATATTTCTTTCCATTTGACAACACACTATATATATATATATATATATATATATATATATATATATATATATATATATATATATATATATATATATATATATCATTATACTCTATCCACCGAGAAGTCCAATTTGTTTACATAATCCCTGAAAGTCATATGCTCGTCCTATAATAAACTACCTTTTTTCATATTATTTGTTGCTATCACTATACCATTCAATTGTCTATCCCTTTATTTCTCTAATCCTCTCCATATCTTTCCCAATCACCTACCACAACATTGAATGATCCATACATTCCATATTTTTCTTTCCACTTTGCAATGCGACTAAACTGTTAACCAGTAGATAATAATACATTTCAGTTTTTATTGTTCCTCTTTTATATGTATACCCTGAGTATTCATCCAAAACTAACTTTCTATAATTCTTATTTCATGAAATATTCATATATTTATTTCATTATTTTCCTTTATTTTTCTTGGGTTACAGTTTGCATCACCTATTAAAACTATATTGTGCTAATTCTATTTCCTTAATGCTGGTGTTTGCATATACAACAATTAATCTGAAAAGTACCCCTTATTTTGAAATTACACTCTATCATCATTCTTGGCATACCTACAATCACACTAAGTATTTTGATGTTCTCTCACAATAATAACTCATAACACATCATTCCCTAAACAGAACAAAATTCTGTAACCCACCATCTTTGTAGTTGTTCTTTTTGTTTCACTATTAAGCTCCAAACATCTAATAAACATAATACAGGTACATTTATCACAGACAGTCAATACTCCTGACTTAATTAATGATAATGAACTTGCAAAACTATCCCTGAACTTTTTTGCAATGTTTTTCTTTTCATCTATCTTTTCCTCTTTCCTTCGGAACTGCCTTTTCCTTCCTTCACTCTATTATTAATGTTGTCAGGACTTGCAAATGCAGTAATAGCACTGACATTATACCCTTCCTTCACTCTATTATTAATGTTGTCAGGACTTTTGTATGCAGTATCAGCATTGACATTATACCCTCCTTCACTCTATTATTAATGTTGTCAGGACTTGCAAATGCAGTAATAGCACTGACATTATACCCTTCCTTCACTCTATTATTAATGTTGTCAGGACTTGCAAATGCAGTAATAGCACTGACATTATACCCTTCCTTCACTCTATTATTAATGTTGTCAGTACTTGCGTATGCAGTATTAGCATTGACATTATACCCTTCTTTCACTCTATTATTAATGTTGTCAGGACTTGCATATGCAGTATTAGCATTGACATTATACCCTTCCTTCACTCTATTATTAATGGGGTCAGGACTTGAGTATGCAGTATTAGCATTGACATTATACCCTTCCTTCACTCTGTTATTAATGTTATCAGGACTTGCATATGCAGTATTAGCATTGACATTATACCCTTCCTTCGCTCTGTTATTAATGTTATCAGGACATGCGTATGCAGTATTAGCATTGACATTATACCCTTCCTTCACTCTATTATTAATGTTGTCAGGACTTGCATATGCAGTATTAGCATTGACATTATACGCTTCCTTCACTCTATTATTAATGTTGTCAGGACTTGCATATGCAGTATTAACATTGACATTATACCCTTCCTTCACTCTATTATTAATGTTGTCAGGACTTGCATATGCAGTATTAGTATTGATATTATACCCTTCCTTCACTCTATTATTAATGTCAGGACTTGCGTATGCAGTATTAGCATTGACATTATGCCCTTCCTTCACTCTATTATTAATGTTGTTAGGACTTTCATATGCAGTTTTAGCATTGACATTATACCTTTCCTTCACTCTATTATTAATGTTCTCCGGACTTGCGTATGCAGTATTAGCATTGACATTATACCCTTCCTTCACTCTATTATTAATGTTCTCCGGGCTTGCGTATTGCGGTTTAGGAAAAGAGAATACCCGGAGAAATTATTAAATGGCTTGATAGATGAAGTCACTAGGAAAAGATTTAATGGTGATTTATTCCCCCTTTTATCGGCCAATAAACCTAACCCTAGTGTTGAATTAGGTACAAATGAACACTTAGGGTTGGAAGTAAATAATTCAGGTCTGGTATATAATCAGGAGAAAAGGTCCAAATGTTCACTTTCTAATTTCATTACTACTTTCTTTCAAGGGGTAGGAAGTCTGAAACACATTTTTGAGAAAAATTGGTGTTTCTTACTTAATGATGTGGAAATTAACAAAATTGTTGCACCAGAACCTAGATTTACTTATAGACGGGGTTTGAACCTGAAGGAGATTTTGGAACAAGGGGTAATTCCATTTATAAACCCCATTGTGGCATGTACAAATGTGAATCTTGTTCTTGGTGCAAATATA
>NC_056729.1:1369245484-1369260484 GCF_019279795.1 Protopterus annectens
TTTTTTTAAATTTTAAATTTTAAAATTTTTCTTAACCTTTTTTTTTTTGTTTTTTGGGGAAAATTTTTTCCCCCTTTCCCTTTTATTTTTTAATTTTAGGTTTTTTGTTAAATCTTCTTCACTCCATTATTAATGTTGTCAGGACTTGCGTATGCAGTATTAGCATTGACATTATACCCTTCCTTCACTCTATTATTAATGTTGTCAGGACTTGCATATGCAGTATTAGCATTGACATTATACCCTTCCTTCACTCTATTATTAATGTTGTCAGGACTTGTATGCAGTATTAGCATTGACATTATACCCTTCCTTCACTCTATTATTAATGTTGTCAGGACTTGCATATGCAGTATTAGCATTGACATTATACCCTTCCTTCACTCTATTATTAATGTTGTCAGGACTTGCGTATGCAGTATTAGCATTGACATTATACCCTTCCTTCACTCTATTATTAATGTTGTCAGGACTTGCATATGCAGTATTAGCATTGACATTATACCCTTCCTTCACTCTATTATTAATGTTGTCAGGACTTGCATATGCAGTATTGACATTATACCCTTCCTTCACTCTATTATTAATGTTGTCAGGACTTGCATATGCAGTATTAGCATTGACATTATACCCTTCCTTCACTCTATTATTAATGTTGTCAGGACTTGCATATGCAGTATTAGCATTGACATTATACCCTTCCTTCACTCTATTATTAATGTTGTCAGGACTTGCATATGCAGTATTAGCATTGACATTATACCCTTCCTTCACTCTATTATTAATGTTGTCAGGACTTGCATATGCAGTATTAGCATTGACATTATACCCTTCCTTCACTCTATTATTAATGTTGTCAGGACTTGCATATGCAGTATTAGCATTGACATTATACCCTTCCTTCACTCTATTATTAATGTTGTCAGGACTTGCATATGCAGTATTAGCATTGACATTATACCCTTCCTTCACTCTATTATTAATGTTGTCAGGACTTGCATATGCAGTATTAGCATTGACATTATACCCTTCCTTCACTCTATTATTAATGTTGTCAGGACTTGTATGCAGTATTAGCATTGACATTATACCCTTCCTTCACTCTATTATTAATGTTGTCAGGACTTGCATATGCAGTATTAGCATTGACATTATACCCTTCCTTCACTCTATTATTAATGTTGTCAGGACTTGCGTATGCAGTATTAGCATTGACATTATACCCTTCCTTCACTCTATTATTAATGTTGTCAGGACTTGCATATGCAGTATTAGCATTGACATTATACCCTTCCTTCACTCTATTATTAATGTTGTCAGGACTTGCATATGCAGTATTAGCATTGACATTATACCCTTCCTTCACTCTATTATTAATGTTGTCAGGACTTGCATATGCAGTATTAGCATTGACATTATACCCTTCCTTCACTCTATTATTAATGTTGTCAGGACTTGTATGCAGTATTAGCATTGACATTATACCCTTCCTTCACTCTATTATTAATGTTGTCAGGACTTGCATATGCAGTATTAGCATTGACATTATACCCTTCCTTCACTCTATTATTAATGTTGTCAGGACTTGCATATGCAGTATTAGCATTGACATTATACCCTTCCTTCACTCTATTATTAATGTTGTCAGGACTTGCATATGCAGTATTAGCATTGACATTATACCCTTCCTTCACTCTATTATTAATGTTGTCAGGACTTGCATATGCAGTATTAGCATTGACATTATACCCTTCCTTCACTCTATTATTAATGTTGTCAGGACTTGCATATGCAGTATTAGCATTGACATTATACCCTTCCTTCACTCTATTATTAATGTTGTCAGGACTTGCATATGCAGTATTAGCATTGACATTATACCCTTCCTTCACTCTATTATTAATGTTGTCAGGACTTGCATATGCAGTATTAGCATTGACATTATACCCTTCCTTCACTCTATTATTAATGTTGTCAGGACTTGCATATGCAGTATTAGCATTGACATTATACCCTTCCTTCACTCTATTATTAATGTTGTCAGGACTTGCATATGCAGTATTAGCATTGACATTATACCCTTCCTTCACTCTATTATTAATGTTGTCAGGACTTGCATATGCAGTATTAGCATTGACATTATACCCTTCCTTCACTCTATTATTAATGTTGTCAGGACTTGCATATGCAGTATTAGCATTGACATTATACCCTTCCTTCACTCTATTATTAATGTTGTCAGGACTTGTGTATGCAGTATTAGCATTGACATTATACCCTTCCTTCACTCTATTATTAATGTTGTCAGGACTTGCATATGCAGTATTAGCATTGACATTATACCCTTCCTTCACTCTATTATTAATGTTGTCAGGACTTGCATATGCAGTATTAGCATTGACATTATACCCTTCCTTCACTCTATTATTAATGTTGTCAGGACTTGCGTATGCAGTATTAGCATTGACATTATACCCTTCCTTCACTCTATTATTAATGTTGTCAGGACTTGCGTATGCAGTATTAGCATTGACATTATACCCTTCCTTCACTCTATTATTAATGTTGTCAGGACTTGCATATGCAGTATTAGCATTGACATTATACCCTTCCTTCACTCTATTATTAATGTTGTCAGGACTTTTGTATGCAGTATTAGCATTGACATTATACCCTTCCTTCACTCTATTATTAATGTTGTCAGGACTTGCATATGCAGTATTAGCATTGACATTATACCCTTCCTTCACTCTATTATTAATGTTGTCAGGACTTGCATATGCAGTATTAGCATTGACATTATACCCTTCCTTCACTCTATTATTAATGTTGTCAGGACTTGCGTATGCAGTATTAGCATTGACATTATACCCTTCCTTCACTCTATTATTAATGTTGTCAGGACTTGCATATGCAGTATTAGCATTGACATTATACCCTTCCTTCACTCTATTATTAATGTTGTCAGGACTTGCATATGCAGTATTAGCATTGACATTATACCCTTCCTTCACTCTATTATTAATGTTGTCAGGACTTGCGTATGCAGTATTAGCATTGACATTATACCCTTCCTTCACTCTATTATTAATGTTGTCAGGACTTGCATATGCAGTATTAGCATTGACATTATACCCTTCCTTCACTCTATTATTAATGTTGTCAGGACTTGCATATGCAGTATTAGCATTGACATTATACCCTTCCTTCACTCTATTATTAATGTTGTCAGGACTTGCATATGCAGTATTAGCATTGACATTATACCCTTCCTTCACTCTATTATTAATGTTGTCAGGACTTGCATATGCAGTATTAGCATTGACATTATACCCTTCCTTCACTCTATTATTAATGTTGTCAGGACTTGCATATGCAGTATTAGCATTGACATTATACCCTTCCTTCACTCTATTATTAATGTTGTCAGGACTTGCATATGCAGTATTAGCATTGACATTATACCCTTCCTTCACTCTATTATTAATGTTGTCAGGACTTGCATATGCAGTATTAGCATTGACATTATACCCTTCCTTCACTCTATTATTAATGTTGTCAGGACTTGCATATGCAGTATTAGCATTGACATTATACCCTTCCTTCACTCTATTATTAATGTTGTCAGGACTTGCGTATGCAGTATTAGCATTGACATTATACCCTTCCTTCACTCTATTATTAATGTTGTCAGGACTTGCGTATGCAGTATTAGCATTGACATTATACCCTTCCTTCACTCTATTATTAATGTTGTCAGGACTTGCATATGCAGTATTAGCATTGACATTATACCCTTCCTTCACTCTATTATTAATGTTGTCAGGACTTGCATATGCAGTATTAGCATTGACATTATACCCTTCCTTCACTCTATTATTAATGTTGTCAGGACTTGCGTATGCAGTATTAGCATTGACATTATACCCTTCCTTCACTCTATTATTAATGTTGTCAGGACTTGCTTATGCATTGACATTATACCCTTCCTTCACTCTATTATTAATGTTGTCAGGACTTGCGTATGCAGTATTAGCATTGACATTATACCCTTCCTTCACTCTATTATTAATGTTGTCAGGACTTGCGTATGCAGTATTAGCATTGACATTATACCCTTCCTTCACTCTATTATTAATGTTGTCAGGACTTGCATATGCAGTATTAGCATTGACATTATACCCTTCCTTCACTCTATTATTAATGTTGTCAGGACTTGCGTATGCAGTATTAGCATTGACATTATACCCTTCCTTCACTCTATTATTAATGTTGTCAGGACTTGCATATGCAGTATTAGCATTGACATTATACCCTTCCTTCACTCTATTATTAATGTTGTCAGGACTTGCATATGCAGTATTAGCATTGACATTATACCCTTCCTTCACTCTATTATTAATGTTGTCAGGACTTGCATATGCAGTATTAGCATTGACATTATACCCTTCCTTCACTCTATTATTAATGTTGTCAGGACTTGCATATGCAGTATTAGCATTGACATTATACCCTTCCTTCACTCTATTATTAATGTTGTCAGGACTTGCATATGCAGTATTAGCATTGACATTATACCCTTCCTTCACTCTATTATTAATGTTGTCAGGACTTGCATATGCAGTATTAGCATTGACATTATACCCTTCCTTCACTCTATTATTAATGTTGTCAGGACTTGCATATGCAGTATTAGCATTGACATTATACCCTTCCTTCACTCTATTATTAATGTTGTCAGGACTTGTGTATGCAGTATTAGCATTGACATTATACCCTTCCTTCACTCTATTATTAATGTTGTCAGGACTTGCATATGCAGTATTAGCATTGACATTATACCCTTCCTTCACTCTATTATTAATGTTGTCAGGACTTGCATATGCAGTATTAGCATTGACATTATACCCTTCCTTCACTCTATTATTAATGTTGTCAGGACTTGCATATGCAGTATTAGCATTGACATTATACCCTTCCTTCACTCTATTATTAATGTTGTCAGGACTTGCGTATGCAGTATTAGCATTGACATTATACCCTTCCTTCACTCTATTATTAATGTTGTCAGGACTTGCATATGCAGTATTAGCATTGACATTATACCCTTCCTTCACTCTATTATTAATGTTGTCAGGACTTGCATATGCAGTATTAGCATTGACATTATACCCTTCCTTCACTCTATTATTAATGTTGTCAGGACTTGCATATGCAGTATTAGCATTGACATTATACCCTTCCTTCACTCTATTATTAATGTTGTCAGGACTTGCATATGCAGTATTAGCATTGACATTATACCCTTCCTTCACTCTATTATTAATGTTGTCAGGACTTGCATATGCAGTATTAGCATTGACATTATACCCTTCCTTCACTCTATTATTAATGTTGTCAGGACTTGCATATGCAGTATTAGCATTGACATTATACCCTTCCTTCACTCTATTATTAATGTTGTCAGGACTTGCATATGCAGTATTAGCATTGACATTATACCCTTCCTTCACTCTATTATTAATGTTGTCAGGACTTGCATATGCAGTATTAGCATTGACATTATACCCTTCCTTCACTCTATTATTAATGTTGTCAGGACTTGCGTATGCAGTATTAGCATTGACATTATACCCTTCCTTCACTCTATTATTAATGTTGTCAGGACTTGTGCATGCAGTATTAGCATTGACATTATACCCTTCCTTCACTCTATTATTAATGTTGTCAGGACTTGCGTATGCAGTATTAGCATTGACATTATACCCTTCCTTCACTCTATTATTAATGTTGTCAGGACTTGCATATGCAGTATTAGCATTGACATTATACCCTTCCTTCACTCTATTATTAATGTTGTCAGGACTTGCATATGCAGTATTAGCATTGACATTATACCCTTCCTTCACTCTATTATTAATGTTGTCAGGACTTGCATATGCAGTATTAGCATTGACATTATACCCTTCCTTCACTCTATTATTAATGTTGTCAGGACTTGCATATGCAGTATTAGCATTGACATTATACCCTTCCTTCACTCTATTATTAATGTTGTCAGGACTTGCATATGCAGTATTAGCATTGACATTATACCCTTCCTTCACTCTATTATTAATGTTGTCAGGACTTGCGTATGCAGTATTAGCATTGACATTATACCCTTCCTTCACTCTATTATTAATGTTGTCAGGACTTGCATATGCAGTATTAGCATTGACATTATACCCTTCCTTCACTCTATTATTAATGTTGTCAGGACTTGCATATGCAGTATTAGCATTGACATTATACCCTTCCTTCACTCTATTATTAATGTTGTCAGGACTTGCGTATGCAGTATTAGCATTGACATTATACCCTTCCTTCACTCTATTATTAATGTTGTCAGGACTTGCATATGCAGTATTAGCATTGACATTATACCCTTCCTTCACTCTATTATTAATGTTGTCAGGACTTGCGTATGCAGTATTAGCATTGACATTATACCCTTCCTTCACTCTATTATTAATGTTGTCAGGACTTGCATATGCAGTATTAGCATTGACATTATACCCTTCCTTCACTCTATTATTAATGTTGTCAGGACTTGCATATGCAGTATTAGCATTGACATTATACCCTTCCTTCACTCTATTATTAATGTTGTCAGGACTTGCATATGCAGTATTAGCATTGACATTATACCCTTCCTTCACTCTATTATTAATGTTGTCAGGACTTGCGTATGCAGTATTAGCATTGACATTATACCCTTCCTTCACTCTATTATTAATGTTGTCAGGACTTGCGTATGCAGTATTAGCATTGACATTATACCCTTCCTTCACTCTATTATTAATGTTGTCAGGACTTGCGTATGCAGTATTAGCATTGACATTATACCCTTCCTTCACTCTATTATTAATGTTGTCAGGACTTGCATATGCAGTATTAGCATTGACATTATACCCTTCCTTCACTCTATTATTAATGTTGTCAGGACTTGCATATGCAGTATTAGCATTGACATTATACCCTTCCTTCACTCTATTATTAATGTTGTCAGGACTTGCGTATGCAGTATTAGCATTGACATTATACCCTTCCTTCACTCTATTATTAATGTTGTCAGGACTTGCATATGCAGTATTAGCATTGACATTATACCCTTCCTTCACTCTATTATTAATGTTGTCAGGACTTGTATGCAGTATTAGCATTGACATTATACCCTTCCTTCACTCTATTATTAATGTTGTCAGGACTTGCATATGCAGTATTAGCATTGACATTATACCCTTCCTTCACTCTATTATTAATGTTGTCAGGACTTGCATATGCAGTATTAGCATTGACATTATACCCTTCCTTCACTCTATTATTAATGTTGTCAGGACTTGCATATGCAGTATTAGCATTGACATTATACCCTTCCTTCACTCTATTATTAATGTTGTCAGGACTTGCATATGCAGTATTAGCATTGACATTATACCCTTCCTTCACTCTATTATTAATGTTGTCAGGACTTGCATATGCAGTATTAGCATTGACATTATACCCTTCCTTCACTCTATTATTAATGTTGTCAGGACTTGCATATGCAGTATTAGCATTGACATTATACCCTTCCTTCACTCTATTATTAATGTTGTCAGGACTTGCGTATGCAGTATTAGCATTGACATTATACCCTTCCTTCACTCTATTATTAATGTTGTCAGGACTTGCATATGCAGTATTAGCATTGACATTATACCCTTCCTTCACTCTATTATTAATGTTGTCAGGACTTGCATATGCAGTATTAGCATTGACATTATACCCTTCCTTCACTCTATTATTAATGTTGTCAGGACTTGCGTATGCAGTATTAGCATTGACATTATACCCTTCCTTCACTCTATTATTAATGTTGTCAGGACTTGCATATGCAGTATTAGCATTGACATTATACCCTTCCTTCACTCTATTATTAATGTTGTCAGGACTTGCATATGCAGTATTAGCATTGACATTATACCCTTCCTTCACTCTATTATTAATGTTGTCAGGACTTGCATATGCAGTATTAGCATTGACATTATACCCTTCCTTCACTCTATTATTAATGTTGTCAGGACTTGCATATGCAGTATTAGCATTGACATTATACCCTTCCTTCACTCTATTATTAATGTTGTCAGGACTTGCATATGCAGTATTAGCATTGACATTATACCCTTCCTTCACTCTATTATTAATGTTGTCAGGACTTGCATATGCAGTATTAGCATTGACATTATACCCTTCCTTCACTCTATTATTAATGTTGTCAGGACTTGCATATGCAGTATTAGCATTGACATTATACCCTTCCTTCACTCTATTATTAATGTTGTCAGGACTTGCATATGCAGTATTAGCATTGACATTATACCCTTCCTTCACTCTATTATTAATGTTGTCAGGACTTGCGTATGCAGTATTAGCATTGACATTATACCCTTCCTTCACTCTATTATTAATGTTGTCAGGACTTGCATATGCAGTATTAGCATTGACATTATACCCTTCCTTCACTCTATTATTAATGTTGTCAGGACTTGCATATGCAGTATTAGCATTGACATTATACCCTTCCTTCACTCTATTATTAATGTTGTCAGGACTTGCGTATGCAGTATTAGCATTGACATTATACCCTTCCTTCACTCTATTATTAATGTTGTCAGGACTTGCGTATGCAGTATTAGCATTGACATTATACCCTTCCTTCACTCTATTATTAATGTTGTCAGGACTTGTGTATGCAGTATTAGCATTGACATTATACCCTTCCTTCACTCTATTATTAATGTTGTCAGGACTTGCATATGCAGTATTAGCATTGACATTATACCCTTCCTTCACTCTATTATTAATGTTGTCAGGACTTGCGTATGCAGTATTAGCATTGACATTATACCCTTCCTTCACTCTATTATTAATGTTGTCAGGACTTGCATATGCAGTATTAGCATTGACATTATACCCTTCCTTCACTCTATTATTAATGTTGTCAGGACTTTTGCATGCAGTATTAGCATTGACATTATACTTTTCCTTCTCTCTATTATTAATGTTGTCAGGACTTGACTATGCAGTATTAGCATTGACATTATACCCTTCCTTCACTCTATCATTAATGTTGTCAGGAGTTGCATATGCAGTATTAGCATTGACATTATACCCTTCCTTCACTCTATTATTAATGTTGTCAGGACTTGCATATGCAGTATTAGCATTGACATTATACCCTTCCTTCACTCTATTATTAATGTTGTCAGGACTTGCATATGCAGTATTAGCATTGACATTATACCCTTCCTTCACTCTATTATTAATGTTGTCAGGACTTGCATATGCAGTATTAGCATTGACATTATACCCTTCCTTCACTCTATTATTAATGTTGTCAGGACTTGCGTATGCAGTATTAGCATTGACATTATACCCTTCCTTCACTCTATTATTAATGTTGTCAGGACTTGCATATGCAGTATTAGCATTGACATTATACCCTTCCTTCACTCTATTATTAATGTTGTCAGGACTTGCATATGCAGTATTAGCATTGACATTATACCCTTCCTTCACTCTATTATTAATGTTGTCAGGACTTGCATATGCAGTATTAGCATTGACATTATACCCTTCCTTCACTCTATTATTAATGTTGTCAGGACTTGCGTATGCAGTATTAGCATTGACATTATACCCTTCCTTCACTCTATTATTAATGTTGTCAGGACTTGCATATGCAGTATTAGCATTGACATTATACCCTTCCTTCACTCTATTATTAATGTTGTCAGGACTTGCATATGCAGTATTAGCATTGACATTATACCCTTCCTTCACTCTATTATTAATGTTGTCAGGACTTGCATATGCAGTATTAGCATTGACATTATACCCTTCCTTCACTCTATTATTAATGTTGTCAGGACTTGCGTATGCAGTATTAGCATTGACATTATACCCTTCCTTCACTCTATTATTAATGTTGTCAGGACTTGCATATGCAGTATTAGCATTGACATTATACCCTTCCTTCACTCTATTATTAATGTTGTCAGGACTTGCATATGCAGTATTAGCATTGACATTATACCCTTCCTTCACTCTATTATTAATGTTGTCAGGACTTGCATATGCAGTATTAGCATTGACATTATACCCTTCCTTCACTCTATTATTAATGTTGTCAGGACTTGCATATGCAGTATTAGCATTGACATTATACCCTTCCTTCACTCTATTATTAATGTTGTCAGGACTTGCGTATGCAGTATTAGCATTGACATTATACCCTTCCTTCACTCTATTATTAATGTTGTCAGGACTTGCATATGCAGTATTAGCATTGACATTATACCCTTCCTTCACTCTATTATTAATGTTGTCAGGACTTGCATATGCAGTATTAGCATTGACATTATACCCTTCCTTCACTCTATTATTAATGTTGTCAGGACTTGCATATGCAGTATTAGCATTGACATTATACCCTTCCTTCACTCTATTATTAATGTTGTCAGGACTTGCATATGCAGTATTAGCATTGACATTATACCCTTCCTTCACTCTATTATTAATGTTGTCAGGACTTGCATATGCAGTATTAGCATTGACATTATACCCTTCCTTCACTCTATTATTAATGTTGTCAGGACTTGCATATGCAGTATTAGCATTGACATTATACCCTTCCTTCACTCTATTATTAATGTTGTCAGGACTTGCATATGCAGTATTAGCATTGACATTATACCCTTCCTTCACTCTATTATTAATGTTGTCAGGACTTGCGTATGCAGTATTAGCATTGACATTATACCCTTCCTTCACTCTATTATTAATGTTGTCAGGACTTGCATATGCAGTATTAGCATTGACATTATACCCTTCCTTCACTCTATTATTAATGTTGTCAGGACTTGCGTATGCAGTATTAGCATTGACATTATACCCTTCCTTCACTCTATTATTAATGTTGTCAGGACTTGCGTATGCAGTATTAGCATTGACATTATACCCTTCCTTCACTCTATTATTAATGTTGTCAGGACTTGCGTATGCAGTATTAGCATTGACATTATACCCTTCCTTCACTCTATTATTAATGTTGTCAGGACTTGCATATGCAGTATTAGCATTGACATTATACCCTTCCTTCACTCTATTATTAATGTTGTCAGGACTTGCATATGCAGTATTAGCATTGACATTATACCCTTCCTTCACTCTATTATTAATGTTGTCAGGACTTGCATATGCAGTATTAGCATTGACATTATACCCTTCCTTCACTCTATTATTAATGTTGTCAGGACTTGCATATGCAGTATTAGCATTGACATTATACCCTTCCTTCACTCTATTATTAATGTTGTCAGGACTTGCATATGCAGTATTAGCATTGACATTATACCCTTCCTTCACTCTATTATTAATGTTGTCAGGACTTGCATATGCAGTATTAGCATTGACATTATACCCTTCCTTCACTCTATTATTAATGTTGTCAGGACTTGCGTATGCAGTATTAGCATTGACATTATACCCTTCCTTCACTCTATTATTAATGTTGTCAGGACTTGCGTATGCAGTATTAGCATTGACATTATACCCTTCCTTCACTCTATTATTAATGTTGTCAGGACTTGCATATGCAGTATTAGCATTGACATTATACCCTTCCTTCACTCTATTATTAATGTTGTCAGGACTTGCATATGCAGTATTAGCATTGACATTATACCCTTCCTTCACTCTATTATTAATGTTGTCAGGACTTGCATATGCAGTATTAGCATTGACATTATACCCTTCCTTCACTCTATTATTAATGTTGTCAGGACTTGCGTATGCAGTATTAGCATTGACATTATACCCTTCCTTCACTCTATTATTAATGTTGTCAGGACTTGCATATGCAGTATTAGCATTGACATTATACCCTTCCTTCACTCTATTATTAATGTTGTCAGGACTTGCGTATGCAGTATTAGCATTGACATTATACCCTTCCTTCACTCTATTATTAATGTTGTCAGGACTTGCGTATGCAGTATTAGCATTGACATTATACCCTTCCTTCACTCTATTATTAATGTTGTCAGGACTTGCATATGCAGTATTAGCATTGACATTATACCCTTCCTTCACTCTATTATTAATGTTGTCAGGACTTGCGTATGCAGTATTAGCATTGACATTATACCCTTCCTTCACTCTATTATTAATGTTGTCAGGACTTGCATATGCAGTATTAGCATTGACATTATACCCTTCCTTCACTCTATTATTAATGTTGTCAGGACTTGCATATGCAGTATTAGCATTGACATTATACCCTTCCTTCACTCTATTATTAATGTTGTCAGGACTTGCGTATGCAGTATTAGCATTGACATTATACCCTTCCTTCACTCTATTATTAATGTTGTCAGGACTTGCATATGCAGTATTAGCATTGACATTATACCCTTCCTTCACTCTATTATTAATGTTGTCAGGACTTGCGTATGCAGTATTAGCATTGACATTATACCCTTCCTTCACTCTATTATTAATGTTGTCAGGACTTGCATATGCAGTATTAGCATTGACATTATACCCTTCCTTCACTCTATTATTAATGTTGTCAGGACTTGCATATGCAGTATTAGCATTGACATTATACCCTTCCTTCACTCTATTATTAATGTTGTCAGGACTTGCATATGCAGTATTAGCATTGACATTATACCCTTCCTTCACTCTATTATTAATGTTGTCAGGACTTGCGTATGCAGTATTAGCATTGACATTATACCCTTCCTTCACTCTATTATTAATGTTGTCAGGACTTGCATATGCAGTATTAGCATTGACATTATACCCTTCCTTCACTCTATTATTAATGTTGTCAGGACTTGCGTATGCAGTATTAGCATTGACATTATACCCTTCCTTCACTCTATTATTAATGTTGTCAGGACTTGCGTATGCAGTATTAGCATTGACATTATACCCTTCCTTCACTCTATTATTAATGTTGTCAGGACTTGCGTATGCAGTATTAGCATTGACATTATACCCTTCCTTCACTCTATTATTAATGTTGTCAGGACTTGCATATGCAGTATTAGCATTGACATTATACCCTTCCTTCACTCTATTATTAATGTTGTCAGGACTTGCATATGCAGTATTAGCATTGACATTATACCCTTCCTTCACTCTATTATTAATGTTGTCAGGACTTGCGTATGCAGTATTAGCATTGACATTATACCCTTCCTTCACTCTATTATTAATGTTGTCAGGACTTGCGTATGCAGTATTAGCATTGACATTATACCCTTCCTTCACTCTATTATTAATGTTGTCAGGACTTGCATATGCAGTATTAGCATTGACATTATACCCTTCCTTCACTCTATTATTAATGTTGTCAGGACTTGCATATGCAGTATTAGCATTGACATTATACCCTTCCTTCACTCTATTATTAATGTTGTCAGGACTTGCATATGCAGTATTAGCATTGACATTATACCCTTCCTTCACTCTATTATTAATGTTGTCAGGACTTGTATGCAGTATTAGCATTGACATTATACCCTTCCTTCACTCTATTATTAATGTTGTCAGGACTTGCGTATGCAGTATTAGCATTGACATTATACCCTTCCTTCACTCTATTATTAATGTTGTCAGGACTTGCATATGCAGTATTAGCATTGACATTATACCCTTCCTTCACTCTATTATTAATGTTGTCAGGACTTGCATATGCAGTATTAGCATTGACATTATACCCTTCCTTCACTCTATTATTAATGTTGTCAGGACTTGCATATGCAGTATTAGCATTGACATTATACCCTTCCTTCACTCTATTATTAATGTTGTCAGGACTTGCGTATGCAGTATTAGCATTGACATTATACCCTTCCTTCACTCTATTATTAATGTTGTCAGGACTTGCATATGCAGTATTAGCATTGACATTATACCCTTCCTTCACTCTATTATTAATGTTGTCAGGACTTGCATATGCAGTATTAGCATTGACATTATACCCTTCCTTCACTCTATTATTAATGTTGTCAGGACTTGCATATGCAGTATTAGCATTGACATTATACCCTTCCTTCACTCTATTATTAATGTTGTCAGGACTTGCATATGCAGTATTAGCATTGACATTATACCCTTCCTTCACTCTATTATTAATGTTGTCAGGACTTGCATATGCAGTATTAGCATTGACATTATACCCTTCCTTCACTCTATTATTAATGTTGTCAGGACTTTTGCATGCAGTATTAGCATTGACATTATACCCTTCCTTCACTCTATTATTAATGTTGTCAGGACTTGCATATGCAGTATTAGCATTGACATTATACCCTTCCTTCACTCTATTATTAATGTTGTCAGGACTTGCGTATGCAGTATTAGCATTGACATTATACCCTTCCTTCACTCTATTATTAATGTTGTCAGGACTTGTGTATGCAGTATTAGCATTGACATTATACCCTTCCTTCACTCTATTATTAATGTTGTCAGGACTTGCGTATGCAGTATTAGCATTGACATTATACCCTTCCTTCACTCTATTATTAATGTTGTCAGGACTTGCGTATGCAGTATTAGCATTGACATTATACCCTTCCTTCACTCTATTATTAATGTTGTCAGGACTTGCATATGCAGTATTAGCATTGACATTATACCCTTCCTTCACTCTATTATTAATGTTGTCAGGACTTGCGTATGCAGTATTAGCATTGACATTATACCCTTCCTTCACTCTATTATTAATGTTGTCAGGACTTGCATATGCAGTATTAGCATTGACATTATACCCTTCCTTCACTCTATTATTAATGTTGTCAGGACTTGCATATGCAGTATTAGCATTGACATTATACCCTTCCTTCACTCTATTATTAATGTTGTCAGGACTTGCATATGCAGTATTAGCATTGACATTAT
>NC_056729.1:1369265484-1369363914 GCF_019279795.1 Protopterus annectens
CCTTTTGGAGAATGTCTATGTCAGCTGGAGAGTCAGTTATGGCTCCCAGTTTGCAGTCATCGGCGAACATGGTTAGCCATAGTCCTCCTGTGTTTGCCTGGACTTCTGAGAAGTATATGCCTAACAGTAGGGGTCCCAGGACCGAGCCTTGTAGGACACCACTTGGGACTGGTTTAGAGTCGGACCTGGAGCATGCTATTCTTACTGTGTGAGTTCTATCTGTAAGCCAGTTGGCAACCCATCTCGTGACGTAGGGGTTTATGTTCAGGCTGGTGAGTTTTTCTATAATTCCCGAGTGGGGGATGGTGTCAAAAGCCTTGGCAAGGTCAAGGTAGGCTGTGTGAACTACCTTCCCCTCATCTATGGCCTTGGTGATGGTCTCAAAGAAGTCAACCAGGTTCAGTAGGCATGATCTGCCCTTAAATACAAACAATGACCAGCACTTGACTCTGTAAAACACCATCAACCAACCACTAAACAAATTGACCTAGGTTTCGTCTTTATTCAGACTTCTTCAGAATAGTAATAAAAACAATTCAGGCCATGCAAGCTTAAATAAGAGACAAGTCATGACATCATTACCTAATTGATTAATTGACATCCATCTTACTTAAAGCAAACTGACCACACTAAAACAATATTAAATAACTGAATTGTAAATTAATATATGTATTAATTACAAAACCATACAATAAAAAATACAATGAAAGAATGCAATAAAAACAATGATTATAATTCCATTAACCAAGAATATGCTTTAATTTTAAAATTGGGGCAATACTAATATGGTCATTGATGCCTGGTGATACCATGGCATTCAGTTTCAGTTGCCACCTCATTTCACTGATATCAAGGTGAAGGTCTAGGACATTACCCTGTACATCCCTAACAATTTGTTGTATTACACAAAATTTGAATACATGCCCACCATGCAACTCAATATGTCTGTACAAGGCATTAGTTTTCTTCTTTAGCCTTATATCTGACATATGCTCTATAATTCGGTCTCTAAGGGCTCTACTAGTTTTACCAACGTAATATGCTGGACATTGACCGCATTGTGCCAAATACACCACATTTTTGGTGTAACAGTCAAAATGTCCATATAGCCTGATAGAAACACCAACCACATTAAACTTAGAATTCGTTGGCAATACAAGATGACACACACTACATCTACCACATTTAAAATTCCCAATATGCCTACCAGTTGAACAGTGTCTTCAGGTGGGGGGTTAGTTTGTTCTGTAGTTCGTGCAAGATGCAGCCTGGGAACCATCTGGCCCCATTGATGCTGTGCTTTTGGCTTTTGAAAGGGCTGTTTTCACCTGTGCATCTGTGATTTCTGGGACAGTACACTTTTCCGGTATTGTTGTGGGCCCTTTTGGAGGTGGGGGGGGGGGTGAAGTTTGCACTGAATCTATCTGCCAGGATGTTGGCAATATCAATGGGTTCAGTATATTTTGTGCTATTTTGCACTAGCTCAGAGCATATCTGCGAGTTGCCACTGAGATTCTTGACATAGCTAAAGAAGGCTTTGTGGTTATCTTTCGAATCCTTGGCTATTTTTCTTTCAAAGTTAGTCTTGGAGGATTTTATGAGGGACCTTAGTTTCTTACTGATACTGATCAGGGATGTCTTTCCTTCTTGGGATTTGCTTTTTTTCTGAACTAGTTTCCTCCTTCTATTGTATAGCCTGTTTATGGCAAGGGTCCACCAGACTGGTTTCTTTCTCTTAGTGGAGTGAGTCTTGGTTTTGCTAGGGATGGCATGATCCATGCATCCTTGTAGGTGCTCATAGAGTGCATTTGTAAAAGTTTCTGCATCTTGGGCAGCATTATCCTTTAGCGTGGGGGCTGTGAAACTTACCACCTTTGTCTTAAGTAAGGTGAAGTTTGCTTTAGAAAAGTTTTTTACTGTGGTTTCCTTAGTTGGGGGTGGTGGTGGGGTGTGGACAGCCAGAGTGATTAGTTTATGGTCTGATCTAACCAGTGATGGGTTAACCTCTGGTGTGGAGCACCTGTCGCCCATGTTGGTGATGACCAGGTCCAATATGTTTTCACCTCTGGTAGGATAGTTTACCAGATGATCCAGGACATTTGAATTGATAAATTCCGGGAAGCACTGGACCTGGGAGTTTGTACTTGAGTAGTTTTCCCAGTTAACGGTGGGGTAATTGAAATCGCCCAATATCAGGGTGTTCGTTAGGACCTTCATGTTTTCCAGTGTCTCCAGAAAGGCAGAGTGGTGGTCCTGGGTCATGGAGGGTGATCTGTAGCGGGCCACAATTTGCACTGCAGATTTGCCTGATGTTAGTTGCACATGGATGATCTTGGAGGTATCATGCTGTGCCACTAACCTGGAGGTGTAAGTATCCTTGATGAATATGGATACACCCCCTCCTTTTGTGTTTCAGTCCATGTTCTGTGGCCGAAATGTGTGGTATGAGTTATAGCCCGGTAGTGCTGGGGTGCTCTGTGGAGCCTTGAACCAGGTTTCAGTTACTGCACAGCATTTTATGGACAATGTTGGACTCACTGACCAAATTCCATCAAATCCTATTTCATCAATGGAAAAATGATATGAGAATAGCACTTGCCTTCCCCAACACCATGCTGGACCAATGATAGTACCCATTCCTGTGATTCGGTGATTTGTGGTTCATTGTAAGAGGATTGTTATTTCATGAATCAGCTATTTTCAGGATGACTTTTAAGAACAGAGGGGGATATATATATATATATATATATATATATATATATATATATATATATACATATATATATTTAAAATGAAAATATACTATACATTACGTATGTGTGTGAATATTAGAGCTTTTCTCCCTGGGCCTCCGCTGAAGAAAAGCTATCTATACCCATCAGAAGGGTTTGGAAAATTTGCCATTACCTGACTGTAGTGTGATATATTTAACTATATATACCAACTCAGAGTTGGTATATATAGTTAAATTAGCAGGAGGTGTAGGGGTGCAGGGGGGCTTGACCTCAGTGTTTTAATTTTTGAACTTTAGATGTTCGATGTTTAGATGTTTTGTTTAGCGACATTTCAATGAAATATTATAAAGTTATATTAAAACACACACACACACACACACATATATAAGTAGGCCTGGAAACACATTGGTTTATAAAAAACACACAGGCCTTTTAAACCAAAACAAGAGAAAAATAGGAAAAATAATGACCCAATCAGCTTTAAACAGTATTAACAAACTGATTACAGTACTTTTACACCGAGTGTATAGCCTGTGTTAGCAGTCCAAAGAACAGCTTCTCCATCCACAGGCTGATCCCCTGGTAAATACAGCTGAGCCTCTTGCCAAGCCTTTCTTTCAGCTTCAGCAACCGCAGAAAGTATTGAATTGAGTTTTACTTCAGGCCACATCCATAATTCGCTATAAAAGGGCTGCTGAAATTCACAAGTCTTAGACCTTGGGGTAAAGCCCCTGCTTTACACCACACTGAATTCATGACTAAGGAACTTATCTCCTGGTCTTCGCTAAATAGGCAACCTCTTTTTATACCATAAATAATAGGCAATTGGTTTATCATTATCATAGTAATACAGCTGATTGCTTCACAATGTGAGAACTCTGACAAGCACAAGTCTCTTTTCCTATTTTAAAGGCACGTACAACATTTTTCATACACAACACATTGTTAAAGGTATAATTCCACTTTTCCCATACACAGGATGATATAAATGGATCCACTTTGTAATTTCGAAATACTGAAATTTCAAAATTGAGTATTTCGAAAACCACAAAGCCAAAAACCTAATCACATCTCCCAACTTCGAAAACAAACAACCGCGGAACTCAAAATCCCTTACTTACGTTACACATACAGTACACACATAAACATACACACAACTCCCCCCCACAATCAAACTCATCTAAACTACATATAAGCAGGGTGGCAAGCAGCCCTGCACCTCCCATGTGGGGGGCTGCTCCCTCCACCCCCCACTTATATATTCTAACTCCGAGATTGCACAAATAGAAACACAAACGAAACTCACACACACTCACACATCTTACAGTCCCTCAAACACACACATAACAGTCACAACGCACACTTACACACACTAAACCCCTAACCAACATACTTATACACACAAACTTACCAAAATTAAACCTAAACATCCACACACACTGTACCAACAGAAGCAGAAATTCAAAATATCCATGCTTCTGTATTTTGAATTTCGCGTTTCTGCCTGTTTCGGAAATGTGAGTCTGTGACTTTGCAAGTTCGAAATACTGCAATTCGAGATTTCAGTATTTCAAATTTACAAAGTGGACCTGTGTGTGTATGTGTATATATATATATATATATATATATATATATATATATATATATATATAAACTATATATATATATATATATATATATATATATATATATATATATATATGTGCGTGTGTTTTCCCTAGCGTTGGCTGATTTGAGCTGAAATTTTGACCCCTTTATTGTCAACTCACTTTGGTCAACAATGCAGATAATCAACAGATGTAAGAGAATGGACGATCCCCAGGGTTGGAGAATATACCCTCGTGCTAGCTTGGAGTTAGTATATATAATTAGCAGGGTTTGTGGGGGTGCAAAAACAATGATTGTTAAATTTGCATGTTCTGAAGAGTAACCTTGGAGCATATGAGGAAATGTGTCCATGTATTTATTTCAATGTTACTGTGTCGATTTTACATAACATCAATTTGACAGCTGCAGTATATCCGTATATATGTATGAGTTTACTACAAAGTGTCAAAATGAAATAAAGAACCTTAAACACAAGTCATCAAAAATTGAAAAGAAAAATGTAAATTAAAGAATTTTTACAGAGCAGGGTAAGCTCCCCTGCACCCTCACACACCCTACTTCTTATATGTACCAGCTTCAAGGTCCCACAGCTGTGAGGAAATGGCAAATTCTCCAACCCTGCTGTAGTTTGATCTCACACAACTGAATACCAGCACTGTGCTAACAAGTGAGTTTTCTATCACTTGTCCTGCAGCTCAGTCCATTCCATGAATTATATATACATACAGATATATATGTGTGTGTGTGTGTGTGTGTGTGTGTGTGTGTGTGTGTGTGTGTGTGTGTGTGTGTGTGTGTGTGTGTGAGAGTATGTGTGTAAATATATAAGGAATACATTATACATGGAGTATTTTATAAAATCTATCAGAAATAAAGGTGGATTAACAAATGTCTAAAATAAATATGAGCATAAGAAAAAGCTATGTTTGCTGCCACAGACTCCCATTAAGTTTGTTATATTATTGTTCTTCAAATGCAAACACACTGTAGAATGTGAAGGGAGGCAGTTTCTCACTGCGCAACATAGTACATCATCCTGGGAGGTATATACAGAAAACAATATATTTAAAGAGCTCACCAGCTACAGTTTCTGTAAGGAACTGCTATGGATGATAATCAATTATAATCTAGTTGATGCAAGGGTTGCTGCATATGAATTATAGCTGAATGTTCTGGCATCAGCATTATCTCACTGGACATTAACATTACCAGTACTGTCCTTTCTCATCACTAGCAGCCATGAACAGTGGTGAAACGATAAATGATACATGGGTTTTAGCCATGTTTTGGATAGAACTACCAGGCCCATATCAGAGTCCCTAAGCTATGCTTTACTTTCTTTAACTTCCATCATCAAGCTGTATACACAGAGGTGGGTTAGACATAACCATTTTTATACATAGATTCACACAAGGTACCACTGACAGCCATGATAAGTACAGGAGAAATTTGAGTAGACCAAACTTCTACAGCAAGGTATTGCAACAGGTTAAGGCTGTCAGCTGTAGCTCCTGTGGCACAGGGTTTGATTCCTCAGCCCTCATTTGCCTACAGTGTGACCTTCAGCAAGTCACTTAACCAGACATTACTCTTAGATCACCCCATGAAAAGGGATTGTTTGTCTGGGGGCCTACCATTATTATTAGTATTATTGTATATGATTATACAGACAGAAAAACATAAAGTATTTATTACAAGTATCTCTTTTCATACCTCATAAAAAAGAAAAAAAAAACAGAAAAAGAAGCTCAAGAACCTCTGGTTTCATGTTCAAAGATATTGACATATTTCAGACAACCTCTGCACTGGAAAGAGAAATCAAAGACTACAGATAAATGATCTGGTTGTAAGATGACCAGGTAGGACAGAGAAAGAATCATGGTAAATAGCTTTTATAAAATTGACCCAAGAAGTACATTTGACCTTTACCCAATGGGGAGATAGATTGTTTTGACAAGAGTGAAATAAAGGGGTTCTCTTTTATTGTAGAGGGCAACGCATCTCCAAATTTGGTTTGATAAAGTTTACAGAGTAGCCAGGTTGTTTTCGGAAGCTGATGAAATTAAGTAATTTCCTTTTTAAGTGTGTCTGATTCAGCACAGGATAAACACAAAAATGAGTTTCCTTCTTAAACATTACCCAACTTTTCCCACTTAAACTTTACCAAACTTAACTGTACTACTGGCTCTACAAGTTAAGCCAACAAGTCAAATAAAGAGAATTATTACATTATGGTGCATGATTCCCCACCGCACCAGATGGGCAGAAGACATGACCTTGTTCTTTCCCCAGAATTTTGTCATCAACTGTAAACCCATATCATATCAGACAAATTGACTTGATACTGCAAGTCGTAAGAGCAAAGAATAAAGCAACACAGTAACCTTTCAGAAGCACAGTCCACCCTCAGTGCAGTGTAACAAAATATGAAGAGTACCATAAGAAGAAAGCATAATAACAGAGGTCACAGGGCATATCCATTTGATTATGCTAAAGGTTACATTGTCCTGCTAAGCCTGTAATAGCATGCACTCAGATGATGATCAATTTCAACAACTGGCTTAAGTACTGGTGTCATTCAAAGGGGATCCAATTCCTGTCAGCTTGGAATGATATGCTCGACAAGCCACGATGCTTCCCTAGGGACGGCTTGCACCTGTCACCCCTGGGCTTTCAGATATTGGCAAAGGCTCTTGCTACCCCCATAGTGCCTTTTTTAGGCAAGGCTCAAAAGACAAACCCACCTCCATAGGTATCACAAGGGATAAGAAACTAAGAGTAATGCTACTCAACGCCAGAAGTCTAAACCTCAAGATGTACTCACTCGAAACTCTGCATGGAGAACATCGATATCTGTGCAGTAACAGAAACCTGGTTCAGGGCTCCCGAGAGCACCCCAGCACTACCAGGTTATACCTCATACCATGCTTTTCGGCCCCAAAACTTGGACCGAACCACAAAAGGAGGGGGAGTATCGATATTCATCAAAGATACCCACACCTCCAGGTTGGTGGCAAAGCACGAAGCATCAGAGACTATCCATGTGCAACTAACAGTGGGTAAAACTGCCTTCCAGTTTATAGCCTGCTACAGACCACCCTCCCAAACCCAGGAACCCCACTCGGCCTTCCTGAGAACACTGGAAAATATGAAGATCTCTCCAAACACCATTATATTGGGCGACTTCAACTACCCAAACATAGACTGGGAGCATTACTCTAGCTCCAACACCCTAGCCCAAAGGTTCCTAGAATTTATAAACTCAAATGCTATGGAACAACTTGTTACCACTCCCACAAGAGGGGAAAACATACTGGACCTGATCATCACCAACATGGGGACTCTATGCTCCAGACCAGAAGTGTATCCCTCACTGGTAAGATCAGACCATAAACTAATCTCACTGGATATTCACATCCCGACCCCACCCCCCCCCCCCCCCCAAAACCACAGTGAAAAACTTCTCTAAAACAAATTTCACACTCCTCAAAACCGAGGCGGAATCCTTCAAAGCCCCCGGGCCTGTGGAAAATACGGCCCAGACCAGAGAATCCTTTATAAATGGATTCTATGAACACCTTCAGGAATGCATGGATCATGCGATCCCAAATAAAACCAAGACCCAGTCCTCCAAAGGCAGACGCCCTGTCTGGTGGACCCCAGCCATAAACAAACTATACAATAGAAGGAGGAAGCTACTAAATGATAGAGCAAAATCCCAAAAAGGGAAGGCATCACTGATCAGTATTAGCAAAAAACTACGGGCACTCATAAAATTGTCTAAGGCCAGCTTCGAGAGAAAAATTCCACAGGACACTAAGGATAATCACAAGGCTTTCTTTAGTTATGTTAGGAACCTGGGTGGTAATTCCCAAATATGCTCAGAATTAGTCCAAAATGACAAAAAATACACTGAACCCACAGACATTGCCAACATCCTAGCTGACAGATTCAGCGCAAACCTCTCCCACCAAAAGGGCAAATATCTATCCCAGCAGAGTGCTGCCCCTCTGACATCTCAGATGCTCAGGTAAGAGCCGCCCTCTCCAAAGCAAAAAACACAGCATCAATGGGACCAGATGGTGTCCCGGGCTGCGTCCTACATGAACTCCAAGAAGAGCTAAACCCAAACATAAAACTACTGTTCAATCTCAGCCTTACTACAGGATATGTGCCCAAAGAGTGGCGTACAGCAACAGTGGTCCCTCTCCATAAAGGTGGTGCCTCAACGGATCCTGGAAACTATCTCCCCATAAGCCTGACTAGCTTGGTCTGCAAAGCTATGGAAAGGATCATCATGGACCTCATAAATAAAGATATTGGGGACCTACAGACACTGGATCCTACCCAGTTCGGCTTTAAGGGCAGATCCTGCCTCTTAAACCTGGTTGATTTCTTTGAAACAGTCACCAAGGCCATTGACGAGGGGAAGGTGGTCCACACAGCCTACCTGGACCTCGCAAAAGCCTTCGATACAATACCCCACTCGGGCATTATAGATAAGCTCACCAGCTTAAATATAACCCCCTATGTCACTAGATGGATTGCAAACTGGCTCAAGGACAGAACCCACATGGTTAGAATTGCTGGAGCCATGTCAGACTCCAAACCAGTTACAAGTGGTGTCCCACAAGGCTCAGTCCTGGGACCTCTCTTGTTCGGTATATATTTCTCGGAGGTACAGGCCAACACGGAAGGACTGTGGCTGACCGAGTTCGCAGACGACTGCAAACTGGGCGCCATAATCGACTCTCCAGCCAACACAATCATCCTCCAAAAGGGCCTCATAGAAACAGACAACTGGTGCCAGAGCCATGGCCTCAAGATAAATGCCAAAAAGTGTATAGTCATCCCCTTTGGCAAAAACAAAGTGCCCACAAATTACCACATAGGTGGTAATCCATTAAGTACAGAAGAAGTAATTAGGGACCTGGGGACCCAAGTTGATAGCAATCTCTCATTTGACAACCACGTGGCCAAAGTGGTTAGAAAAACATTTTATATAGCCCACCTAATCATGAAGGGATTCACATCTAGATCAGGGGAGGTCATCGTGCCTCTTTACTCATCCCTCATCTAGCCCATAATTGAGTACAATGCCCCTTTTGGGATGTACCTTACCAGACACCTGCAGCAACTGGAAAGACCCCAAAAGTACCTCACCAAGAGGATCAAAGGGCTGAAACAGATGCCATATGCTGCCCGGTTAAAGAAACTCCAGCTCTACTCAGTGGCATACCGCCTGTTCAGAGGCGATCTGTGCCTGACGTATAAAGCCATGTCCAACCCGGAATTAATGGACATGCTGCACCTCAGAAAATCCAAATCCCATCGAGCTACGCTCGAGAGACTTTAACCTCAGCACTGAAATAAATAGGACATGCTGGAGGGACAGATTCATAACCCAGAGGCTCCCTTCACTCTGGAATAAAATTCCAGTCCAGGTTAGGCAGAGTCCCTCATTGACTCTCTTCAAGAGGAATCTTGATGAGTGGATGGGAGATCGTAGGTTTACCCCGGGTATCACTTCTGTGTCACTGTTAGACAGAGGCACAGTATACTAACCTCGAAAAAGGGCATAGCAAAATAAATTTAAAATGGGTGGCGAAAGCCAAACACATTCTGGCTAGGCTTATAAATGCCCTAGGGCAGATAGCCTAGTATGAACCTATGAACCTATGAACTCAGCATGTAACTGACTGGACAGCTGATGTGTATCCTGAACTCAAAAGACATGAACAGTTACAGTGCTCTTTTTCCCAAATGAAGAACATTTTTAAGGACTCTATATACAGGCAGTAAGGAATGAAAACATATTTCAGCAGTCTTGTATTTAATTAATCCTTTCCATTTATGCTACAGCTCAATAACAGGGACAGTCTTTAGTATCAAAATTGCAAATACAGATATAGATTTCTTTTGGAAAATGTGGCAGCTTTGTGAAAGTTTGGCTGCCTACTCGAATACCTAAATGTTTTAAACAACACGTGAATCTATTTAAGTTGACTTAACTTCAGTAGGTGTTACATCAGACAGTGAAAAGTTTGCTAAGTGTGCAGCAGGGTACAGCTGTTGTACTATAGCAGAAATCTCAGTGCCTGACAAGAATCTCTCTCTCTCTAATAGTGTAGATTAACATGACTGGGGATAGTAATGCTTAGCGTCCTCATGTTACACCAGGCTGAAAAACTGAACGTTCATTCCTAGACTTATACTTCTCAGCCAAATAATGGCGCTGAAAACATACTGCAAATGCTTCCTGGCAGCTAGTACTAGGTCTACTTTAAGTGAAAATAACAGCCAGAGGCAAACCCTTTGGCAGTTGTCAGGATCTGTGCTCTAAGCAACAATCACACTTCACTACCAATTACTTGTAATACATAAGGATAAAATATATGACCTACTTAAGCAGTTTGTGTTTATAGAATAAATCTCATTTTCTACACTGCATTTAAGGATAAAAGCCTGGAAATCACAAAATCTTCAAATTAATATTTTTTTTTTCTTGTAAAGGAAACTGAAATCATATTTTCCAACAATGCTTGCACTCAAAATTCCCTTTAAAATAGAAACAAAAGTGATACCAATGAGTTCTATATACCTTTGCCTTTTCTAATCCAAGTACAAAGTACAAATTCCTGAACAGGACTTCCCTTTGCCAAAATGCCCACCACTCAAAAAGGGCCATACAGGATCAGATATATGAGGCAAGGAGAAATGTATTCTGAGATTTCTGAATTGCTGATGCTACTACACACATAATATACAGCCATGCAGACTTTACCCTTTCTTGCTTTAACTGGGTTTCTGTACACTATAGCATGGTTTTGTCTACAATATGAGGTAATACAGACCCCTTTGCCTTTGCCATTCTTTTTGCCATGAATATCTGCTAAGTTTGGAAATAGACTTTGCATGCATTTATTACTGTCTGGCATCAGGCTGTAGACTATGCACATAAGCAAGTTTAATAATCTGTGCATTATATAGCCAGAGTGTCCCACTAAAATATAATAAGAGTACCTTTGGCAGAAGCCCATTCACTTCAGAGGCACTGTGTGCTATCAAGGAAACTGTCTCTACATACTTGGCAAGGTATTCTTAATTATATTCTCTGCTGTTCTGATGTACCTCATGTAATAGCTCTTCTTAGCATGGATATTCAGATAAATAAATAACATATAATTAAAACAACCCTTCCAATAAGCATACTGCTGACTGTTCAGCATAAATCATTTCTCTTGGGCATAAGTAAATCACCTTTTTTGCAAACTGTATTCTCATTAACATCTTCCTCTGACACTCATTTTTTATATGTTCATCATCATCATCTTCTTTCCGCTGTTCTCGTTAGGGGTCACCACAGCAGATCATCTGTTTCCATTTCTTCCTGTCCTCTGCATCTTGCTCTGTCACACCAACCACCTGCATGTCCTCTCTCACCACATCCATAAACCTTATATTAGGCCTTCCTCTTTTCCTGTTACCTGGTAGCTTCATCCTTAGCATCTTTTTCCCAATATACTCAGCATCCCTCTTCAGCATGTCCAAACCAACGTAATCTTGCCTCTCTGGCTTTGTCTCCAAACCTTCCAACCTGGGCTGATCCTCTAATATACTTATTCCTAATCTTGTCCACCCTTGCCACACCCATTGCACATCTTAACATCTTTAACTCTGCCACATCCAGCACTAACTCCTGCCTTTTTTGTCAGTGCCACTGTCTCCAACCCATATAACATAGCTGGTCTCACTACCCTCTTGTAGACCTTCCCTTTCACTCTTACTGGTACTCGTCTGTCACAAATCACTCCTGACACTCTTCTCCACCCACTCCATCCTGCCTGTACTCTCTTCTTCACCTCGCTTCCACACTCACCATTACTCTGAACTACTGATCCTAAGTATTTAAACTCAGCCACCTCTACTCCTTGCATCCTCACCATTCCTCTATCCTCCCTCTCATTCACACACATATATTCTGTCTTAGTTCTGCTGACCTTCATTCCTCTTCTCTCTAGAGCATATCTCCATCTCTCCAGGGTCTCCACCACCTGTTCCCTACTCTCACTAGAGATCACAATGTTATCTGCAAACATCATAGTCCATGGGAACTCCTGTCTGATCACGTCTGTCAACCTGTCCATCACCATTGCAAATAAGAAAGGGCTCAGATCTAATCTTTGATGTAATCCCACCTCCACCTTAAATGCATCTGTCACTCCCACCGCAGACCTCACCGTTGTCATACTACCCTCGTACATATCCTGTACCACTCCCACCTTCCTCATACAATACCACAACTCCTCTCTAGGCACCCTGTCATATGCTTTTATAAATGTACAAAAACACAATGCAACTCCTTCTGACCTTCTCTGTACTTCTCCATCAACAATCTCAGAGCAAACATTGCATCTGTAGTGCTCTTTCCTGGCATGAAACCATACTGCTGATCACTAATCATCACGTCCCTTCTTAACCTAGCTTCCACTACTCTTTCCCATAATTTCATGCTGTGACTGATCAATTTAATCCCTCTGTAGTTACTACAGCTCTGCACGTCACCCTTATTCTTAAAAATCTGTACCAAAACACTTTTTCTCCATTCCTCAGGCATCCTCTCACTTTCCAAAATTTCATTAAACAATCTGGTTAAAAACTCCACTGCCATTTCACCTAAACACATCCATGCTTCCACAGGTATGTCATATGGTCCAACAGCCTTTACATTCTTCATCCTCTTCATAGCTATCCTTACTTCCTCCTTGTAAATCCATTGTACTTCATGATTCACTATCCCCACATCATCCAACCTTCTCTCCCTCTCATTCTCTTCATTCATCAACTCCTCAAAGTACTCTTTCCACCTCCTCAACACACTCTTCTCGCTTGTGAGTATGTTTCCCTCATTATCCTTTATCACCTTTACCTGCTGCACATCTTTCCTAGCTCTGTCCCTCTGTCTAGTCAATTGGTACAGGTCCTTTTCTCCCTCCTTAGTGTCCAACCTTTCATACAACTCTTCATATGCCTTATCTTTAGCCTTCGCCACCTCTCTCTTTGCCATGCACCTCATCTCCTTATATCCTTATACTCCTGAATACTTTCTTCATCTCTCTGACAATCCCACTTCTTCTTTGCCAACCTCTTTCTCTGTATACTCTCCTGTACTTCCTCATTCCACCACAATGTCTCCTTGTCATCCTTCCTCTGTCCAGATGTCATACCAAGTACCTTTCTAGCCATCTCCCTTACTAGCTCTGCTGTAGTTACCCAGCTATTTGGTAACTCTTCACTGCCACCCTGTGCCTGTCTTAACTCATCCCTGAACTCCACCTCACAATTACCCTTTTTCAATTTCCACCATTTGATCCTTGGTGCTGTCCTCACACTCCTCCTCCTCTTTTTGATCACCAACGTCATCCTACAAACCACCATGCTATGCTGCCTAACTACACTTTCCCCGGTCACCACTTTACAGTCTCCAATCTCCTTCAAACTGGCCCTCCTACATAAGATATAATCCACCTGTGTGCAGCTTCCTCCACTCTTGTATGTCACCTTATGCTCCTCCCTCTTGTTAAAATACGTATTCACCACAGCCATGTCCATCCTTTTCACAAAATCAACTACCATCTGACTTTCTGCATGCCTTTGTTTAACACCATACCTACCTATCACTTCCTCATCCCCTCTGTTCCCTTCACCAACATGCCCATTGAAATCTGTTCCAATCACCACTCTCTCACCCTTGGGTACAGTCATCACCACTTCATCCAACTTACTGCAAAATTTTTCTTTCTCATCCATCGCACACCCAACTTGTGGAGCATATGCACTAACAACATTCATCATTACACCATCAATTTCCAGCTTCATAAACATCACTCTATCCGACACTCTTTTCACCTCCAAAACACTCTTTGCATACTGTTCCTTTAGGATAACTCCTACAGCATTTCTCCTCCCATCCACACCATGATAAAACAATTTGAACCCACCTCTGGTACACCTAGCCTTACTCCCTTTCCATCTGGTCTCTCGCACACACAATATACCAACCTTCCTTCTGTCCATCATATCGGCTAGCTCTTTCCCTATACCAGTCATACTGCCAACATTCAAAGTTCCGACCCTCACTATCACAGTCCTAGCCTTTCTCCTCTCTTCTTGCCTTCGGCCATGCCTTCTGCCTCTTCTCCCCCTTTGGCCAACAGTAGCCCAATTTCCGCCAGCACCCTGTTGGCTAACAGTACTGGTGGCGGTCGTTATTAACCTGGTCCTCGACCGATCCGGTATATAAATATTTACTGGTTAAAAGACCTTATTCTTTGGTATAAATTCTTAACAAGCAGCATTTACATTGCAAACACTAGAGATCTTCAAGTTGGTATACTCAAACTTACAGAACACTGTAGCACATGAAGTGCGCTGATTATGATCTCAGCTTAGTTATATATCTTTGACAGCTGATATGATTACATCTCATGATGTAGTACACACACAGAACACTATTTTCAGCACTTTTGACAGCTTTAAAAACTGCAAAATTCACACAAGTACACCACTTCTGTCAGATCTTTATGTGGCAGCATAATGTTAAATCTTTCAAGGTTGTAACAAACTTAAGCTCCTACACTTTTTTCTCTCTCTGTCTGTGTATGTTTTAGCACACCTGGGCATCTAAAGCTACATGTACTAAAAATAATCATGATTCTTATCCTTTATCATAACTATTTGTTAATGTATTCTTGAAATGGATTCAACAAATTTTGAATCAGTGCTTTAAACACATCAAGTATTTGATTATGATCAGTGATCTGATCCTAATCCTTTATCTCTTCCAGTTTCCACATGCATGTCAATATTTTCTTCTAGGAAAACTACCAATTATTTCACAGTTTGGTGCTTTAAACACCTGAATTGCTCCAGTTGTCTTCCCTCCTCAACTATATTTTGTCCTTCAGACGAGATGTTAAACCAAAGCCCCATATGCATGAGTTGGTGGTAACTCAATGCAAGTTAATGGCACCTATCCAAAATAGTAGGGGTCCTTTATTTATGTACAAAAATAACTCTTATTTACAAAATATTTACATATGTACTGTTTATATATATATATATATATATATATATATATATATATATATATATATATATCTTTAGACATTTATTATACTTCTGTTTTTTAAATATATATGTAATAAAATATAATAGATGCATGTACACTTCTGTTTGCTATTTTTCTCTTTTACTCTTTTTTTCCACACCCCAAAATTTATCATTCTTATATTTATACAGTTTTACTACTAATCTGTCATCTTTTTCATTTATCCACTTTAACACTTTGTACAAATTTAATGAATTAGGGTATACCACTGAGTTAATTCATCCTAAACCTCATTCTTCATTATTTACATTTACAACTCCTCTTTTTACTGGGTTTAATCTAGAATTCCATATAAATGAATAATTATCTGCAATAATTCCTTTACAAAAACTGTTGGCAACAGAAATACACTTGCTAAGTATGCTATTTTTCCCATCAGTATTGGATTTATCAAATAAACTTTTTTTTCTGAATGATAATTTATATGTTCTCCAGAAATACATTTGCTTTATTTCTTCTATTGTTTTTTTCTCATTGAAATCTACTTACATCTTTATTCCCAAAATTTTATACCCAACACAGAAATTTCATTCATTATAAAATATGTATCCCCAGTCTTTACTACATCACCTAAACCTTTACTTTTCTCTTTATTTAAAGCCATCTCTGTCATCTCTAGTCATCATTTGTGTAAATTATTACTTCTTTTATCCAATTTTTTTTTGTTTTTGTTTTGCAATTATTATAATGTCATCTACATAGGTTATCATTACTGGAATTCTTAACCCTTCAAGTGTTATATACACTGTCACCTTCCTTTTGTAATTTATTTCACATACTATTACATTCATAAGTAATGCAAAGAGTATACATCTCATTGGACATCCCTGTCTTACACTGCTCGTCATATGTATCTCTTGGCTTAACTAGCCATTTACAAATATTTTACTTTATTATAACTATACACTGGCATACATTATTTCCTAACTTTCTGGTTTATATTATATTCTTTCATTATTACCCATAAGATTTTATGTCCGTTTGTGTCAAATTTATTAAGGTCTCCTATTATGATTTCACTTCTTCTTTTCTTTTCATAATATCATCTACAATTTATCTAACTATCATTAATAATTCTTGATAACCCTTCCCCTTTATACTACATATGCTATCCTCCATTATATTTTCAATTATAGTTTCAAATCTCTTTTGCATTATTTTCATAAAGATCTTATAATCATTATTATTCAATACTATTGGTCTGCAGTTTTTAATTCTCATTTAGCTTCATTCTTCCATATGAATTTAAGTATTCCACTATATAGTGCATTATACATAAAATTTTCATTTAACCATTCATTCAAAATCTTTAGAAATTATTTTCTTTTGCCAGTCCCTTAATTGTTTATAAATGTCATACCCTATTCCATCTAGGCTTGTAGCCAAATCTATATTTACTTGTCATAATACTTTATCGAGTTTATTTAAATAAATCTCCTTTTCCAATTCTTTATTCTCATTTTCTGTAAACGTTTTTACTTTCCATATTTTTTCACTACCTTCTTTCTTCTTTAAACATTTGTTGTATATATTGTACTATAGTATTCATAGTCTTTTCTTGAGTTATTTCTGTTTCTTCTTTTACATGTTTTATTTCTCTCAAATTACCATTTTCCTGTACTAATTTGCATATGCAACTTGATACTTCTTCTCTTTATCCTTGTAAAAATATCCTTGTACATGTAACAATTTTTGTATTTTTTCTTGATTTTTTCATATAATTATTTTTCTTTGTCAAAGTACTTTCTATCGTTATGTTCTAAATCTTCTAATGCATCGATATATTTTTTTTTATATTTTTCTTTCTCTACTTTTCTCACATAATATTGCCACTGTAAAAAGCATTTTTTATGTTTTTCCCTAAATATCATCCACCATTCAGACCAATTTTTATATAATAGTAATATGATTTTCCATAAATGTATTACTAATTTCTTATGTCTTCTATTTTAATTACATCTACAGCACATGTATTATACCACTCCAAAACTCCTATTCTTCTTACTATATTTTTAATACTATTCACATTTACAGAAAGCACTCTAAAATGTTCATTTTCCCTCCTTAGATTCATGGTTTCATAAGTTCATAGCTAATTACTAGACTAGCAATCATAATAGCCCATTCTAACCCTAAACATTTTCCATCCTAAAGGTAAGAATCAAACATTGTACTTTGTGTCTGTGAGTCCAACACCATAACCATTATACCAAGCCCCAATCTTTAGCCGTATACATTTTTTTCATCCATTTCCTTTCTTTTTTCATTTGTACTTATCCCTTTAAATTTTCTTTTTCTATCTTTTAACCTTTTATCAATATAATTATTTTCTCCTGTTTACTACTTCCCAATGTATGTCTTCTTCATCACTTAATTCAGCACCTTCTTCTATGTCCTTGTCATTATTTTTTCTCATCTATTTTTTCTTCTATATCTACTACTTCTAAAATGTCCTCTCTTTGCTCATTTTCTTCTCTTTCTCCTTCTTTTTCTTTCTGTTACTGTTATTTTCATTTTTGCAATCCATCCATATATGTCCAATTTTGTTATATTTATAACATTTCAATTTACATGTTTTTGCATCATGCCCCATTTCCTCACAATATAACTTTTTCTTTTGTCACAGTTACTTATCAAATGTCCTTCTTTTCCACAAAAGAAACATGTTTTGGGTTGTCCCCAGTATTTTACAACACCCCTACCACCCTCCACATTTATCATGCTTGGTATAATTTTTCCTCTTTCTGACTTTAACACAATATTACAATCCCAGTCACCAGTCTGTAAACCCCTTTTGTCATAAACTTTTGGAATGTTCAGTACTTCTTTGCATAAAATTTTCAAATACCCTTTCAAAGTCTCTCTTTCTGCCTCTTTTCAAAATTGTACATGAATCTTCTTTTTGTTGCCCTGTTAAATTTTTTATCACACAAAGATTCCATAGGTTACAGTCTTTCTTTTTTCATATTCTCCAAGAATATTTTCCATTAAAAAACAGTCTTAAATATAATGTCACAAAATGTCTCTTTGTTAATAAGAATGAATGCAATCACCTCATGTGCTTTTATACTCAGATAAGCTATTAAATTGTCCCATACTTCATACTTATTTATTTCTTTGTATTATTTACCTTGAATATTGACCAGGTACTTCTGTTTTTCATTTTCTTCTACCTTCCTTTATGCTACTCTACTTTTTCTTTCTTTTACTTTCTCTGCATATATTTTCCTTTCATCTCACCACTATTCTTCAGGATTGTCTCTGCATCCTCCTTTTGCATTTTCTCCATAATTTCCCTCAGGAAACATCTCTTTTATTTTCTGGCTCACTCTGCACTACCATTTCTTTATGTAAATCATACCACAACCCTGATGACTGGCGGGTTGCAATTAGACATTCATCATTTGCTGACTCATCTCCATCAAAGATGTTTCTTTGAAACATTTCCTCAGAATCCTGCAAACATTCACTGGTCTTGATATTTGCTTTCTCCTTCATTTCTTTCACTACTTCATTATCTCCTTCTCTTTCCATCTGCCTCCCTATTTCTCCAGGCTACCTCTGCACCTGGAATAGAAACAGAAAGTGCGCCTCCAAAATGGTTTCCATTCACAACAATGAAGAGTAGAACAAGTTCCCAAATGCATTGGTCAAATTTCTCATAGTAATTTCAATACTATCTCAGGTCTCTTCTGAAATGAGGCCACTGGCCTATTAGAACTAACCCAGTCAACAAAGGATAAATAAAATAAATAAATAAAAACTTGTTGATGACATCATAACTACTTCCATTATCTTAAATATCTGCAATATTAAGTTATACTAAGCTCATCACATTAACATAGTCTCATCATGTACAGTATTTAGTATGACTTACATTTCATACCAGTGTATTTCTCAGTTTACAGTTCATGTTCTCTCATTACATTAGTAGACAGAAAATTACAATTTTAACACAGCTGATTTCTATGGCTACTAGTCTATATTCACTTATTGGCTAAAATGGCTAGAAGTACAATGTTATATGATTTGTTACTTAAAATTATACAGTCAACAAGAAAAAACTAATTTGCATTAATTTTATATTAAAAAGACTAGGAAAAATATTTTGTTGCCACACCTTTACTTTTTGACCTTGGAGTAAGAATTCTGAGTTCAGCATTTGCAGTAGGATAAGTATCTACTGTTTTGTTAAATATATAAAATGGCATGTTATAATCACCCCAGTCAATGCTAATTAGTTTATAAAATAAAACAGAAAATTGTTACTTTTATGTTAATAAGATGCTTGAGCAGATGTTCACTCACTACTCCCTTCTAATTTATAATCATCTAAATAAAAACTATATATAAACATACATCTGCTTCACTATCAGCGAATCTTCCTGCTTCACTATCAGCGAATCTTCCTTTAAAGTGAGGTGTGATGAACAGAAGACAGTGATAGATAGCACCAAAAGGCTGACACACATCTATGTTTGTATGTCTGTAGGCATGCACACAAGCACACACACACACACACACACACACACACACACATACACGTACATACACACACGCACACTCAAGCTGCATGTAGCAAATGTCTATAAGTCATTTTTTCTTCCAGCTTCTGCTTATAATCTCTTACTCTTCAAATTAGACAAAAATAATGCTCCTAACTGAAAACTCCAGACTGTCCTCAAATTTCATTTCCCCCTAATGATGCACATACAAAGTTACTAATCATGTACTATTTGGACGGAAATGCAGTGCTACACCCTAGCAGTCAGCTGTCACTGTCTTATAGACCACTATTACTATTTAATTATTTACTATTTGTTCACAGAGTAACTGGATTGGTCTACAACAAGAGCCCAAAGAGAAGAAAATACATCATGGTCTTTCATTCAACAATTTTACATACAAAATTAGTACATAGCAAAATTCAGAAACATAATAGTAAAACTGAATGCAGGGTAAGATTAAAAGATCCAGTCAGATTGCATTGAACAAAAAAAAAAAATATATATATATATATATATATATATATATATATATATAGATAGATTACATAATCTCCTATATGCATGTGAAATTTTTGTATATAAGATGACACATTAAGAAGCTGAAAAAAATGTTATTAAACTTCTGCTATTACACTGTGTGCAACATGCATATCTATGTAAAACACTGAACCAGAACACTGAAACTTTTCAATTTTGTGTTCAGATTGTCAGACTCAAGAGTTTTAAAGTAAAATAAAGGTCATCGCATAGAACTAACTTATTCACTGTAGAAAGCTACAGTGCCAAAGTAATGAACAAAATAAAAATGTGATTAGACATTATGTTTAAAACAGTTTTTATTAAGGTTTTTAACAATACAAAATCATTTGTAGAAATACAATAAAAAATTGCTTATTAAACTAAAGAATGTATACATAAAATTACCAACAACTAAAGTATTTACATCGGTGTTTATTAAATACATTAAACAAAACACTATAAACAAATAACATTGTCATTAAGCAACACATGAATTATTATCTAATATTTTTTTTAAGTTGTCCACATATAATATGAAAAGGGTGTTCTAGCAGTTCTTGACTTAATAGTCATCATTTCCAATTGACATATTTCAGTAAGAATATTCTTGAATTCTGCAAATAGAGGAGGGTGTTCAGATTTCTAATTTCTAGTTATTATTTTCCTGGCAACTGCCAAAACAGTCCATAATAAATGGTATTTGATTTTTCTGACACAATTAGGAACCAGGGCATTGAACCAAATCAAAGATTTAGATAGATTAAATCTAGCTGTAAAAAAATATTGAAGAAAATTATTAATTTTTTCCCAATATTGTTTTAAAACAATGCAGTCATAAAACATATGTGACCAATCTGCTTTGGTTTCTGTTTTGCATCTCCAGCATAATACCTTTTCTTTGCACATCAATTCCATTTATGAGGTGTATAAAAAGCTCTATTCATAAATTTCACTGAGTATAATCTCATCTAAGTGAGGATGTCGTCCACCTAGATGATTCCAATATTATTTTTTATCATCATCAAAAGGTGACATTATTGATTGATATGAAATAGTTCCAATAATTATCTATTATAGCTTTTGTTTCATTGTTAATTATTGTATATATTGTTGAAAGTTTACATTTAGTGGAAGTATCTTGGAGAATATATATATATATATATATATATATATATATATATATATATATATATATATATATATATATATATAGTTAAAATTGTATTACTTTAGGTGTTAATGTTCTTGAACTTGGAGGGATTACATTAATTCTGCCAATCATGAATTGGCTGTATGAATGGAATTGTAATCATGAGTTTCTGTTTAAATCATAATTTGTTAAGTGGTCTAATATGAGTAACTTGTAACCTTCTAAGAACTAAAACCAAAAATATTTTTTTCCTTCAACAAGATATTATCAGAAAATTTTGAAGTAGATATAACATCCTTTGTGTAAGCAATAGGAAAGCAAGTAAATATCCAATGGTTATAGATGGGTCTATATTAGAACAACAAAGTTTCAGGTCTTCGAATGTTCTAATATCGACACCTAGTAACCAAAAACTGGTAAGACAGAAAATTTAGAACATTGAATTTTTTCCCAGGGAAAAAAATTGCTGTTCCAAAACACATACACAGAACACAAACACACCAACCACACAGCAATCCACACACATACACCTAAATCTTACATCTAAACCTACACTAAACTGTACATACACCAGTATCTACCCACTTACCTTAACCCAAACCCTAACCCTAAGATCCATCACTATCGCACACACACCTCACCCCCGCCCTAACCCTAACTCACCTATCCCACCCTAATCCTCATGTTCAAACATTCGCTCATTTACCTGACCTGCGCCCTAACCCTAACTCACCTATCCCACCCTAACCCTTACATCCACACAATCGCACACTTACCTGAACCGACCATAACTTTCCACCGCAGAGCTGAAAATAGCGAAGCGACAATAACGGACAACCAAATTCTTTCCCTAGGAAAGAATTTGGTTATCTAAAAATTCGCTATTTTTAACTTTCAGTTACTAGGTGTCGATGTTAGAACATTCGAAGACCTGACACTTTGATGTTCTAATATAGACCCTTATAGATCATATTTTTATATATAAAATTTTGGAAATCCTTTAGTACAATTTTCATATAGTAGGGAACATTATTTAGTAGTTTATTCAGGAGAAAATATTTTTTTAGGATCCAAATAAATGGTTTATCCAATATTTGAAGTTTATTAGAACTGGATCTCTCATTAATATTGAAACAATGAATTTCTTGAATTTTTTTCCATCTAGCTGAATATTTTTCATTAGTTAGTAGAGAGAATGTTTTAATCACTGATGATATAGAGTATAATTCTATGTCAGATAAACTTATCCCTCCTAAGGACCAGTCTCTCATATGTTGAGTAAGCGCTATTCTGGGTTTATTTGGGTACCTCAGGAACTTCAAAAGCATTGTGTTGGGTTCTTTTCCCCATGTGTTTGGTGACATTAATGATGTGGATTGTATAATATAAAGTATCTTGGGTAAAATGATCATTTTAATTATTGAAAGTTTCTTATCCATTGTAAATAAGAGCTGTTTCCACTTGGAGATAAGGCTACTTGTACAGATATACTATTATAATAATTTAATCTTATTATAGCATTTATATTATTGGCTAGTGTAACTTCAAGATATGTTAGTCTGATTTAGCCAAATATTTAATAAATTTCCGGTCCCAAAGGTATCTGAATTTATGGATAGTATTTTTGTTTTATTATCATTAAAAATCAAGCCAGATTTTTTTTTAAATATTCCATTAGATCAAATACAGCTTGTAATGTTGCATTTTTTCCTTTAATGGTAAGGAGAATATCATCGGCAAATACTTGCACTTTGTAGGTTGTTTCAGAGTTCTGAGTAAATCCTTCGATGTCAGAACTTATCCTTATATAATTAGCTAGAGGTTCCATTATGAGAGTAAATAGCAAAGGGGAGAGGGGACAACCTTGTTTGGTTCCTTTATATATAGGAATATTATATGAAAGATACATGCCAATCTTTATGTATGCCTTAGATCCATTATAAAGGTGCAAAATAAGTTGTATGAATGTATTAGAAAAGTTTAATGCTTCTAATATAAGGAAGAGGTATTCCAATTAACTGAGTCAAAGGCACAGTTTATGCCCAAACTTATTACTGTTAAGTTTTTCTCAGATTTGACAGCATGGTCAGTTACAGTTAATACTCTTTTAATACTGTCGTATGTATTTCTATTTAAAATAAAACCAGTTTGGTCTTCATCAATCAATATTGGAAACATTTTCTTCAGTCTATTAGCATAAATGGACATAATTATTTTATAGTCTACATTCAAAAGTGAGATTCATCTATATGAGGAACACATGGAGGGATCCTTATCTGTCTTCAGTATGAGAGATTTGAGCTTGTATTTCCAAGAAGGATGCACATTGAACAAATCTTGACACTGGGAGAAAACTTGATGTAATAAAGTTAATGCTTCATTGGGTAATATTTTATAGATTTCAGGGATAATTCCATCATTACCTGAGCCTTGTTTTGTTTTAAAGCATTGATTTGATATTTGATTTCTGACATTGAGATTGTTTTATCTAAAGCATTAATCTGTTGTTCTGTTAATGTGCTTTTACTGTATTTTTTAATGAGAGATCTTACAGATTCTTTAGGGTCTAAAGTAATTAAACTTTGATTAATATTGTTAAAGTAATCTCTAAAGTCCATTACTCTATCTCCTAATTCAGTTATTGTCTTCTTTTTTTACCAGAATAGATTTCTTTAATACGGTAAAGTTTACTAAGTCTCTTGGTTTTGATAGCCAGTTTATTTAAGGATTTAGGGTTAGTGAAAAACTTTATAAATGTATGTATTTCTAAGTTAATTCTGGTCTTATGATTCAAAATGTCTATGTATTTATTGTTTAAAGTATTAATTTCTTCAATGTTACTAATTTTGTTTGTCTGATTATGTAATATTAATTTATCAATTTTCTCTTGAAGCATTTTTAATTCTTTATCCCAGTGTTTTTTTTTTTATTTTTTTATTTTTATTAATGTACTAACTTATTGTTTTCCCATAAAGGTAAGCCTTTAGAGCATAACAAATAAATAAAACGGCAACAAGGCACTTTATAATAAACAGTGAGGATTGTTGCCTTGTTGCCATTTTATTTGTTTTACTCATTTGGTTTGGAAGTTTAGAGTAAGCTTTTAGAGCATCCCAAATGTAAACGTTAGAGATAAAAGTTCTTTCTTAAATGAAGAGTCCCTAGTGCTGTTCTTAAAATGGCTCATCCTTCAGTCAGAGATACTGGGATAAGATGGCAAGAGTTTATTGACAGGAAAATTTCAGAAAAAATTCTTAATTTTTTGAAACAATCCTAGAATATGATTAAAATATCCAAAATGTGAAGAAATTAATCTGATAGGATTGTTTTTGAGAATTAAATCCTGTCATACATGTTTAAAGTGGCAGAGCTAGGAAAAACTGCTGCTAGTCAGTGCACATCTTGTGTGATTAGACATTATTGAGGTGACTCTGTTCCGCCTTATCAAACATTATTGGATCAGTGTCCCATGGGCTCATAGAGATTAATGCATATTGCATTATGTGTTTCAGTGCTCAAAAGCCCATTGCCTTTTTAATTTTTTTTTAAGTTGGGCAGTAGTATTACAAACTCAGTCAGTATGCATATTGGAAGGAAAGGAAAAGTCCAATCAGATATCCAATATTTGTACTCATGAAACAGCTTTCCAAAATCTTTAAATGTGATTGGTCAAACCTCAGAAACACTACACAATACATTTTACATAATGTCCAATAAAAACAAGAATGGACAATATAGGCTGCTTACAAATTGAAATCATGCCACTGTATAGCTTCTTACAAGCCCCACAGCCTTGTCCATGAACTACTAGATGAACATTCTCCCCCAGTCTAACAGGTGTACAGCTGTTTAAAGTTAAAAAATGATTAGTCAGCAGTTTCAGTATTTTCAGGACTGCCAGGAAATATGTAAATAAACAATATTGCAATGAGGTAATATGTAAATAAACACCATTTTGTGTGTTTTTGAGTGTGTGTGTGTGTGTGTGTGTGTGTGTGTGTGTGTGTGTGTGTGTGTGTGTATGTGTGTGTGTGTGTGTGTGTGTGTATGTGTGTGTGTTTCTTCCCTATTGCTATAAAATGCAGTGCAAAAAGCATATTGTCAGCATTTGGACCCCCTCCTTTCCATGTCAGCTCTCCTAAATTAATTGCAAAAAGCCCTTTAGGGTCATGAGTCTAGTATTCTCCTATGATCCTATGATTCTATAAATAACTATAGTTTTGATATTTTACAATAGCACTGATTAGAACAGAATACTGCTGTGTTGTTAAAAACTGCATTCCTCTGATAAAGATCAAAGAAGAATGTAAAAGGTGGAGTCATATAAGTAATACAATACTAAATGCTGGAATTATTTTAACATCTGCACAGACACAGGCATGCACGTGTGCACTCATACATACACACACACACACACACACACACACACACACACACACACACACACACACACACACACACACATACACGTACATACACACACGCACACTCAAGCTGCATGTAGCAAATGTCTATAAGTCAGCTTTGAAAATGGATATACATATTTATTGACTATTATCAGTGGCAGCTCATGCTATAGGACTGCAGGACTGCAGCCCCCCACCTGTAAAAGAAAAAGAATTTGCCCCCCATTGTAAATAAAATAATAAAAAAATAAATAAAAATAAAAAAATTAAAAAATTAAAAAAAAAATTCACGATTCTCGGAACTCCACGCATGCATGCTTAATTCCTGACTGCTGTGTTAGGCAGTCCAGAACTCCACGCACGCATGCCTGCTAAGTTCCTGAACTCCAGACTGCTCTGTTAGGCAGTCCGAATAGGGAGGGAAGGAAGGGAACTCCGCCCTGCTAGCCAAGAAGTCTGTGTGGTGACGACCGCACAGACTGGAAGACTGCTTCGCCCGCAGGCTGGAGGCTCCAGCCAACTCACATCTCATGCAGGGACTGCAGAACAGCTTGCGCGGGCTGCTGCTATGGGGGACAGGTGATCGGGCTGCTGCAGAGGACAGTTTCAGGCTGCTACGGAGGACTTAGCTGCCATGGAGGATCGGATTTGCTGGAGGTAGGGTGTGTGTGTGTGTGTGTGTGTGTGTGTGTGTGTGTGTGTGTGTGTGTGTGTGTGTGTATGCAGGTACAAATGCATCAGGATTACCAATATTCACAGTATTTGCCTCATCTGGCAAACAAAAATGTCCTTCCTATTTACACATTTTACAAAAAATAACAAATACTCAAATGACCTTTTTTACCACATTGTGCACACCATTTCTTATCACAAGTTTCAATCAAATCATGACTATCTGAGCTACAATAATAGCATGTCTTCTTTTTTTCCCTAATACCTCACAGTATCCCCTTATTACCATTAATAATAATTGCACTTACAAAATGTTTACATCAATATTTATAAATTTTAATGAAAGACAGGATTCAAAAGTCAGTCAATATACTTTTTTCAACTTTAATTTGAGAAGTTGAGTGCGGAGCGTCACATTCAGCATTAAATAATTCAGATAGGTCTTTCTTATCAATCGCTTCTGTGTAAAACTGCACAGTCATCTCTTTGTTCAAGTCATAATTGCTGAAAGATATAATCAGACCAGGACATATTTTTTTGCTTCTTCGATATCAAAGTGATGAGTTTGTCTAGCAATGTAAACTACATGAAAGTATATTCAGTAAATGCTTCCTTCCTTAACTGTATGAAGGAATGAACATTCTGTGGATGAAAACCTAAAGGAACAATCAGTTCATCCAACACAGTGTAGCAGTTTAAGACATTGTAAGCATCTTCCTTTCAGCCTCTACTCATATCTGGAGCTAAATATAATAACAGACTATGTTGTCATCTGATCAAGCCAGTAACAATTCAGTGCAGTTAAATATCCAGCCCAAAAGTCACCCTTGTGCTAAAACACAACGCAGCTCACCAATTAGACTCTTTGTTCCAATAAAACATATTAAACAATCAACAATTTCAAAGCTGCTTTGGATGACTACCTTTGTTCCACTGTCTTGCCCAGGACCACTGCCAAAGAATGTTGGAACAATTTTAAAAGCCCCTTTTAAGATTGTAGGCACTTACCATCCTGTTCTTTGTTTATGTACTCACTTATTTTATTTGTGCTACTTAACTTCAGTATTTCAACCAGAAAGAATGAGAGGTTTCTGGTAGAATGTTCTTTCTATTAATCCATTTTCTGCATGCAGTTATGGTGGGGAGGAACTGCATGTATGAAAGTGTACAATACTTAATCAGAGTGTGTGTGTGTGTGTGTGTGTGTGTGTGTGTGTGTGTGTGTGTGTAAAATGCACCAGTTGCTACATGGTGGTGGGTAGAGAATAAGGCTTGAACCCTGTACCTTGGGCCCAAGTGGCAAGAGCCTGAATTCCCTACCCACCACCATTTGTAAAACATTTGCAGATTTTTGCCTCATATTTGTTCTGTTCTGTTCCTCATAAAATCTGTGGTTTCTGTATTTTTGTTTCTTAACACAGCCAGTAGTGCAGTGGTAGCATTGTTGCCTAACAGCTACAAATTGTCTGGTTTGATTCTTGGCTGGGGTGCCTTCTGTGTGGAGTCTGCATGTCCTCCATGGGTTTGCTTTGGTGTCCTTGATGGATATTTGTCCCTATTTTTTGGACTGTGTTCCCCCATTATTGGCTTCATCCAGGTTTGTTGTGCCAAGGTTGAGAGCTATGGTGATAACTGAACTCACTGAATATGTTTGGGGGCTGTATTCCCCCATTATTGGCTTTATTCAGGTGTTTTGTGCTAAGATATTGACAACTATGGTGAGAACTAAATTCACTAAATGGTAGCCATTTAAGTTTCAGTCTTCCTTTCTTTCATAAAACAGATGATTTGGCATAGTGGTATGTTGCTCTGACTGTTTTGCACAGGGTCCTGGGTTCAATACTTGGCAATAAAATGTATGGTGGTAACACAGCATTTTATTCTAACAACTTTCCAACATTATACAAGCAATGTTTAAAATTTGTCCCTGTTTTTTGGTCGTTTGCCCCTCCCCCCAAAATTGTGACTTTTTCCAGATTTCTTGTGCTGCAAAGTTCACAGCTGAGTGTCAAGTAGATTTTACAAGAAGCTGAGAGCTGCAAGGGAACAAATGTTTAGTGCTGCTTATGCCAAGTCTGCTTGCATTGTTAATAGCACAATAGGTGGTATACTTGCTTTTGATGCAGAAGGCTGTGGCTTCTACTCCCACAGTAGATAAATGCATTGCTGATACTGTACTGAATTGTAAACGGGGTGGATGCTGCAGTCCTTTATGGTAAAGATACCTAGTAACTATGAACCTGTTATCAGTTTGCCATCAATTCCCTATTGCAATATTACTAGCTTATCGTTTTTTTAATGCAACTTAGGCAATTTATTCCTTAAGGGTAACAGGCACTTTATTTGTAATGAAACAATGAAATATAAAGTTGTTTGCTAGCAGCAACCTCTTCATTAGTTACAGATTTCTTTAATGTGGAATTATTCAGATGACTTTTACTTCTTCAGAGATTGTGCATATTTACTGATACTGGTGGACTGTAGAAGTTGGAGTAGACTTTTATGATAGAAATTTTGTGAACTGGGCAGTTTTGTCATTATTGGTGCATGCATTTTGTTTCATTGTTTACTGGAAAAATGTTCTGAATTGGGCAATTTTGTCATTATTGGTGCATGCATTTTGTTTCATTGTTTACTGGAAAAAAGTTCAAAATAAATTTAAAACACCCTCTAACAACTGCACTACATTGTACAAGGAATATAATTTAATACAATCAGGAAGGTGTATCAAAGACCATGTGTATGTTTTGTGTGCAAGATTTGAAAACAGCCCAAAGTTAATCTTTATCTGCCACTGGCAAAATGCATTTTCTTTGAATGTGGGTTTCAATGCCGTTTCAATGAATGTGAGTTTCAAGGGCAGAGAAGTTTTAATGCTAAGTCTGTTTTCATTGTGAGATTGCTTTGCTTTATTTAGCAGATGTCTTAGTGTCTGTGCTGTAAAATGCAAAATAAAACTTTCAAATGAAGTCCAAAACATCGTAGAAGTAAAGCAGTATGCACATTAGTGTTTATGGTAAATGGGGTGAAATAGCCAAGTAATGGTTCATTGGAATGGCTGCAGGGGGGAGGCTCCATTCGACCATGATTTTGTTTAGGGGAAGGGCGGCAAACTCAAAGACAGCCCTGGCTGAATTATACCTCTCAACTGTCCAGATTTTCACAGAATGAATAGATTTTTGCTTCTTATTTTTGGTTTGTTCTTCATAAAATGTGCGGTTTTCTGGCAAATAATTTAGGAATTAAGTCACTAAATAATGACAGACACTGAGTTTCAGACTTCATAACCTTCAGAAAAATGCATGCTAAAGCAAGGCCTGTTATTCTATCAATTGTCTCAGTTTATATAATTTATAGTACTGTTTATATGTTCCCCCAGTATATTTGGCCTTGCCCAGATTTCCTGCATTAACAAGTTGAGAGGTATGTGCAAATAAATTGCTTTATAGAATTAGGCATATCCAAATCTCTCAACTGCCCTCGATTTTGGCTCAAAATGTTGCTCTTCCCCTAATAATCCCACCGCAAATTGGCAATTTTGGAAGAAAACGTGGAGGGCTTACAATTAAGAAATAACTGTAATAATCAGAGTTATAGATTACTTTTATTTCAGAAATGCATGTAAATTCTTTTATTTTGTCAGCTGCTCAAGTTAGCAGTATTAATATTAAAAAAGTGTCCCTTCTTTGACAGGTTCCCAGCTATTTTATATTTTTGCATCACATTTTTGGTCCATTTTTCATAAAATTGTGTTTTTTTTGACAAATTAGTGGCAAATCATTAAAGACTGAAGTTAGAAAATAATGACAGACATTTGAGTTTCAGATTTCATACCTTTCAGAAAATTCATTCTATTATCTTTCTAAGTTTATAAGAGCAATATTTAAAAATTGTCCTTATTTTTGGGCCTTTGCCCCACTTCTATGTATGGCTCTGTCCATATCTCTTGTTCTGAGGTTGAGAGGTATGACAAATGTGTCAGGGCCATCACAGTCAGCTAGAGACATTTCAAATTGTGACATACTTGTTGCACCCGACTCCCCCATGTAGTGACTCTGATTGTGTCCAAGCAAGGCAGTTATGCAGTGTAAATGTGCAGAGTATCCCCCCATCCAAGGTAGACACAAGTGCTACTTTTATTCTGTCCTTAATTTTGCAGAATGTTCTGGTTTCTGTCATATTTTTATACTGTTGATTTATGCTTATTATTACTCAGAAAGTGCCTGTTGCTCTGTGTTTAAGTAGCAATGCTTTAATGACCATCAGGTAAGCTTGTCTGAGATTGTAAGATGCAAGTAAGCTTTAATAAGCATACTGTTAAATAACTGCCAACATTGAAAGCCTTTCTGTTGTTGCCATGCAGAGAATACTTACATAACTAGATAATGTATAAGCCTTGGATACTGATATGCATATGACAGTGTTTGTAATAAAGGAAAGGATTACATTATTTTAAGAAGCTCATTACATTTGTTGGAGACTTGCAGTCATCTTTGCAGGCTTTACCCGTAAACCAAACAGAATGCCAATCTATCATGTGTCGTCCATTACCTGTACAGTAATCCTTTAAGCAATGTATCTTGAGCTTGTTTCTTGTTTGTTTTTCAGTTTTTACTTTGATCATGTTTTCCCCATGAAACAAGTAGATAGTTGTCAGACAGCAGGTCTTTTTTGGATAAAAAACATTTTTACAAGTGGGGGTATCACAGAGATTGCTACTTTCGGCATGTTACTTGGTACTTTAATAAAGCTGAATATAAATTATAATTAGAACTGCAGTGCAAGGAGAAGTGGTTTGAGTTGAGTGCTGCTTGTATTTCTTATACTTGATTTTGACTGGCATTCCAGTAATGTATTTAAAAAGTAATTTATTCTTTCATGCCTCACAACCTTTTTATTTCCATCAAGATATTAAGTAAACTGTCATGCAGCCAAAGCATGGAAATATTTTTTTTTCTTCTACACTTCATTTTGTCTTGATTGGACTCTCCTAATGATGGTTTGGCACCCAGGGCAGTGTATTTAATTAAAGTTACAGTTTTTGTGGTTTTGAGCATAGCGCCTCCCCTTTCTAGTTGGCCACACCCATTCCCATTTCCCCACCCATTCAGCTGTCTCCTGCAGCCCCCCTTTGATTTGAAGTCACCAGCTGCCACTGACTATTATATACCTCTTCTAAAAATGAAATGTATGAAAGCCTAGAAGGAAGCAGCTGTTTTTTCTAAAAATATCAAGAAACAATAAAGCATCATTAAAAATGGCAAAACTATAAATAAAAAATCTAAAACAAAATTAAGAGTTTTGCTAAGTACAATAATATCCTCCAAGGTGGGCAATATAGGGAAGTAACAAATTTTCCAGTATTAAAAGGCCTTCTACTGATGATGTGGGCTTCTCAACATCACTGAGCAGCCTGTTATGTTCCTATGGTGCTCAGCCTGTTGCGTTACTTACATAACCTGAAGAAGAAGCTAGTTTATAAGGTCTGAGACGCTGATGAATTTTCAACAATGCAGAGCAGCAGTAACGCACTAGGTGTGGGCTGTCTGTAAAGCATAGCATCCATGCTCAAATTGTTCAGGATGAGGTCATTTATAAACAGTAACTACAGAAGTGGAAAGAGCACTACAGATGTGATGTTTGCTTTGAGGGTGTTGATGGAGTAGTACAGAGAAGGTCAGAAGGAGTTGCACTGTGTCTTTGTGGACTTAAAGAAAGCATATGACAGGGTGCCTAGAGAGGAGTTGTGGTATTGTATGAGGAAGTCAGGAGTGGCAGAGAAATATGTAAGAGTGGTACAGGATATGTACAAGGGTAGTGTGACAGCAGTGAGATCTGCAGTGGGAGTGACAGATGCGTTTAAGGTGGAGGTGGGATTACATCAAGGATCAGCTCTGAGCCTTTTCTTATTTGCACTCGTGATGGACAGGTTGACAGACGAGATCAGACAGGAGTCCCGTGGACTATGATGTTTGCAGATGACATTGTGATATGTAGTGAGAGTAGGGAACAAGTTGAGGAGACCCTGGAGAGGTGGAGATATGCTCTAGAGAGGAGGGGAATGAAGGTCAGCTGGACTAAGATGGAATATATGTGTGTGAATGAAAGGGAGGATAGAGGAATGGTGAGGATGCAGGGAGTAGAGTTGGCAAAGGTGGATGGGTTTAAATACTTGGGATCAACAGTTCAGAGTAATGGCGAGTGTGGAAGAGAGGTGAAGAAGAGAGTACAGGCAGGATGGAGTGGGTGGAGAAGAGTGTCAGGAGTGATTTGTGACAGACAAGTACCAGTAAGAGTGAAAGGGAAGGTCTTAAAAAGGGTAGTGAGACCAGCTATGTTATATGGGTTGGAGACAGTGGCATTGACAAAAATGCAGGAGTCAGAGCTGGATGTGGCAGAGTTGAAGATGTTAAGATTTGCACTGGGTGTGATGAGGGTAGACAGGATTAGGAATAAGTATATTAGAGGGTCAGCCCAGGTTGGACAGTTTGGAGACAAAACCAGAGAGGCGAGATTCCGTTGGTTTGGACATTTGCTGAGGAGGGATGCTGGGTATATTGGGAAAAGGATGCTAAGGATGAAGCTGCCATGTAAGAGGAAAAGAGGAAGGCCTAAGATAAGGTTTATGGATGTGGTTAGAGAGAACATGCAGGTGGTTGGTGCGACACAGCAAGATGCAGAGGACAGGAAGAAATGGAAACAGGTGATCCGCTGTGGCGACCCCTAATCAGGAAAAGCCAAAAGAAGAAGAAGAAGAACTACAGGAGTGGACCTAGAACTAAGCTTTTGGGATTTTTCTTTTTTCAAAGAAAGAGATGTAAAGTGCAACTGTAGCAGCTCAATTACAGAGGTAAGATTTGTACCATGCTAGAAGCCTTCACCAAAGTCTAATTTCTCCATTTGTAGAACTAGTATAAAGTTGTCTTCAGTACTGAAGATGTACTTCAGGTTTACAAGGAGTAGACTTGTGAGAAGTCATTTTCTCATACTTGTGAATCAATGAAACACAGAAGGGGGTAATCACATTGTGATCTTGCCAGAAATCATGTTGACAGACATCAACACTTAAAATCATAGAAGGTTATTAAGCTATCAACCCAGAGGTCATTTCAAGCCCAGCAGTTTCATCCCAATGCAATACCATAGATACTCTAGTCAATGCCCAGGACTGTATTTAGTAATGACTGCCCATGTCTAGGAGGGTTGTGGGCGCTATCCCCAGTAAGAATTTATGGTGTCCCATCTACTTGTCCAAGTTCCTTTTGAACACTGTCATACAGGTGTTCTGCTTTACATAAATTGGCAGCCTATTCCAAAGATGTGGCAGTCACTGGGAGACAAATCTGTCCTTCCAGCATGTCCTATTCAAGTTTCAGGCCATATTTAGGTCCCTGGAATGGGTGACAGGGCTTTCAGCCTTTCCACGTAAGACTTGTTTTGTGCACCCTGTAATTTCTTTTTGAGAAACCTCTGTGGTCTCTCCAATTGTTGCACGTGTCTGGTGAGGTACATGCAAAATGGAGCATTATATTCAGTTATTGGTTTGATGAGAGCCAAGTATAATGGAATTATAACATCCTTAGATCTAGATGCAATGCCTTTACTTATAAGATGTGCCACATAGAATGATTTCCTTACTACTGTGGAAACATGGTGGTCAGATTTCAGATTGCTATCAACCTGAGTACCCAGATCACATACCACTGGGTCTACATTTAGTGGGGTGTTGTCTATAATATAATTGGCAGGGTTGTCAGCTTTTCCAAAGGGAATAATAATGCATTTTTTGCATTTAGTTTTAATCCATGGCTTTGAAATAAATCATTTGTCTGCATTAACCCTGTCTGCAGTATATTAACATTGCTGGGGGTTCAATGATTGCTCCCAGTTTTGCAGTCACCAGTGAACTTGGTCAAGAACAGGGCATCCAGGTTTGCCTGGACTTCTGAGAAATAAATTCTGAACAGCAAGGGGCCCAGCACAGTCCTGATGTGTACTTATCCTTAATGAAGATGGATACACCTCGTCCTTTGGTCTTTCATGCTCAGTTTGTAATCTGAACACATGGAAGGCATTGTAGCCTTGCACAACCAGGTTGTTTTCTGTGCCTTTGAACCATGTCTCAGTGACTGCATAGATGTCAGCATCTTCCAAAGACAGGAGTGCTTCCCGGGAGTGCAGTTTCTTGTTCAGACTCATAGCATTAAGCAGCAGTACCCTGAGTTTATCTAGAGAGGATTTTGTTATGTTGGGAGGTTGGTTATTTTGATACTAAATAAAAAGGCACAATAGAGGTGGCCAATGTCTTTTCCAGTGTCTGAAAGCCTCGATGAGATAGGTGTAGACCATCTCTCACAAAGCAGTGTGGCCTGTTGACTATGTCTTCCTAGGATTACAAATATTGGATCCCCTTGGACTGACTCCAGAAGCTAAGCCAATTATTAAAGTAAATCATTTTTCGTTTGTATTGTGGAATCATCCTTGGAAAAGGTAGAATGTTGTTTAAGGCTATGCTTATACCTGTCTGTGACATATAATCTGAGAGCTCAGTCATGTCTCTCTTCATATAGTCCAGTGAGGTACATCTCAAGTCATTCACACCCTCATGGAGTATGATGGAGTCATACTGGTACTTGTAGTTCATTGACTTGAGTGCTTGAGTGACTTGACGATCATGGCACCTGACAGGCAGCTAACCATAACCCGCTCCTTTTCCAGCCTGGTAAAGGGAACATTTGTGTGTCTCACAATGGAGTCACCTATGACCAATACATTAGGTTTTGTGGTGTTACACCTTATGGGCTTATTTGTTGAGACACTGGAGTGTATGTGTGTGTGTGTGTGTGTGTGTGTGTGTGTGTGTGTGTGTGTGTGTGTGTGTGTGTGTGTGTGTGTGTGTGTGTGTGTGTGTGTGTGTGTGTATTATGTGTTGTGGTTATTTTTTGCATTGTTATGTGTGTAAGTGGTTTCTGTTTGGGAGGCCTCTGATCTTTTTCGTAAGTTACTAGTGAGTACCTCCGCATATGTGGGTTTATGTGAAATGTCCTTATTTAGTGTGGAAAGTGTATGTCTGCTAACAACCTGTTTGGCTTTCAATTTGTCCTTATGTGAGAGTCTTATGTCCAATTTCATAGTGTAACTACATCTCTCACATAAACTAGTTGTTTGTTTCAGGAGTAAGTGGTTGTCAGTATACAAGAGACAATTGCTACATTGCCTCAGGATGCCCAAGTCTATCAGGATGGCCAGAAGGATGATGGGGAACTGCCCATCCATGATAGCAGCATCTTACTGTATGCTTTTTAGGAAAGGCAATGCGTTAATTTGACAGGACTGTGCTGGTAAAGATTAAACTACAAGAGGGACCTATACTTTGTGTAGGCTAAGGTTGATGAATAAGGCAATGCTGCTCGTTGCTCAACTGAGTTATTCCTAGAGCAGCAGAAAACCTTGGAAGGATTTCACTGGAAACTGTTTAGGGAAAAACTGAGCTTCTAGGCGTTTGTGTCAATACAGAGCACTGCTAACCACTGCTGCATGAAGAGCAGCACTGCACAAACACGAGGCTTAAATAAAATCAAACAGAAACAACTTTTAAGCTAACTACCAATCCCCATTTTAGACAGGTTTGATCAGCACACTTCTGCCACAAGGGTGCAGAAAAACACCTTCTTAATGTAGAATACCTAGTTTGGAGACCAAGTGTAAAAAGACCACACAAACTACCCACCAGTGCAATTACTACTTACAGCAGCAGTACACAGTACTTTTTTTTGCAATAAAGTGCAAAAATAACATCAAATACCTTAATAAACTGCTAAAATTACAGTTACAGTATAAAAGAGAAGTACAAAAAATACCTATTTTGTCCTTTCAGTAGTGGATTGCTCCAGGTGAAAGCAGATTCTCAGTAATCAGTAGCAAAGTCACCAAATGATGAGCAGCTCTGAATGTCTGTGCTAAAGCCCTCACAAATGCAAGGCTTAAATATGAACAAGAGAAACAAGTTTTAAGCTAACTACCAATAAGGAAAGCACACAATATGCCTTCCATCAGCAATTTCCAACTCAGAGAAGTTAGATCAGCACACTTCTGCCGCAAGGGTGCAGATAAACACCTTCTTAATGTAGAATAGCTGGTCTGGAGCCCAAGTAAAACAAGACCACACAAACTACCTACAACAGCCCTACAACTAATAGATACAATGTAATGCAGTGCAATTAACTACTTAAAGCAGAAGCAGACAGCACAGTTTTATTTTATTTTATTTTTTTGAAACTGCTAAAGTTCAGTCACAGTAGATAAGAGAAGTACAAAAAAATACTAGACCCTTTTTGTGTGCTTCCCAGCTCAGACAGACCAGGTAAAAACCTACTGTCATTAGATGAATAATCCCAGTCCTCCTAATGTAAAAGCACAATAAAGGAGTGTCCAGAGTGAAATGTTACCACAAACAAAGTCAAAAGATACAAAGTGCTACCACAAACACACATAAAGATATGGATACAGCAATGTACTTTAAACAGTTTATAAAAGTATGATTATTCAATAAAAGTACTTCACTCTGTATAAATGAGCCAAGAGCCACTCAATTGTACAGAATGTATAAAGGCACTAAAAACAAGGTAAGCTGATTAATAAACCCTACAGCCAATAAAACTACATGCAGAAATCTCAAGTGTTTCCCCAATCTAAACAGACTAGGCTACCTCCCAGTGCACTACATGGAAATTCACCACCCTCTTGATGTAAAAACAAGTGCTTGCTAGAGTGTAAAAAATATACAACTTTATCTAACAGCTAGCAAGATAATGAACTCAGAGCAAGTAAATTAGACAATGAGAAGCAAAATGCACTTTTTCACCATAAGCATGAGGAAATTATAATTCAAGATATCAACAGCAGTGTAGAAAGAGAGGAGCTTATTAAGCTCAATTTACAGCTGGGGTGGGCACTTAAAAGCACCAGGTTTAAAAAGCAGATCAATGAAAAGGAGGGTGGGTGGGAAAATAGCAGGGAATCACAAGCAGTGCTTTAGTTTATGCAGGCTTGAATTTTTTTCAGAAAAAGACAAAGCCCCAGAAATGCAATGTGTATTTAAGTATCACTCAAGAAACAACTTAACCAATGAAAAAAACATGTGAAATGTGCAGACTAGATTATTTAACTGTCTCTCATATAGAACAAAAACACAAGGTCAGGCAGATTTATTAAAACAGAAAATTCAAAGGAACAGGTAAAACAGAAAGCAGCTCTAACAATGACAGGCAAAAAGATATAGTTTTACCTTCCTCACTCATCAGGGAGTCATCAGCAGTGTTTTAGTTTATGCAAGCATGAAATGTTTCACAAAAAGACAAAGCCCCAGAAATTAACTGTGCATTTAAGTATCACTCAAGGAAAGAATTTACCAAATGAAAAAAATGTGAAATTTGCAGTCTAGGTAATTTAAGTGTCTGCCTCTCATTTAGAACAAAAATAGCAGGTCAAGCAGATTTTTTTATACGTTCATAGGTTTATTGGCTGTTTACTAGGCTAACGACCACAAGGGCCTTTTTAAGCCTAGCCATGCATCGAAAATCTCAGACAAGTTCTGGTACCCTTGATAAGTGTAAACCGGAGCTTGGGTAATGAAGCATTTACAAGCAGGAGTCCTGGGAGATGAACCATTTACAGACAGCCAGAGTCCATTAGAGACATAGGTGCCAAGCCAGGGATGAATTTCTTGTTCCCCCATCCAATTGTCCAAGATACACTTCAGTAGGGTTAGGGAGGAACTTTGCTTCACATGGAAAGGGACCCTGTTCCAGAGAAGGGGTAGTCTCTGGGATACATACCTGCATACCTCTCAACTTCTTATAGCAAGGCATCTTGACAATACAATAAGTAAAAGTGGGACAAAGACCCAAAATATAAACATTACTCCTGCAGACTTAGAAAGTTGATAGAATAACAGGGTATGCATGAGCATGAATTTTCTCAAGGCTAAAAAGTCTGAAATTCAAATATATGTCATTGTTTTCTGACTTCAATATTTATTGGTTTACCACTAATTTATCAGTAGACCACACTTTTATGAAGAACAGTTCAAAAATATGAGACAAAAATCTGGGCATTCTGAGAAAATCTGTACAGTTGAGAGGTATGCATACCTGTTTCTCCAGCAGGTCCTCTTTATATCACAGGCAAGGTTTAAGTCTTTAGAATGAGTAATTCTGGTGTTGTTTTTTATTTTTTGAGTATATGCAGGAGGTACATCAGAGTGGAGTCAGACAATGCCCTGTATGCCAGGCAGATATCTCCCCTCAACAGCCTATAGGAGACAGAATACTGAGATATTGTGGCAGTCTGCATAGGACATTTTACTTACACCCTGTATTCTTTTAGTGAGGAACCTCTGTGAACTTTCCAATTCTTGGATATGCCTGGTTAGAGGGTACTGTACTCAATGTAGGTCTGACGAATGCCAAATACAGTGAAACAATGACTTCCTTGGACCTAGATGCAATACCTTTTTTGATAAGTTGCTCAATATAGAATGATTTCATCACTACTATACACATACGATGGTCAAAGCTAGATTACTCTCTATGTATTTCCCTAAGTCCATGAACACTGGGTCAGCTCTAAGGGGTGTGTTGTCAGTATGATAGTTACCAGGGATGGATGACTTCCCGAAGGATACTATTATGAATTTCTTAGCATTTAGTTTTAGTCCATGGCTCTGACACCTGTTGTTTGTCTGTCTCAGCCCTTTCTGGAGAACATTTGTGCCAGTGTGGATTCAACGACAGAAAAGTAAATGGCAAAAAAGAGCAATTCAAGGACTGATCCCTGAGGGACTCCACTTGTGACTGGCCTCTTAGTAGAGGTGGACTCCCAATTATAACTTCCTGGGTCCTGTCTTTGAGCCAGTTGGTTATCCACCAGGTGACACATGGGTTTGTACCTAACCTCTTGAGTTTGTCAACAATGCCAGAGTGGGGTATTGTCTCAAATGCCTTAGCAAGGTCAAGGTAAGCAGTGTGAACCATTTTGCCCTACTCCATTGCTTTGGAATCCTTCTCAAAGTAGTCCACCAGGTTGATTAGGCATGACCTGACCTTGATGAAACCAAACTGGGTTGGGTCCAGTGTCTGAAGGTTTACTGTATCATTATTGATCATTTTTATGATAATTCTTTCCATGGCTTTGCATATAAGACTAGTGAGACTTATCGGTCTGTAGTTTCATGGGTCTGCAGATAGCTTACTTTTGTGCAGAGGGATGACTGTTGCTGTTCTCCATTCATGAGGCACAAAGCCTGTTTGGAGGCTACAGCAATTCCAGAGGGCCTGATAGGTCATGTTTCATGCTATTTAGAAGGCATCCTGGGATATTGTCTGGGCTCACTAATGCAGTGTTCTTGGCCTTAGAGAGAGCATTAAGGACTTATTCCCTAGTGATAGCAGGGTGAGTTATATTGGATGGTATTTCCTGAGGGAAGGTTGAGGGGAAAAAGGGTTAAAGTTGGAGCTGAATCTGTTAGCCAATAGGTTTGTTATATCTTCTGGCTCAGTATAGGTGGCTCCATTTACAGTGAGCTCTGCACACGATTGTATATTGTCTTTGAGGTTGTGGACATAGCTAAAGAATGCCTAGTGGTTGTTCTTGGCTTGGGAGGCCAAATTTACCTCAAATTTGACTTTGGTAGACGTTTTTTGTCCTCTGAGTTGTTTGTTTAGTTTAATGAGAGTGCTTTTATCCTACTGGGTGCTGGACCTCCAAATTTTTGCCATGATTTTCTTCCTTCTGTTATACAGCGAATTGATTTTGTGATTCTACTGGGGTGGCTTGTTTTTTACTTACTTCTGTATTTCTTCCTGGTAGGTAGAGTTGCATCTATGCAGCTATTAACATGCTTGGATAGGGTTTCTGTGAACATTTCTGCATAGGCAGCAGTGTTCAGAGGGTTTATGTGGGCTTAAAATGTTGCCAGGTTATCACATAATAGAAGGAAATTACCCTTAGAGTAGTTCCTCAATATTCCAGGGTTAGCTGGGGTCCAGGTTTTATTTTTACTTCAAAGTAGCCCATTTTGTGGTCTGACCTTACCAGGGAAGACATTACACTAGTGGGTATGTGAGACTCTCCCATATTAGTGACGACCACAACCAGATCCAGTATGTTTGCGCCCCTGGTTGGCTTGTTGACAGTCTGGTCCAGGGAGTTTGTGTTTACAAAATCCAAGAATCTCTGTGCCTTTACATTTGGTGTCGTATACAATTCCCAGTTAATAGTGGGGTTATTAAAGTTGTCCATGAATATGGTATGGGGTTGGATGATGAGTGTTTCCAATAAGTTTAAATACATGGTGTGGGTTTCCTGAGTCATAGAGGGGAACTATAGCTTGCAAGGAAGTGGTACTGGATTTTGTCTATGATTGTTTGAACATGGAGTAGCTCAAGTGCATTGTCCTGTTTGACCAGCATTGAGGTATATGTTTTTTGATGTAAATCAAGACACCTCTGCCTTTAATCCCAGTCTGTGTAGTAGCTGGTGTGAAATGCATTATAACCTTGCACTGTCAGCATGCTCTCACTGCAGCTGTAAACCATGTCTCACTGACCACACAGATGTCAGCATTCTCTAGGGTGAAGAGAACTTCTAGGGAGTGGAGTTTTTTTGTTTAGACTCCTACCACTGAGCAGTAATACCTTTAGATTTTCTTGGTTTTGGTTTGCTATGTTGGAAGTACTTTCAGTTTGGCATTTCCTAAAAAAAGGCACTATGAGGGAAGACAATGTTTTAGCTAATATTCGAAAGCCTAGAGGAGAGAGGTGCAGAACAAGCCTTGCAAAGCAGTGTGGTCTATTGACCATCTCTTTCCATTCTGACAAATATTTTACCCCTTAGAATGATACCAGAAATGAAGCCAATTATTAAAGCAGTCATCTTTTGTTCGTATTGTGGCATCATCCTTGAAGGTCAAATGCTGCTCAATGTTAGGCTCATAATAGCCTGGGACACATATTCCAAGAGCCCTATGATGTCTCTCATCATATGGTCTAGGGAGGTATGTCTAAGGTAATTTGCACCCACATGGACTATTACTGAGTCATAATGGTACTTGTTTTACAATGACCTGAGTGCGTGTGTAATGTGGTGGATCCTAATCCCTGATAAGCAACTGACCATGACTTTCTCCTTACTCACTCTGATGAGAGAGCCATCAGTGTGTCTCACGATGGAATCCCCAATAACCAGAATGTTGGATTTTGTGGTGACTTGCCTTATAGGCTTAGAAGCAGAAGCTCCATGAGATATGGCTGTATGTGCTGATGTGGGTGGTGGTTTGAAAGAGTGCATTCGGGGCTGCTGAGGGTATTTGTTATGTGCACTTTGTGTAGGAGGTCTTTAAGGTTTTGTAAGGTTACATCTAAGTTCCTCAGCATGTGTGAGTCTATATGTGTGCTTTGAATTGTGTGTGATGGGTGCAGCGTGTGTACTACTGACAACCTTACTGACATTAGGAGTACTTTCATGTGAGAGCTCTGCCTCCAGTGACATTGTGTAAATATATCTCTCACATACCATATCAATTTGAGAATTAACTGGTTGTCAGTAAACATGAGGCAATTTCTATATTGCCTCAGGATGCCCATATCTACCAAGCTTGTTACGGAGATAGTGGGAACGCTCGTATCCATGCCAACAGACCCTTTTTTATTGATTAGACAGTTGGTGTGAGAATATAAAGGAATACAAATTACTCTCCTAGGCAGCTAAAGGACTTCAAAGTATACTAAATCCACTATAATACAAAAAAAGTGGTGAGGAAATCATTCTATGTTGAGCAACTTATAAAAAAAGGTTATGGCATCTAGGTCCAAAGAAGTCATTGGTTCATAGGCTAGTACTAGGCTAACTGTCCTTGTGGGCCATTTTTAACCTAGCCAATTACCCCATGTGAGAATCAAACCCCGTACCTTATGTTTGTAAGGTAAACACCTTAACCATTATGCCAACCTCTCACCGTGTTCCACTGTATTCAGCATTCATCAAACCTATCATTGAGTACAATGCTCCATTTGGTATGTACCTAATGAGGGATATCCAACAGCTGGAACATCCACAGATGTTCCTCACTAAAAGAATATGGGGCATAAGTAACATGTCTTATACAGACCACCTCAAGGCCCTAACCTGTATTCTTCTTCTACAGACTGTTGAGGGGATATCTATAACTGGCATACAAGGTGTTGTCAGACTCCACTCTGATGGACCTCCTGCATATCCTCAAAACAAGCAGCACCAGAATTAGCCATTCTCAAGACTTAAACCTTGCCTCTGATTTAAATAGGACCTGCTGGAGAGACAGATATGTATCCCACAGACTACCCCTTCTCTGGAACAGGCTTTCCATCCATGTGAAGCAGAGTTCCTCCCTAACTCAATTCAAGTGCAATTTGGACAACTGGATGGGGAACAGAAAATTCGTCCCTGGTTTTGCACCTGTGTCTGTAATGGACACAGGCAGCCTGTAAATGGCTCCTCTCCCAGGCCTCTATTTATAAATGTTTCACCCCCCCCAAGCCCCTCCTTATACTTATCAAGGGTACCGGAACTTGTCAGAGATTTGGCATGCATGGCTAGGCTTAAAAAAGGCTTTGTGGTTGTTAGCCTAGGAAAAGGAAAGTCTGAATAAGGATGTCAAAGCTAGAATCAGAGGGCTGTAGCCAACTGGTATAGAGTATCAGGGGTAATGTATTACAGAAGAATGCCAAAAGGTTTACAAAATAGTGGTGCAATCAGTTCTACTGCATGGTACAGAAATCTGAGCAGTAACGACAGAGCAGATGAGGAAGCTAGAGGTGATGGAACTTAAGTGCCTGAGATGGATGATAGGATGCACACTGTGAGACAAATGAAGAAATGAGGACATAACAGCAGAAGCCAAAGTAGCTCCAATTGCAGAAAACATCAAACAGAACAGATTACAGTGGTTCAGGAATATATGCAGAAAAGCAGAAGACAATCTAGTGAAGAAGATTTGGAACAGACAGGAAAGAGGCAAGAGGACACAAGGGCATCTGGCAAAGAGGTGGATGGATTGTGCGAGAAAAAATCTGTGACAGTCAGACATGAGTATCGAAGAAGGCAGAAGTGTGAATTTGAATACAGAGAGATAGCAACAGTTAACACGACATCCCAACCCCATGTAGAATATGGAAAAAAAGGGGGTGATGATGATGGTTGTAGTCTGGCAGTACACAATTAAATATCATCATCTAGATTAGTTGTGAGGGGGCACACTACTTCCTCATCCAAGAATCAGTATGTCACATGGAGAAAAGGTTAGATAAAAAAACAGGAAACATTGGATGAACAATTATCTAGATAAGTCATTTGCATTGTTTGATCAGCTAAGTTATCTACAGAAAAGATAGAATGAAGATCACTATACAGAAAGCCAGGATAACCTGTCAGTAAGCATCAGAGGCAGAAGCTGGTCTAAATGAAGATCTGACATAACTAATACAATCCCAGAATGAACTGCAGCTGCAAAGGATTTGTGGGATAAAGTTCTTTCAAAGTCAAAGGACAGAAGTTAAAGGCATTGCTCTGGCAAACAAAGGAAGATGAGAGCTAAGTGAGAACAACAGTAAGACACAGGAGGAACAGCAAATGTGGACAAAGAAAGGGAAAGAATTTTTGGTATGTGGTGATAGTGGGATAGGCATTACTGAGTAAGGGGCAAAACATGAGGGACTGAGGACAATGAAAGGCCTAGGTAGGAGAGATAGAAGGATCTTCCTTGTAGCAAGCAAGAAGGGAAGAACATGGGTTCACTATATGAGTAAAAAATATGGGCCAGATCTGATTCAGAAACAATAACATTTCAAAGTCAGGATGGGCACATTTGTAAGAGAAAGACTGAAGGGAAAGTAGAATAGTCATGCTGATTTTAAGGCGAATAAAAGTTTGAAAAGAAGACAGGATAAGCTAGACAAGAGTAATGCAGGGAAAGATGTTCGCAAATTAGAAGTACTAAGTCAGATGCAAGATATGTAAACATTAGCAACAATGTTGGGGTAAGTACATAACAGTAAATATGGTAAAATGGATAAACAGACCACTTTATAATCAAGAAAGAAAATATTGTCGATCAAGGGGGCAAGAATTAATATAGGCAAATGACATTTACAGCTGTAGCAAGAGTAGCAGGGCAATCAAAAGTGATGCGCTAATGTGTTGCTGATTTAATTACATTTTGTAGAGGGTCTCATGCTAACATAAGTAAAGCAGAGACCATCAAATACATAATAGAGGAAATACAGGAAATGTGCTAACAGGCTTACAAGAAAAGATGAAACAATGGATTGATTGTAGAAATCAATGGTGAGAAGACAAAGGAAGGAAACACTGAGAGGATAAGAACACACAAACCAAGCTGAGATGGGAGGAAAGCAGTTAGATCTGTGGTTAAAATTAAAAAGATGGAAAACGTATAACCAGGCAAGAGGAAAAGCAGGAAGAAATTTAACCTGTTCAGGCCCACTGCATTAGATGGCGGCACTAAAGACAGTAGTACATCCATTTTGTTAAAATTCACATACAGACTCATTAGGCAAGATAATTATCTGGAACTCTTCCATGTCCAAATTACAATAAAAAAATGTTATCACATCATGGCTAACTATAGGAGCCCTCATCCCATACCTTCAACCTAACCAGTATGAAGAACAATGCATTAAGCCAAACACCATTCTCCTAGGCAACTTCAACTACCCCTCAATTAACTGGGATACTTGCACACTCTCAAACATATATGCTCAGAAATTTCTGGACTTCCTCAATACAAACTCTAGATCAGTAAGTCTGCACCCCAACTAGGGCAATAAAATCCTGGACTTAGTGTTCGCCAGTTGTGATGACAGGAGATACTGCCAGCCATCCCAGAAGTAGGGCAGTGGATGTATGACTTGTGCCAGCACAGCTAGCTGGAATTTTGTAAATAATTATATGCTATTTGTATATCAAACTGATTTGTACAGATGCTTGTGCTGAAAATGTATTTGTGAGGTTTGCTTGTGTTAAAATGTGTCAGCAATGCACCCTGCTGGAATGAAAAATAAATGTACATGTATTAATGTAACTGAATTTAATGTATATGTTTTAACAGAGGACACTGGAACAGATAAGGTTAACCAGTTAGCATACTTTAAGAAAAATAAGGGAAAAGTAAATGAACTATTAAAGCATTAAAATGGCACCTCACAGTTTTGAATAGGGCTGGAGACTGTGGGTTTGGAAGAAGCCTTTGTTCATCAGCGCAGTAAAAAGTAGGGAAGCCCCAGGCACTGCCATAAACATTTAGATGTGTATTGTAGCCATTTATGCTTAATTCGTGTCTCACCTTCAAAGGGGGATACTGTGAGAACCTAGAGTCAGGTGACCAGATGAGGTCATTCTGCAAGCCATCTTGGATATTATATTTTACAGGAAGTAATCTCTGAGTATTGTGTATTCTGTTTTGGAGAACCTGACTAGAAAGACTGCTCATGTATTTCATTGCACCTTGCTCTACAAGTAAGTTATTAGGGAACAGTAATTCTCCTAGATGCAGTCAGGAATATAGTGAAGCATAGTTTAGAGATTGTTTTTCTTTATTTGTCCATCAATGTTATTTTCAATAGTTCCTGTGATTTAAAGTTTGCAGTTTACTGTAAATATATATTTAGTATTTTCTTGTTATTTTATTATTTATTATTAAATATATTTAAACTTTTCACTGTGGCTGGTCTTTATAAAGTACTTAACCTTTGAGAGTGCTTATATTTATTTGGTGACACTGTGTGGGCCACTCCAGAAGGCCTAGTTGTCTTGGTTAACTATTACCTTTTGTATCAGTAGTAATGTTACACAGTATTGGACACCCTTTGTTAAGGGCCTTAGAGTAGCTGATTGTGGAGTGTCTGGTGGTGGTGATAGCTACCTTTTACTCTGGGCAGAAAGGGGCACAGCAAGTAAATCTGTGCCAGCCTTTCCCAGGTGTGTATATGTGTGTGTGTGTGTGTGTGTTCATGCTCGCACCCGTGTGTGTGTGTGTGTGTGTGTGTGTGTGTGTGTGTGTGTGTGTGCTTGTGTGCGTGTGTGCGTGTGCGCGTGTGTGTGTGTGTGTGTGTGTGTGTGTGTGTTCATGCTCGCACCCGTGTGTGTGTGTGTGTGTGTGTGTGTGTGTGTGTGTGTGTTTGTGTGTGTGTAAAATCAAATCTCACCGTGTGTGTGTGTGTGTGTGTGTGTGTGTGTGTGTGTGTGTGTGTGTGTGTGTGTGTGTGTGAGCTACTTGGGGCAGGGACACAAAACACTGGTTTTACAGATAGGGTGCTGGAGGACTTGGCTTGGACACTCCAGCCAAGGACCTAACCATACAGCTGTACCAGCAGGGAGTCTTACTGGGGACCTGGAGGGAGACAGATACAGAGAATTACAGACCTTGGGCTGAGTGTGTGCCCTATATACTCTTAAGGGAAATTGTGCTTGATGCAGAGAGGTCTGCATCTGGAAATATTGAGTGTATCCATTTGTATTCCAAGTGCACATCCATCTCCAATGACAGTGGTGAGGATTCAGGCTCCTTGATTACTAGCCCAGCATGGGGATATCATACCAATATGGGGCTACTTTTCTCACCACCAATTGTAACTGCCTCCCTGGTCAAATCAGACCGCAAATCAGTCACATCCACCTTAAGACTAAAGCCAAAAGTATCTGGAAATACCTCAATATTCAGTGATTATGCCAAGACTAATCTTCTAAAACTGAGTGATGACCTGAGTAAATTCAAAAGTTTCATTGATCTTATTGACCACACTGTTTAAGCGGACTCCTTTATTGCCAGATTGTATACAAATGTAAATAGCTGCATAGATGCATCAGTCTTCTCAGAAGTAAATACACCAGCAAATTTAAAAATAAACTTGGAGGCAAACCAGTCCAGGCCACCACAGCTGAGAAGTGAATAAAATCTTTAATAAAAACAAAGAAACAAACACAGCAGAATAATGGATATGATTAGTGCTTTCAGACTACTGCCCTTCATCAGATCTATAAAATTCACTATTCAGTTAAAAACAAAAGACAGTCTGCGCCCCTTTAGAATTAGTTTCAAAGGAATGACCTCATTTAGTCCCGGGAAAATATCCGCACGTAGTTCGGTAATCCAACTAAATTCCTCCTTTTCAGTACAATGACAAATATCACCACCTCTTATTCCAGTAAAGACAATCTCTAAAACCATAAAAGTAAAGCTATGTGTGGAAAATTCAGCAATATGCTTATATAACACATTGCGTGTATCTTGACGTCTTATACTGCCAATATGCTGCAAAATCCTCTCTTTTAACATGCAATTAGTCTTTCCAGTGTAAAAACACTGACAAGACTTACTAAACTCTGACTGGTTACAGCTGATACCAGATGTTTTTTTTGATTGGTTGTCTTTTCTTTTTAACTGAATAGTGAATTTCATGAGGCAGGTCTGATGAAGGGCAGCAGCCTGAAAGAGCTAATCATATCCGTTATTCTGCTGTGTTTGTTTGTTTTTATTAAAGATTTTATTCTTTTCTCAGCTGTGGTGGCCCGGACTGGTTTGTCTGCACATTGGAGTTTGTTACGAAATCTGGGGCATTTGGTGCTCGTTGGTATTTTTGTTTTTATTTTAATTTAAAAATAAACTCCTGTGTTAGAACCCTAATATAAACAGGCTCTATAATAAAAGAATAAACTCATTGCACAACACCCTTGCTAAACTTATCAAGGAAGTCTGGACCCTGATCAAATCAGCCAAAGTGAGATATAAAGTAAAAATAGCCACCCAAGCAAAGGATAACCACAAATTATTGTTTACTTATGTTAGAAATCTCAAAAACAGTGCTTAGAACTAATAGTAAAGGATACAAAATGTTTGGACCCAGAGGACATAGCCAATATACTAGCAGACAAGAAACACAATAATCCGTATTCCAGAAGCACACAAAACAAAGCTGACAAAATCAGCTAGCAGACAAATTTATTTCAGGCTTCAGCCAACTCTTCCCTCCTATATTTCCAAATCACAGGCTTGCATCTACATCTCCATAAAAATCTCCCAAGAACAAGTCCTCAAGGCAATATCCAAAGCCAAGAACACTACTTCTTTAGGGGCCAGATAACATATCGATCTGCCTACTGAATAGTTTGAAACATGATTAGTCAGACCACGTATGGAAGTTATTCAATATCATGCTCCAAACAGGCTGCACGCCACATGAATGGAGGACAGCAGCAGTCAACCCCTTTACATAAAGGTGGGACATCAACAGACGTTGGTAAATATAGACAAATAAGTTTGACCAGTATCATCCATAAGGCTATGGAAAGGATCATTATGGAATTAATAAATAAGGACATGGGTAACCTACAAACTCTCAACCCATGCCAGTTTGGATTTATCAGGAGCAGATCCTGCCTACTTAACCTGGTCAACATCTTTGAGAAGGTTACTGATGCAATGGATGACAGCACATCTGTACACACCACATAACTAGACCTTGCAAAGGCATTCTGCACCTTCCCACATTCAGGTATGATAGATACACTCTCCCAGCTAAATGTAAATCCTTATGTAACTCATTGGATAGCAAATTGGATTACAAATAGAACCCAGGAAATTAGGGAGAGCAGCTCTACCTACTCCAAAGGACCTGTTACTAGCAGTGTACTCCAGGATTCAGTTCTTGCACCGCTCCTCTTTGGCATTTATTTCTTGGAGGTCAAAGGAAATGTTTAGAGTTCATGGCAGACCATGTTTTCAGGCAGCTATAAACTTTGTATCATCATAAACTCCCCAGAAGACATCAAAACCCTCCATGAGGGCCTTTCCAAACCAATAGCTAGTATCAAAACCATGGACTAAAACTAAATGCCAAGACATTAATAATCATATTCTTCAGCAAACATGACTTCCCTAGTAACTATCACATTGACAACACACCCCTGAAAGTTAATCTCATAATCAGGGATCTAGGAACATATGTCAACAATGAACTTGTCCTTTGATAATCATGCATCCACTACTTTAAGGAAGTCTTTTTTTTCATTTCACAGCTTATATCTAATGCTATGTCATCCATAGCCAGGGATGTAATCATTTCACTGTACTCTCTTCTCATCGGGCAATCACTGAATATAATGTCCTATTTGGTATGTATATGTCCAAAAATTTGTCACAATTGGACTACCCACAATGCTTTTAGAATGGAAAAAAATTAAGGGCCAAAAACTGTGCAGTCCTTCTCAAAGTCTTTACCATCTACTTGGTATTATACAGGCTACTAAGAGTTGACCTCAGCAGGTCTATATTATATGAACAAAGTTTTATAACTTCGAATACCATATGGTCGACACCGTATGGTCGAAGTTATAAAACGTTGAATAGTTAAAAAAAAAGAGAAAACAAAGAAGCAACCTAACAGGCTAAAGCAGGAGGGCAAGCACCCCTGAACCCCCCACACTCACCGCTCTTTAAATATACCAACTCCAAGATCGCACTACAGTGCAGTAAAGGGAAGTCTTCCCTTTATCGCATTATAGTGCAGTTTTGGAGTTGTTATATTTAAAGAGCAGAGGTGTGGGAGGCACAGCTCCCCATGTGGGAGCCCTGCCTGCAGCCCTTAGTTTAGGGTTTATTCTTTTTTTTTTTCACTATTCAAAGTTTTATAACTCTGACCATATTGTGTCGCTCATATGGTATTCAAAGTTACAAAACTTTGTTCGTATAATATAGACCCGACCTCAGCCTCATGTATAGACACTCAACAGACTCTGTCCTGTCAGACCTATTATACATTTGCAAATCCAAATGTAGTATAAACACATACTCAAGGGATCTTGATTTTTTTTGCAACATAAACAGAACACGTTGGAGGGATATGTATATATCTCAATGAATACCTCTTCTATGGATCCATCTTCCACTCTACGTAAAGCAAAGTACTTCTCTTACTCTGTTCAAATGTAAATTGGACAAATGGATGGTAAACTGTAAATTCACCCCTGGTTTAGCCCATCATTGGTAGGGGCAATAAGTAAATGTCCCAACATTTCCTTGTTCTACCTGCCTCTAGGTTATACATATGCAAAATATAAGAACTAAAAGCAACTAAGGGAATGTAAGTATTGACTTCTTAAGATCCTGACAGATCAGTAGTCTAGTAAGTACCTAGGTACCTATGAACCTATGAAGTGAAAAGATAAGAGAAGCAGTAAGGGGATAAAGAGAGTAAAAGGGGAAACTTCTAAAGGGCAGTATGCAGAGGGAGGCATAAACAATGTAATAAAGCACAAAGGAAAGAGAAATTGTAATGAAAAGGAGAAGAACTGCAAAATCAAGATAATGATGGGCATGTGGCATGAGGAGGAAGAAGGTGTTGTTCTTAAAATGTCCCTAAAGACTTTAGACACATAATACAGCATTCAATGGCCACAGTATTCAAATGCTTCTCCCCCTCAGCATTCCTAATACTTCTGTGATGGGCTTTAATCAAAAGGTTTGCAAATGTTTTATTAAAGACATGCCCACAAAACAGACTTCATTCCATTACTGTAGGGATATCGTAGGGATGTGTTCACAGACTTTAATGGATTCACCATCTGCATGGTGGTGCTGCTTTCATTAATTTATGTGGACAAATCCTTCTGCTTTTTATTTGTTGTTATCACCAACAGATATGTTTGGCTGACACTGGCAGAGGTAAAAAATACAGTTTTATGAAGGTAAAACAGTAAGTGAGCAGGTCACTGAAAAAACAATCAGTAAAAACAAAATGAAAACTCCAGCAAAACTAGAACCTTCACTGAGTGACCTCCCAAACCTCTTGTATCAGAGGCACATGGTATATATTCAAATGACCCTTATGAACATCAGGTGTTTCAGCTAATTGGCAATTCTGAATGCACATGACTTGTTTCATCGTTTTAATGGACAATTCAGGCCAATAAAGCCAAATCCCACTAGCTGTGGATATGCATATTTCGGCCTTTTGCTGGAGTTTTCATTTTGTTTTTACTGACTGGTTTTTCAGTGACCTGCTCACTTATTGTTTTAGTTTGTTGTTTGGGATATTTTTGCAGTGACCCTAATGATAATGGACATCAGCTGGGTATAACAACCCTGTGTTTCTTATGCTTAGTCAAACACTCTGCTTGTGCTGTGCTGTGCTGATGAGGACATAACAAGGCCAAACTATGCATATCCACAGCTAGTGGGGTTTGGCTTTATTGGTCTGAACTGTCCATTAAAACGATGAAGCAAGTCATGGGCATTCAGAATCGCCAATTAGCTGAAATACCTGATGTTCATAAGGGTCATTTGCATATATCCCATGTGCCTCTGATACAAGAGGTTTGGGAGGTTACTCAGTGGAGGTTCTAGCTTTGCTGGAGTTTTCATTTTGTTTTTACTGATTAATTTTATGAAGGTAGGTAGGAGGGAAAAAGAATCACAGCATGGTGCCAAAGTAAGCACAGAGCTTTATAAAGCCACTTTAAGGAGTAGAACACAGAGGATGGTACGAAACTCAAAAGGAGTAGAAACCAAAGTGAAAAATGTAAACAAGAACCAAAAGCAGTGGCAGGGATGGGTTGTACAACAACAATGGTAGCATAACAGAAGTGCCAAATATATAGAAATATGGACCAAAGGAAGGGTATTGTATTGTAGGTAATGTGTTGATCATCAGAATTTGACTGAAAGGCATGGATAAAAAACAGAAGTGGACAATGACTTCTTCTTCTTTCAGCTTTTCCCGATTAGGGGTCACCACAGCGGATCACCTGTCTGCTCATGATTGGCAGTGGAGTTTTACAGTGTCGAGTTGCCAGCCCGGCACCCAACCTTCCACAGAAGGCCCACGTACTCACACCTAGGGCCAATTTAGAGTGCCCAATCCACCTGCAGCATGTCTTTGGGATGTGGGAGGAAACCCACACGGCCACAGGGAGGACGTGCAGACTCCACACAGAAGGCACCCCAGCAGAGTATTGAACCGGTAAACCTCTTGCTGTGAGGTGGCAATGCTAACCACTGCACCACTAAAACCTTGAAATACGGACTCAAGACAGATGTGAAAAATTATATAAAAGAACAATACAAAAACAATAATGGCACTTTATAAACAGTTTAGATGGTAGGCAAACTATGGATATATGTGGAAAGTTTGCTGTCTTTTCTGGTCAAAGCAAACAAGACGTAGTGAAGGAAAAAGCAAGCAACAAAGGTGAGGACCAGAATATTCACAATATGTAAAAGGAAGAACAAGAGAGCGAATGAACTGCCTGAAGATGGAACATGTTAAAAGGCAACAGTAAAGAATGTGATATGTGTACAGGGTACCTGGTTTTCAGCATGATTATTGTAAACTACAGAGAAGAACAGAATAAGATTTACTTTATTATATTTCATATTTGTTAACTGGTTAAGTGAAGTGCTCCAAAGACGCTTTTCAACCATGAACCAAGCCTAAAAGGCAAGACACAACAATCATCAAACAACATACTGATAAACAATATGCACGATTAATTGTAATTAAAATATTCTACAGAATAGCCAAGCTAATATACAGACATGTACAGTGAACAATGCAAAGATTAAAGGTAAAACATAATCTTATCATCTATATGATAATCTACAGTTATAGACCTGGACATACAGCAGAAATAAACAAAAAGCTTTTTGGAAACATTTCCCATATGCAATTGACACGTGTATCCTGGTATGCACAGAGTAAAATACAATACTAACAAATGTTAACAATCAATGTAAGAGTCCAGAAAAAGAGAAAAGACTGTGGTACAACCCTAGTGTGTTTAGGTTCCTGATGGAAAATAAGAAGCAAAACTATAGGTAATATTAGTTATGCTAGATGTTTAATATCATGATTAGCCATAGTCACCGAAGCATTTGTAGGTATATTCTTCTTTCAGAAAGTTTTTTTTTTAATTTCTTCCTGAATATTATTGTTCACAGACTTTATGTCATCAGTAATATTGTTACAACATACTAAGACATATTTGGAGAATGTGCTGTCTGTTGAATTTAGCTTGAATGATGGCCTGTGCAATTCCTGGGAATCATAATTTGTTAGACAGTGTTGTTATGCCTGATTGAAAACATTACTTTATAGAGGAAGACAGTAGGGCAAGTTGAGAATTTTAAATGTATGCCTATTAAGAAGGAATAAAGATCTAGCCAAAATAAGCAATAAGTTACTTTGTTAATTGTGCAAGTGTATTCTCTACTATTAGATAAATGTATAAACCTGAGTATGTTGTTTTCAGTAGTCTGTAGGAGGTTAGTGTTGGCTGACAAATGCATTATTGTTACAGGTAGATCACATTCTAATCCAGATATGTAAACAGTAATTACCATGGTACATCTGGCTTAAATCGTAATAAGACTACAAACTGAGTAGGATGCTTTAATTTGTGTCTGGAATTTGCTGAGCTGTTATTCTATATTTCAAGTAAAGGACAGTGTCTGATCAAATATCATTCCTAGGTACTGCTGGTTAGTGGTGCATGGAAGGCAATTACCAGTGGAATCGGTGATATGGATGACCGGTGTATGCTTTAGTCTTTGAGAAGTACTGAAAAGCATCATCTTTGTCTTGCTAGTATTAAATATTAATCTATACTTGGAACGCCAGTTCCATATTGCTTTGAAGTCAGCTTGTTCAGCAAGGAAGATATCTTATGGCATTTTACTAGGGCTTGTTATAACTACATCATAAACATACAGTTTATCATTTTGGTTTGGAATATTCCAGATAGGTTATTTATAAATAAAAAAACAGTAAGGGACCAAGATCTCTGCAGAACAACTGTAGTAATTCTACCTGTTTCAGCTTAATACTTGGAACAAAATATAGTACAAGCTCTGTTACTAAGATAATCTTTGAATCAGAGTATGATTTCAGTTAAGAATCACTGTCTCTCAACTGATTTAATAGAAGGTTGTGGGTGAGTGTTTTGAATGCCCCTTTTAAGTCATGAAATGTGGCTCCAATGTAGGAAAAAAATGACTCAAAAGATTATAAATAATATAAGACTATGAAAACTTATTTATGGACATTGGTAATAAAACACAAGGGATTAAGATGCGTTTGGCCCTGCTGTTTCTTTACATAGGTCAGATCTATGTTTCAACTAATAAACCAGATATTGAAGAATGTATGATAAGAAAAGAGAAAGAATATGTTATGAAAAGTAATGCTGACAAAGAAACAATGTAGTCTAGGGCTTCCAGATTTGGAGGCATACTATATGGCTATGCAATTTAGATTAATATATTTTATGATTGGGGATTCCAAGATGGCCGCCGACTAGTCTAGTCCTTACTCTCTGAGCTCCTCACAGCTATTTAACTTTTGTTTTTTTTTACAACTTTATATCAACCTTTTTCCTCAAATTTTTATACTAAAAGATTTTATAAATCTTTTTCTACGCATTTGGATTATTTTTTCTTCTGGACTTATTATCCTGGGATTTATTTTACCTCAGAACATTCTTGGTCTCTCTGCTGCTGGGACTCCTACTGCTCCAGTCTGTTCCTGGTTCCTGGTATCCTGTTGACTGCATTCCATTTCTGGGCATGGCTACAAAATCTGACTCCATGGAGACTCAGCCTACAAAGGCCAAATATACTTCAATGCTCTCTCCTGAAAAAGATTCAGGTTCAAAAAGACTGAAATCATCTAGACAACCTACAGAAACTATTAATGTAAGTAATAAAGATTTAAATGGCTCAAATTTCCTTTTAGAAGAACTAAAAATAGCATTAAAACCAATCCAAAGTGCTATACAAAACTTTTCAGAACAGTTTGCAGACTTTAGTAAATCTTTAAAGCAAATAAACGAAAATAAAATCTTAGCTTTGGAAGTTAAAACAGACTTATTGGAAAGTGACTTTAAATCTAGAGATAAAACTATTTCAGATTTACAAGCTAAAATATTGGATCTGGAAGCCAGGAGTCGAAGAAATAACATCATTATTCGTGGTTTACCTGAATCTTATGACAATAAAAACTTGTTATCTGTGACTAAAAATATCTTTGAAACACTGTTAAATTGTGAAGCTTCTTCAAAATCTATAATTGTAGAGAGAGCACACAGAGCACTGCATACAAAGCAAGATTCTTCTACACCAAGGTTAATTTATACTAAGTTACTAAACTTTCAAGACACTTTCCAGATCCTAGAAACTGCTAAAACAAAGAAACAATTCATATGGAAGTCTCACAAACTATCATTTTCCCAAGATCTTCCTGCACAGATCAAATTAAATAGACAAAAACTAGCCCCCTATTGAGCTGACTTGATAAAAAGAGGGATTAGATTTCGAATGGCTTATCCTAATACCTTGTCTTTCACAGCTAATGACAAAAGATTTGTATGTTCAGATCCTAAAGATGCAAAAGACATTTTTCTTAAAACATTTAAAAGCTTCCTGACACTGTATCTTAATATTCTACTGTTAAAGAACTACAATAAGGTTTGATTTTTTCATTTCTTTACTCTGACAGTATTTGTGTTACATGATTTGTAATTCTGGTGTGACATAATTATATTAGCTTAAGAACTTGTCATGTAATTTACACATGATAGATTTGGTGTGACAGTGTGGAGTGACAGGATATATGCTTGTTAGATTTGTGTGGATTAATAGAAGCATTTAAATTGCTGTATTTACTTTTTCTCTTTCTCTCACATATGCTTGCTGTGTAAATAGATAATATGTTAATTTTACTACAAGCTTTTGAGTTACAGCCTTCTGTGTAAGCTAAATGATTTTTGGAGGGAAAAACATTCCATCTCAACATTCTAGCAAGAAAATCTTCCCCTCAGAGTTCCAGCTGATGCTCTGCATGAACATGCGCACACTACAGTCTCTCTGAGATGGATGGTGATGTCATCATTTGTGAGGAAAGAAGGACAGTTTCAAATACACAAGTCTACTTGTTTTCAACAAGTATTCAATAGCGCTAACTTTTTAATAGATCTGGCTATTATTTAAAGTGTTTTCTCTTCATAAATGAAGGTTGCTTTTTAAATTTAAACAGATTCATGTCACATAATATATTCAGTGACTTTTAGTGTGTCTGCATGACTTCAAAGCAAGCTGCTACTTTCATAAAGCAGAGTGAAAATGTTTCTGGAAACAAATGAACAGGTTAGTTTTATATATTAAAATTCTAAAGGATGTGTAAGGAAATGAACATATTTTTCCTATTCAGAATATTTTTTCATACAATATTTTATATTATACTGAAGTGTTTAATTTGACAAATGTTACAAAGTATACCTGTTCATATGAAAGTTTCATGTTCTTTCTATTCTCTGCTCTCTTTCTTCTCAGAGGCTGGATGTGATATTTATGATTAGTAGTTTATGTTTAAGAAAGCCTTTACTTATTTGAAAGGTTTGAAATAACTATCTTTAATATGATTAGATGAATCTACCTGTATATATTTAAGCCCTTAGATTTACTGCATTTAGCTTGCTTGTTTCTGTTTTAATTAGATGTTCAAAATGTTTACTTTAAAAGCCTTGTCTTTTCATGCTGTTTTGCTATATTACATCTATAGCTTAGAAGAATAGTATGGCTACATAACCTAACAGAGTCATTAGTAAAATATCAAAAAGTAGATTTAAAATTATATGTATTCACATTGTTGTACATTCAGTCCAATATATATGATGCTGTTTAAGTTACTATTTAATAATATAATTATACTTTATTCATGTATATTAACTAGTGTTAAAAACCTTACAGCTTATAATATTTCATTTTGAATAGTTCCTGTACTACTATTATCTAGTTAATAGATGCATCTCCAGACTGAATTGTTTTTCATTTTGAGATATGGTTGCTTGGTAGTTGTTTTTTGCTTTATTTGAACTATAACTAAATACTCATTCTACAGGTATTAGTGCTTTTATCATACTAATGGTCATGTTGATTAATGAAATTATCACTAAAGTACTAAAGAAGGTTCAGTAGATAGTGCATGACTATTATCTTTAGTTCAGTAATGCTATGCTTATTTACTTATATTATAATGTTACCAGTTGGTTTTGTTATACTTATATATGTTATCTTACATACCTTTCAGTTTTAATTGTATTACTTCTTATGATAGAGTGTTCTAGTTAAGCAGAGTGTGATTTATTTATTATTTACTTGTTTCTCTTTCTCTTGAAATACTTGAGGAAATACAGTTAATCACTATAAATTTCAATTTAAGGATAGGAGCTTTAGATTAGTATTAGAAGTAGGGATTAAGCATGTTGGACGTCTTGAAATTAGTTAATTTTGTATATATTTTTAGTAGTATTACTCGGACTTTATGTTATGTTAGGCTTCCTTTGAGTAATTTGTATTCTAACTTGAGGTTATTATTATCTATAATTACAATTTTTTTTATGTTCTTCTGCTCTTCCTTTATCACAGGGGGATTGGTGGGTAGGCACTAGGGTTAGGATAAAGGTTATTATTATACATTTCATGGTTCTTAAAAAACTTTTTCTTTTTTTCAACAAATGTTATTTGATGACTTGCTTGAATACTTAAAGACTGTTTTTTCTTTTATTTTTTTTCTTCTTCTTTTTAATGTTGTGTTGGATTTGCACCTTGAGTTCACTTTTATAGCATCAATAATGATTATACTTGTAGAATATGCCTGTTGACATAATTTTAGATTCTTGGAATGTTAGAGGCATTCAAGATAAAGCGAAAAAGTCACTATTATTTCATATGATCTTTAAATCACAGGCTAACATTTGTTTTATTCAAGAGACCCATATTTCACGTATTGATTGGAATAAAGAGTTAAAAAAAAATGGATCAAAAAGATTATAGCTTCAGGTGACTCATCTAACTCCAGAGGTGTAGCTATAATCATTAAACAAAAATTCATTGGGAATATTATTGATGAGAAATTTGATGATGAGGGGAGGTGGTGCTTATTTACCGCTTCTATTGCTGGTTTGGACAAACCCTTATTAATTTTAAATCTATATGGCCCATGTAATTCACAACATTTGTTCATTTTAAAAATTTACAATATTCTTGCATCCTATAAGGATCATCATATTATAGTGGGTGGTGACTGGAATGCAGTTATAAACCCTGTAATTGATTGTTCCCGCTCCACTGTCACCTATAATCTTCAATCTACTCTGGCTATAAATGATTTGATGACAGAATATAATTTAATAGATCCCCTCCGCACTATTAAAAGTATAAACAAGAATGATATATATACTTATTATTCTATGTGCTATCATTCGTGGTCCAGATTAGACTTCTTTCTAATTTCAGATTATATTTCAAAATATATTGTGGACTTTACTACAGAACCCAGATTCTTTTCGGATCACTCAAGAATTTCACTAAAATTGAACATAAAACCCAATATCAAAAATAAAACTATGTTTAATAAGTGGACCTTAAATAATAACTTATTGTCAAATGAAGATATTTGCAAACAAGCTTCAGAAATCCTAAATGAAATGGTGAATAGTCTTGAATCATCTAACATTCCTTATGACATACAATGGGCTGCATGTAAAGCAAGATTAAGAGGTTTATTTATTAGTAAAGCTGCTTTTTCAAAAACAATACTTTAAGAAAGAGGAATTCTTAAAATCAAGAATTTCTTCGTTGGAAAATCATCTTAGTCTGAACTATGATGCTACTTTAGAAAAACAAATTTTGATTGTCAGAAAGATTTAATTCTGCTTCACCAAAATAACCTCTCCTTAGCTGAACAAAAGCTACTTGCTTCATATTCAGAGTGGGCCCAGGTTCCATCTAAATTGTTAGCGAGAATTATTAAAGTTAACTTCAGAAATCCAAATATTACATCTTTATCTTATAATAACAGATTATATAATACTGATGAAGAGATTATTCAACTTTTCACCTCTCTTTACACTGAGTTATATTCAGGTTCTTCTAATTCTGTTAAAGATAATCACTCAAAATTCTTTTTAGACTCTTTGCAGTTCCTAAACTTAATGATAATCAGCAAAACTACTTTCTACCCCTATATCGGTACAAGAAATCTCGGATTCAATAGATAATCTTAAATTGGGTAAATCTCCGGGACCTGATGGTTTTACTCCAGAATTTTTCAAAACTTTCAAATTGGTAGTTCTTCCCTTTCTATTTAAAGTTTACAATCACATAAGAGTTAATGATATCTCAGATATTCATTGGAACACATCCAAAACCATTCTAATTCTAAAAATAATAAAGATAAATCTGACCCAGTAAATTATAGACCCATTTCTTTAATTAATGTGGATATTAAGATTCTGTCATCTATTCTGGCTAACAGATTGAAACGGATTTTACCCTCAATTATCTCGTCAGATCAATCAGGTTTTATGTCTCAGAGACATGCTTGGGATAATACTCTATCTTTAGAGACTATACTTCATCTCATTAAGAAAAATCCAAACCCTATATATGCTTTGATTATAGATGCATCAAATGCCTTTGACAGAGTATGTTGGAACTTTTTATTTCAAACTATGTTATGTTTTAATATTCCCTTATTCTTTATAAATTTTTTAAAAGTTTTATACAAGAATATGTTTACTAGACTATACATTAATGGTCAATTTTCTGCTCCGATAAAGATCACTAAAGGAACAAGACAGGGTTGTCCATTGTCCCCTTTTCTTTTCAACATTTATTTAGAACTTTTGCTATTGTTTATTACTCAAAATACTTTTCATAACATCCCTAGAATTCTTAATACTAATATTCATTTCTCTGCTTTTGCGGACGATTTAGTAATCTACTTTCAAACTCCATTATCTGATTACAGAAAAATAATGAATTCTATTGATTATTTTTCTTTGGTTTCCAACTATCTTTTAAATTCTACAAAAACTCATATTTTTCCCTTAAATCATTTAGCACACAAATCTTTTTTTGTTTCCAGACGATCATTTTCAGTTTACTTATAATATAAAATATTTAGAAATCAATTTAGAACACAATAATAGATCTTCCTTTCAAAATAATATTAATAAATTATGGAACTCTATATTGTCTGATATGGACAGATGGAAGCATCTAAACCTTTCATTTCTTTCAAGGGTGGCCATTATTAAAATGAATATTCTGCCTAAATTTCTTTACCAATTCTCATCATCTGATCAGATAATTTCAAAAAATTTGGGTGAGCTTGTGAATAAAGGTTTGGCAAAATTCATATGGTTCCCTAAATCTGTTAGAATTTCCTATTCTAGATTGGCATTTTCAAGGACAAGGGAGGTTTGGGTTTACCTAATCTTTATCTCTATTATTTGATTGTCTCATCCAATAAACTTCTTACTATCTCTAAATTCAATAACACTTCTTATCCAAATCACTCTTTATGGGTAAAATTATGGTATAATTATGTCATTTCTAATAATTTAAATCCTGAAGCTATTCCCTTTATCTCTCTGGATAGTTTATTTATTAAAAATATATCTACAGTATTTAAACAAAAGATTAGAGATTTCCAAACCTTACTCAAAATGTGTAAACTAGAAAAGATCTCGCACCATGTTCAGCCAATTCATCTAAACCCAAATATATTATTGGACAATAAACTTTTGAACTTAACAAACTATCCTTTAATTAAAAATCTAAAAGTAGGAGATGTTTTGAAATATCTTGACTTGCCTTTATCTGATTGGCATAAGTTATTGAAAGTAAACTGGAATTACTCACCAATTCTTACACAACTAAGAGCAATAATTAAAAACAAATTTGTATGTCTGGTCCCCATAGACTCACAATTGAAAAACCTTAACACGATTATCAAAATACTTTCATCATCTGATAAAATGCTCTCAAACTCATATAAATTAATTAATTCTTTAATGATGGACCACAACTGTCTTTTATCTAATGTTTGGTTGAATTATAATTCCCAATTGTCAGAATCTCAGAAAGTCCTGGCTATTAGACACACTAAGGAATTTATCCCTTTTAAAAATTAGCATACACACAATTAATGATTAATAATGATGCCTACTTTACCCCAATCAAATTAAACAAATTTAACCCAAATAAGTCCCCTTCGTTTTCATGCTGTTCTCATCCCCAAGCAGACCTCCTTCATATTCTATGGTATTGTCATTTTTCTCACAGATTGTGGACATCTTTGAAAGTCAGACTGCAGAAAATGGGATATCAAAAATCCACGTTGACGTGGGAATTTGCTATTCTACATATTCCATTGATTCATCTTTCAAAAGTTGATATTCATGTTATCATTTTTATTTGCTCATTACTAAAACTTTATATAATACAAAATTGGATTGATCGTTCTAAATTAAAATGGGTTACTTTCCAGAAAATGGCTTTTAAATTTATTGATGCTCAAAGATACTTAGGTGGGAGTCCAAAAAAAAAAGCTATTAGAAAGGTTATGTTAGAAAAGGTTCTAAACATATTAAATAGTTAATGTTAAATATATATATATTTTTTTCTCTCAGGTTGCCTAACTTGTATATAGTGTACATATGGTGTATGTTTTATTTCTAAATAATTTATCAAAATCTCAGGAAGGTTGTTATCACTAGATGAATTGTTATATGTTCATTTATGCCTTCTTGTTATGTATAATCTTTTAATTGTCTTGCTATTCATATAATTAATAAAAATATTTTTGAGAAAAAAAATATATTTTATGAATGGATATAGAATAAATGTCAAAATGGAAGCACATGACTGGCATGGTGATTAACAAAGTAATAACAAGATTATATGTTGACATTTGAACAGATTTAGGAAATGAATATAAAGAATATCATGTGCAGCCTTAAACACACAAAAGTAAGCAAGTCTTTATGTTAAAGGAAGTTAGACCCTGGAAAATAGAATAACATCAATAGGTTATACTACATATGGTAAGAAGAAAGACACAGTAGAGAATGCCATGAACATCTGAAGAAAAAAAAACTGACTGGACTGGCTAATTGCGATAAAAGATGAGGTAATAAAATGGGGTGAAGGCAGACAAATGGGTTTATTGAACTCAAAGCAACTTGCAAGTTCATGTCTAATATTAGATTTCAAGAATGAAATGTAATGTTTGGAAAGTATATAATTGAGTCTAGAACAGAAACAGACTGGAAAACAGTAAAATACAGAACATATAAGGTAACATTAGACTTCAGAAGACAACACAATTCAAAGGTAAAAACTAGCATGGAGTAAATGATTAAATGAAGATATTATAGATGAATAGTGGAAGAATTATGTCTTACTCCTAGCTATGCAGCTAAATTAAATTTTGAATGTTTCCATGAAAATGTTTACACAAATATTTTAATGTCTTTAAAAGACTTGAAAAATGTTCCTGTAGACAAGAGGCATTTATTTAAGATGTGATGGTTCAGAATGAGGTTCTTGAGAGCATATATACATATATATATATATATATATATATATATATATATATATATATATATATATATATATATATATATATACTGGGAATGTAAGAAGCTGCTTTAGTACAAAAACGGCTGGAAAAATATGTTAAGTACTACATTGGAAGCAGAGCCAGATCCTGCACTAGGCAACCTAGGCAAGCTCCATATGGTCCTTGTTGGCTGGGGGGGCTCATGTTGGCTGGGGGGGGGGGGCTTTAAAAAATCTTTGATAAAAGAAACAAGCCTGAAGACTTCTGTCAACACAGTAAGGCTTTAGGGCCTTGAGGTAGACTTCAGTAAGCCTCAGAAACTGAGGAATGAGTGTGGGAGATTTGATTTAAGACTCAAACAGAGATTAGGAAGCAAAACAGTGAGTGTGTGTGTGTGTGTGTGTGTGTGTGTGTGTGTGTGTGTGTGTGTGTGTGTGTGTGTGTGTGTGTGTGTGTGTGTATGTGTGCGTGTGTGTGTGTGCATGTGTGTGTGGACTTGATTATTAGCAAGTAAGTACCTTAAACCTCCAGACCAACTGCCAAATCTCCTTTATTTCAAACATTTTTTTTGTAAATCACTGAGGATTATAGTCTTCTCAGTGTCAGTCATAGAGTTTTATACTTTGTTGTTCAGTGTCAGTGGTGTAACAGGTAGCATGCTTGCCTTTGATGTAGAAGTCTGGGGGTTCTCTTCCCACAACAAGTAGATTGATACACTACTATGCAGCATAAGGGGGGAGTGAGGTTTGGATGAGATACCTAGTAACTGTTAACCTGTTGTCATTTTGCCAGCTTTTCCCTATTGCATATCTCCAGATTACCAATTTTTGTTATATATGTAACATAAGTAATTTAGTCTTCAAGAGCAGCAGGCACTAAGTTTGTAAATCAACCACTGAAATGCAAAGTTGTTTGCCAGCAGTAAACTCTTCATTAGTTACAGATCTGTTCATGTCTTATTATTCAGATGAATTTTACTTCTGCACTGATTGTGCATATTGACTGATATAAGTGGGTTATAATGACAACTGTTTGAGTGGCCTTTATGGTTAAAATGTTCTGAAATGTGTAGCTTTGTAATTATAGGTTCATATAGGTTCATAGGTTCATAGGTTCATACTAGGCTATCTGCCCTAGGGCATTTATAAGCCTAGCCAGAGTGTGTTTGGCTTTCGCCACCCATTTTAAATTAGTTTTGCTATGCCCTTTTTCGAGGTTAGTATACTGTGCCTCTGTCTAACAGTGACACAGAAGTGATGCCCGGGGTAAACCTACGATCCCCCATCCACTCAACAAGATTCCTCTTGAAGAGAGTCAATGAGGGTCTCTGCCTAACCTGGACTGGGATTTTATTCCAGAGTGAAGGGAGCCCCTGGGTTATGAATCTGTCCCTCCAGCATGTCCTATTTATTTCAGTGCTGAGGTTCAAGTCTCTCCAGCGCGTAGCTCGATGGGATTTGGATTTTCTGAGGTGCAGCATGTCCATTAATTCCGGGTTGGACATGGCTTTATACGTCAGGCACAGATCGCCTCTGAGCAGGCGGTATGCCACTGAGTAGAGCTGGAGTTTCTTTAACCGGGCAGCATATGGCATCTGTTTGAGCCCTTTGATCCTCTTGGTGAGGTACTTTTGGGGTCTTTCCAGTTGCTGCAGGTGTCTGTTAAGGTACATCCCAAAAGGGGCATTATACTCAATTATGGGCCTGATGAGGGATGAGTAAAGAGGCACAATGACCTCCCCTGATCTAGATGTGAATCCCTTCATGATTAGGTGGGCTATATAAAATGTTTTTCTAACCACTTTGGCCACATGGTTGTCAAATGAGAGATTGCTATCAACTTGGGTCTCCAGGTCCCTAATTACTTCTTCCGTACTTAATGGATTACCACTTATGTGGTAATTTGTGGGCACTTTGTTTTTGCCAAAGGGGATGACTATACACTTTTTGGCGTTTAGCTTGAGGCCATGGCTCTGGCACCAGTTGTCTGTTTCTATGAGGCACTTTTGGGGGATGCTTGTGTCAGCTGGAGAGTCGATTATGGCTCCCAGTTTGCAGTCATCTGCGAACTTGGTCAGCCACAGTCCTTCCGTGTTGGCTTGTACCTCTGAGAAATATATACCGAACAAGAGAGGTCCCAGGACTGAGTCTCATGGGACGCCACTTGTAACTGGTTTGGAGTCTGACATGGCTCCAGCAATTCTAACCATGTGGGTTCTGTCCTTGAGCCAGTTTGCAACCCATCTAGTGACATAGGGGTTTATATTTAAGCTGGTGAGCTTATCTATAATGCTCGAGTGGGGTATCGTATTGAAGGATTTTGCGAGGTCCAGGTAGACTGTGTGGACTACCTTCCCCTCGTCAATGGCCTTGGTGACTGTTTCAAAGAAATCGACCAGGTTTAAGAGGCAGGATCTGCCCTTAACAAAGCCGAACTGGGTAGGATCCAGTGTCTGTAGGTCCCCAATATCTTTATTTATAAGGTCCATGATGATCCTTTTCATAGCTTTGCAGACCAAGCTAGTCAGGCTTATGGGGCGATACTTTCCAGGATCCATTGAGGCACTACCTTTGTGGAGAGGGACCACCGTTGCTGTACGCCACTCTTTGGGTACATATCCTGTAGTAAGGCTGAGATTGAACAGTAGTTTTATGTTTGGGTTTAGCTCTTCTTGGAGTTCATGTAGGACGCAGCCCGGGACACCGTCTGGTCCCATTGATGCTGTGTTTTTTGCTTTGATTTGTTTGACTGCTTATTGAAAAAAATTTCAAAACTACAAATTTAAAACACACTCTAACAGGTGGTGCTATAGTAAAAAGAATATAATGTAATACAATCAGAAAGGTGAATCAAAGAGCACATGCACATATGCATAGTCCTAAAAATGTGTGCAAGTGGCCCATGATTTAAAAACATACCAATGGTAAATTTAATCCACCACTGACCAGATGCATTTTCTATGAATGTGGTTTCAATGCAGTTTCAATAAATGTGAGTTTTAAGGCAGAGAGGTTTACTGTTGCTCATGCTAAGTCCGTTGTCATTGTGAGACTGTATAGTTCTGTTTAGCAAATGGCTATCAGCGTTTGTACAAAACGTTTGAAATAAAAGTTATAAATTAAATCCAAATAGCTGTACTCTTTGTAGAAGTAGAGAAAAAATAGCATGCACACTTATAGGTTTGAACAATGCTTTATAGTAACCGGGGAAGAGAGAGCAATGGCTCCTGGATGGCAATGGGGGGGGGCTGCTGATCCATTACCCTGCCTAGGGCCCCATTTGACCATGTTCCAGCTCTACCTGAAAGAGAATTTACCCTCAGTATAAAGATGCTGTTTTTGAGCTGGTTTAAAATAATGTACTAAAGAAGTAAAAACATTATTATATTTAGTACAGATATTGGTTAAGAAAGCTATAACTAGAAAATGGAAAACCAAAGACAAATCATCAATAGAAATCTGAAAAACTGATTACAGATATTACAAACATGAAACTGTGAACTATCAGAGATAAGAAACAGAACTTCATAATAAGAAAACGGCTATATGGAATGTCGCATTGGAATGTGAGCTTGAAGAGGATGTTGACACAAAACAAATTACCTAATATCTATTCAATTTAACAAAGTAGACCCCAAAACAAGGTGAAAAGTCACTGATTCAGTTGTTAAGACCTTTAGTACAGTGTAAATAAAATAGCATGATCACTAATTAATTTCTGATCTCCTATTAGGCTGTGAATGGTTAATTTATATGTTGAACGTTTTTTGAATGAGCAATGTTGGAAAAGGTATGAGAATAAGACTTAATGGAATGGTTAAGAGGGATACTTGGTTTTGCATTCATAACAATAGCAGGTTATTGAGAATTGAATGTAGTCACTGACTGCCTGACATGAGGGAGCTTTATTCGTCTTCTTCTTTCAGCTTTTTCCCGGTTAGGGATCGCCACAGCAGATCAACTGTCCGCTTATGATTGGCAGTGAAGTTTTATGGTGTTGCGTTGCCAGCCCAATGCCCAACCTTCGACAGAAGGCACACACACATGCACACACTCATACCTAGGGCCAGTTTAGAGTGTCCAATCCACCTACAGCATGTCTTTGGGATGTGGGAGGAAACTGGAGCACCCAGAGGAAACCCACACGACCACAGAGAGGACATGCAGATTTCGCACAGAAGGCACCCCAGGCAAGGATCGAACCAGAGAACCTCTTGCTGTGTGGTGGCAATGCTAACTGCTGCACCACCACAAGGCAGCTTTATTGATATTGTACAAATGTATAATGATAACATAGTTGTTTTAGCAATGACAAGATGCACCATAGTTGGGGGATGGGACTTTGTGTTATATACTGAAAAAATGTTAAGAAAGTATTTACATTGCTCAAAAAAAGAAAAAAAAGAAACATAGCTCCAGTTAGCAACTATTGATCCCTATATCAGTAGACTTGATCAGTGAAGATATTGTAATTTGGATGGAAGCCATGCTTTCAGTAAAAATGCTGTATTTCAGTGTGTAATTGAGTATTTTCTTAAAGATAAAATTTCTTCTAGGATTCTGGATAGTGGGCAAAGGTTAGTTATGGTTCTGAAATTAGACAGTGCAGCTGATACCCTGGTCTTGGGGGTGGTATGATGAGAGCATGTTTAAAGCTCTAGGGTACAGTGTTGGTGGAGACTGAAAGACTGTAAACATACTTTCTCATAAATGTTTTGTATTCTTCTGCCAAACCAATGTTTATACAATGTAGTTGTTGAAAACTATTACTGTTTTACTCTTAATAGAAGACAATGTTACATGCAATTTATATCCTTTATTTTACAAATACTTTTATTTGTAAACAATTATATGTCAAGATCTGGTGCTCTTTTTATTATTATTATTATTATTATTGTTATTATTATTATTATTATTATTATTATTATTATTATTATCTTAAAATGCTTTCTATTGAAATTGGCTTTGTGGGTCTGTCTCTCTATGGTTCTGTCACATTCCTCGACCAAGCAGCTCTCACCTACATCTACTGGGAACCAGTCATTATGCAATTCACAGCCCTTCAGCATCCCCTGGACATCTCACAGTGGTGAATAGGCAGGACAATGATGATGCATCAAGGATTCTAATAAATCTTGATAAATTTCAATAAATACAGACTTACTGTTGTATCTTACTTAAAACCTACATTCCTGAACCACTCTTTTACTTTTTAGTTTTTAAGTAAAATACAACAGTAATTCTGCATAGATAATTAAAGAATTACTGTTATAGCTCATGTGGTGGTGGTACTGCGGTAGCATTGTCGCCTCACAGTTAGACATTGCCCGTTCGATTCTCAGTTAGACCGTCTTCTGTGTAGCGACATGCGTGAATGGGCATTCCTTCATTGAAGGTTGTGCATTAGGCCCGGCAAGCCAGTACGTAAAAATCTACTGCCAATCATTAGCGGACCGGAGTTCCGCTGTGGCGACCCCTAACCGGGAAAAGCCAAAAGACACAAACAAACTGTTATAGTTCATGTAAAAACTAAAAAGTAAAAAAGTAAAAATATCAAAAATAATTTTTTTAATAAAGAATGTTTTTTATTGAGTTGCTCTGAAAACTGAAAAATAAGGAAGAAGAGTGAAAACTTTGCAAAAGAAACACAGACAAGCAGATTTCAGAAAAGCATTTGAGGTTGGTTTTGTTAATTCCTGCTATTTCTTCTGCTACCTCAATATCAGAATCAGCAAAACCAACATTGAATGTTTTTCTGAAATCAGCTTCTCTGTGTTTCTTTTGCAAAGTTTTCATTTTTCTTCCTTATTTTTCACTTTTTAGAGCAGCTCAATAAAAAGCATTCTTTATTAAAAAAATATTTTTTACACTTTTATATTACTAGCTGCTATTATACCTGAGCTTTTCTACTCGGACCCCTGTTGAAAAGGGATTACTTCTTGTCCAGTCGGACTTCCATGATAAACACATGCAAATAAATAATAAATAAATGTGTCTCACTTATTGACTGCTTTGCTGTCTAGTTTCAAAATTGAGAAGTGAAGGTTGTGAAAATAAGGATTGTATTTGTAGTCTATCTTATCTAACAGAGTCTGTACTTTATTCTTGTCCATGACTTAATGGGGATACTGCAGGAACTTTGGGGTAAGCAATTAAGAAATAGTGTATCATTATGATGGGGACAAGTTATTTTTTTTTTTGCATATCAAATTACTTTATTTCAAAAATAACAAGAAAGTATAAATTGTGCTGTCCTCATGCACTGTGCAGTTATTCAATGTACTGGCATCTGGATCTATTATTATCTAATGTCAGTTAAACAGGGAGTAGAATCACGGATTGATGCAGCCCATTACCAAGGTTAACATTTTATGACGTAGTTTTGTTAATCTAAAATGCTCATTTTTCTACTTTCAGGGCTGAGCAAATATCTGTAAACTCTGTTGATGGCCTCCTAAGTATATTCCAATTCACTTCCTTACTAGCAACAAGACCAAAGCTTTATCCTGTTAAACCCTTATGCAGAGTCCTCCATTTTAACTAGATCCCATTTTGTCTATTTATTTTTATACAGACTACTTTTTGCATCTAGTGTTCACAGTTCTCACTCATTTACACTATTCATTTGTGGAACTTAGCACCATGATAGCAGGTCCATATTTCTCAGACACCATATATCACCTCAAGATAGACTTCCTGAGACCCACAAACAAAACTTATAGCACTCCAAATCACAGTAATCAAAATCAAATATCAGTTTATTGCATGTTACAGGACATTTCCATAATCAAGAAGTTCATGTCAGGTTCCACATCAGGGATCAACTATTCATAATTAAGGACCCCATCATTTGTGGAGACCTTAACTACCCATCAATTGACTGGAGGAACTACACCTCCAATGTAGGCTATTCAATAAGTCTTTAGATATAATAAACAAAAAGTCAGTGTACCAGATTATTACTAGCCCATCTAGAGGACATATTATTATTAACCTGATACTTACAAACATAGCATTATCATGCACAACTACTCTCTCTTAAGTCAGACCATAAGCCAGTACCCTTTGTGCTTAAACTATCTAAATCCCTCGAAACAAATACATTGGGATTCAAAAACTTAAAGAGCACAAATGACTTTGAATTTTATGATGAACTCTTAAAATGGCTTGAACTTCCTAATGAACTCTCCTACCTTCAACTATGGCATGGGACATCATTAACAAACCTGATGCCTGCCCAGCTTTTAGGTCCTTACTTAATATCTACTGCCCCAGAAGATCACTTAGATCCAAAGATAAACAATTCCTCCCAGTACATAAAACAACCAGATCTTCTGGTCAAAGTCTATATTATATTCCTACTCAGTTGCAAACTCCCTACCCCTTACGGTTACAATTATTCCTAACCTACCCTCCTTCAAATACTCTTTAAAATATTCCTGACTCTGGTCCTGATCTCACCCAGGTTGAGCTTCGGAGCCCTTCATTCTCCCTCTTCCTACCTCCTCCTTTTCAGTTTTGTTCCTTCTCTCTTGTAATGTTACTTTGATTGTGATCTCCATGCAATGCATTTTTGATGCATTACATTTAGAACTCCTTGTTAAAGACTACTATATTATGTCACTCCAATTTGTTAATTTTATTTATAATTCTCTTTGTAAAACTCAGTACTCAATAGATGTCATTTTTACATTGCATTGCTATGGTTATTTTTTATTTATTTATTTTTTTGTAATGTGAAGTTTTTCTCCCCAGGCCTCCACTGAAAATGGGCACAATAGCCTCAGTCAGACTTTCCCAGTTAACAAATGTCAATAAATAAATAAAAAGTAATTAAAATTAACTGATAATAATATCACATCAGACATTTCTTTAGCAGATGGATTTGCAAAGGAGTTTTATACCTACATAAATAAATATAGAGAGGGGGAATAAGATTGATATAAGTCTAGAGTTAGTAATGTCTGCTATATTTCCTCCTTTGTGCAGCGGGATAATGTGTGACTTTTTCCAGAGAGAGAGAGAGAGAGAGAGAGAGAGAGAGGGTATGTGTGATTCCTGGACTGACCTATTTATAAGGATTGAGACAGGATAAGCAATGCTACTGACTGTTATTTTAAGGTATTCGCTTGGAAGGAAATTGACTAAAGTAGATCATGGTTTGAGGTTGTTAAAGAGTAGTTTTATATAGGCTAGGGTCACAGATTTGAAGATACAAGTGGATGCAGTGATACATGGCTGTTGGCAGGGTTAGGATAAGATAATGAGAAATCCTTGGTTAGAGATGCTATATTATCTATGAAATAAGAGTTGAATCGTATTGCGGTTTCAAGTGATGTGTTATTGGGATAGGGATTTCTGTGAACTAATTAAATGAGAAAAACTTTCAATTTTTCTTACAAGAATAATAACTAAAGGCATACAAATGCAAAAAAATGTGAATTTAATCTACGCTTTGATTTTTGTGAGGTAACGCCCTTATTTGGTATCTTTCTAACATTACAGAATATAGACACAGTAAGTGTCAGTCAATAAAGTTAGTTGCTGCACCACAAAACTAAGCCGGTCTGTACCTTCTGTGCCTTCACGAACGTTTTTGAGTCAGAGGTTCTCCCTTCTTGTACTGTTGTCTATCTCATGCAATTTTTGTTTTAATTCCTGTTAGACTGCTTCTAACTCGTTCTCATACTTCTGCAATGCCAGAATATTGTATTGAAATATTTTGTTGTTTTCAAGATGCTTGCGATGTGAGTTGCTGGGTATATTCTGCCTTGGTGGTAATTCTTACCTGTTTCCTAAAAGGTAGGCAGAAGCTATGCTTTACTATTTTTGGAGGGGTCTGCTTTCATCTCCTTCCAAGCTAGTGTTAGCTTGCATTTTCTTTTTTTTATTTTTTTAGGGAAAAGTTTATTTTGCATAGGCAGTATAACATTACAGAATGTTCAAGAAGTGAGTAGATGGCTATGATTGGTCATGCAGTTATGGAGTACTTACAATGTGTAAAGTTTGTCTGAGGTATCTTAGCATAACATCTGTGGTGGAGCTATATTTACTAGCAGAGTTGCACTGGTTACCCACTAAAGTAATGATGTTCCATTCACCAGGCTAAACAAGGAGAAAGTTACTGTCAGCTGCCTATCGGGTGCCAGGATCCACCACATAATGCACGCACTCAGGTCACTCCACAACAAGTACAAATATGACTCTGTCATTGTCCGTGTTGGTGTGAATGACCTGAGACGTACCTCCCTGGACTACATAGGTTCATAGGTTGGTACTAGGCTATCAGCCCTAGCGTATACAAGCCTAGCCATAACAATTCCCTGGCTATTTCTTCCCACACTATTTACTTCCCTGGACCCCTGTCTAGCAGGGTGAATGACATGATTCCTGGGGTGAATTTCCTTTCTCCCATCCAATCATCAAGGTTCCTTTTGAAGAGGGCCAAAGAGGTGCTCTGCTTGACATGTATGGGTAGTCTATTCCAGAGTCTGGGGAGTCTCTGGGTCAGGAAACTATCCCTCCAGCATGTTTTGTTTATTGTGATGACAAGGTTTAGATCCCTGGAGCATGTGGCTCTGAGGGATTGGTATTTCTTTAAGTGTAGCATGTCCAACAGCTCTGGGTTTGACATTACCTTGTATGTTAAGCAGAGATCACCTCGGAGTAGACGATATGCAACAGAGTATAGCTGGAGTTTTTTAAGGTGGTCAGTATAGGACATCTGCTTTAGGCCAGTGATTCTTTTAGTGAGGTATTTCTGCGGCCTTTCCAGTTGTTGCAGATGTCTTGAGAGGTACATACCAAATGGGGCATTGTATTCTATAATGGGTCTAATGAGGGATGAGTACAGTGGGACAATGACCTCCTTTTTTCTGAGTGAAAAGCCCTTAGTGATGAGGTGTGCCACATAGAAGGAGTTCCTGACTGTTGTGGCAATGTGGTTATTGTAGAGTATCCACATCATTTTGGGATTCAATAATGGCTCCCAGTTTGCAGTCATCTGCAAACTTTGTTAGCCAGAGTCCCTTAGTGTTAGCCTGTACTTCAGAGAAGTAGATGCCAAACAAGAAAGGTCCCAGGATTGAACTCTGAGGTACTCCACCTGTCACTTGTTTGGAGCTGGATTTGGAGTCAGCTACTTTTACAGTGTAGGTTCTGTCAGTAAGCTAGTTGGCAACCCATCGAGTGATGTAGGGATTAATGCCCAGCTTAGTAAGTTTATCTATGATTCCAGAGAGGGTGATGGTGTCAAAGAACTTGGTGAGGACCAGATAGGCTGTGTGGACTGCCTTACCCTCGTCCATGGCTCTGGAGACAGATTTGAAGAAGTCAAACAGGTTCAGGAGACAAGATCAGCTCTTCATGAATCCAAACTGGGTGGGGTCCAGTGTTTTAAGGTTGCCAATGTCTTTGTTTAAAAGTTCCATGATAATACATTTCATGGCCTTGCATATCAGGCTCGTCAGACTGATGGAGCGGTAGTTCCCAGGATCCAAGGTGGATCCCCCCTTGTGGAGTGGGATAATTGTAGCTGTGCGCCACTCAGTGGGCATGAAGCCTGAGTTAAGGGTATGATTAAACATGACACTTAGGTGAGGTGCCAGTTCATTTTGTAGTTCATGTAGTACACAGCCCGGGATGTCATCTGGTCCCATGGATGCTGTATTCTTAGCTTTTGAGAGTGAGTTTTTTACCTGTGTGGCTGTTATTACCGGAATTTGGCAATCTTCTGGTATTGAGATGGGCCATTTATGGGGTTAGAGGGGGGTGAAGTTGGCACTGAATCAATCTGCCAGGATATTGGCAATATCCTTGGGATCAGTATATTTAATGCCATTCTGTTGTAGCTCAGAACAGATCTGAGCATTGCCATTTAGATTCCTGACTTAGTTATAGAATGCCTTGTGGTTGTCTTTGGAATCTTTGGCAATTTTATTTTCATAACTAGCTTTGGAGGATTTTATGAGGGATCTCAGGTTCTTACTAAGGCTGGTAAGAGAGTTTTTTGCATCCTGGGATTTTCCTCTTTTCTGCAACAGTTTCTCCTTTTTGTTGTAAAGTTTGTTTATGGCAGGGGACCACCAGATTGGCTTTCTTTTTTTGGAGGAGAGCATCTTGGTTCTATTTGGGATGGCACGATTCATGCATGAGTGGATGTGCTCATACATTGCCTTAGTGTAGGACTCAGCAGTCGAACTTTCAGTTCCTGTCTGCATGGGAGCCATGAAGTTTGTAACTTCTGACTTGAGTAGCATGAAGTTGGCTTTGGAGAAGTTTTTATGTAGGTTTCCTTACTGGGGGGTGGGGGTGGGATGTGGATGTAAGGGTGATTAGCTTATGGTCTGACCTGACCAACGAGGGGGTGACCATAGGTGTGGAGCATCAATTTTCCATGTTGGTAATGACCAGGTCTAGGATATTGGAGCCCCTGGTGGGACTATGGATTAGTTGATCCAGGGAATTGAAAATATATGAATTCCAAGAACCGTTGGGCAAAGGTGTTGGTTCACGAGTAGCTTTCCCATTTAATGGCAGGGTAGTTCAAATCACCCAGTATTAGGGAGTTTGGTTGTATATTAATATTTTCCAGTATGTTTAGAAAGGTGTAGTGAGAATCTTGGGGCATGGTGGGGGATCTGTAGCAAGCTACAGTTTGGATTGCAGTCTTACCTAGCGTTAGTTGCACCTGGAGAATTTCAGATGCTTTGAAAAGAGACATGAAGGAGCTGTCCAATCTTGTAGCCCAGGCAGGTATGACCCTAGCCCTGAGTGGCATCCTGCCATCACCCAGAATGATACCACAGTACAAGGACAAAATTATTGACTTCAACAATTGGCTAAGCTTCTGGTGTCATTCTAAGGGGACCCAGTATCTGTCTGCCCAGGATGACATGATCGATAAACCACAATGTTTTGCCAGAGATGGCCTGCACCTGTTGCCCCTGGGATTCTGGATACTGGCTAAGGCTCTTGCCACCCCTATAGTGCCTTTTTTAGGCAAGGTTCAAATGACAAATTCACCACTGTAACAGGTACAGGCAAGCAAAATCTGAGGGTAATGCTACTCAATGCTAGAAGTCTAAACCTCAAAACGCACTCACTCGAGGTACTCCTTAAAATGGAGAACATCGATATCTGTGCAGTGACAGAGACCTGGTTTAAGGCTCCAGAGAGCACCCCTGCATTACCAGGCTATAATTCATGCCACACCTTTCAGCCACCTATCCTGGACCAAAACACTAAAGGCAGAGGCATGTCCATATTCATTAAGAATATCCACATCTCCAGGCTAGTTGCTCAGTATAATGCATCCAAGATTATCCAAGTGCAACTAACTCTGGGCAAGACTGCAATCTAAATTGTAGCTTGTAACAGATCCCCCACTATGCCCCAGTATTCCCACTCCTCATTTCTTGATACACTGGAAAATATTAGGGTACAACCTGACACCCTAATAATGGGTGGTTTCAACTACTCCAACATTAACTAGGAAAACTACTCATGTACCAGCTCTTGTGCTCAACATTTTCTGGAATTCATAAATTCCAATGCCTTGGATCAGCTTATCCACACCCTCACCAGGGGCAGCAATATTCTAGACCTGGTCATTACCAACATGGAAAACTAGTGTTCCACACCAGAGTTCAATTCCTCGTTGGTCAGATCCGACCTCAAGCTAATCACCCTAGATATCCACATCCAACCTCCACCCCCCAATAGGGAAACCACCATAAAGAATTTCTCCAAAGTCAACTTCACGCTTCTTAAGACAGAAGTGGCAAACTTCACGACACCCATGCTGACAGGCAATAGAGGTATGACTGCTGAATCCTGCACAAATGCACTTTATAAGCACTTACACAAGTGCATGGATCTTGCAATCCCTAACAGAACCAAGAAGCTATCCTCCAAAAAAAGGAAGCCAATCTGGTGGTCCCCTGCCATAAACAAACTCTACAACAGAAGAAAGAAACTGTTGCAAAAAAGAATAAAATCCCATGATTGGAGGAAATCCCTGGTCAGCCTCAGTAAGAAGCTGAGATCCCTCATAAAATCCTCCAAAGCTAGTTACAAAAACAAAATCGCCACTGATTCTTAAGACAACCACAAAGCATTCTAAAGCTATGTCAAGAATCTCAATGGTAACACTCAGATCTGCACTGAGTTACAGCACAATGGCACTAAATATACAGAACTAACTGATATTGCCAACATCCTCGCAAATAGGTTCACTGCTAACTTTATCCCCCTCTCATCCCCTAAAGGGCCCATCTCTATACCGGAAGTATGCAAAGTTCCTGTAATCATGGCTGCACAGGTAAAAACACACTCTCCAAAGCCAAGAACACGGCACCCATGGGACCTGACAACATCCCAGGCTACGTTCTACACAAACTACAGAATGAACTGGCACCCCACCTAAGTACCATGTTCAATCATAGCCTCACCTAAGGCTTTGTGCCCACTGAATGGCACACAGCAAAGGTTATCCCACTCCACAAAGGGGGATCCACCACGGACCCCGGGAACTACTGCCCCATTAGCATGATGAGCCTGGTCTGCAAGGCTATGGAACATATCATCATGGAACTTATAAACAATGACATTGGTAATCTCCAAACTCTGGACCCTACCCAGTTCGGGTTTGTAAAAGGCAGATTATGTCTCCTAAACCCGATAGACTTCTTTGAAGCGGTCACCAAAGCCGTAGATGATGGTAAGGTGGTCCACACAGCCTATCTAGATCTTGCCAAGGCTTTCAACACCATCCCCCACTCTGGAATTATAGATAAACTCACTAAACTAGGTATAAATCCCTATGTCACAAGATGGGTTGCCAACTGGCTCACTGACAGAACCCACACTGTGAAAGTAGCAAATGCCAAACCAACTTCAGACCAGTGACAAGTGGAGTACCACAGTGTTCAGTCCTGGGTCCTCTCCTGTTTGTTATCTACTTCTCTGAAGTAGAGGCTAACACAGAAGGTCTTTGGCTAACAAAGTTTTCAGATGACTACAAACTAGGAGCCATAATCAAAACTCCTAACAATGTGGAATCCTACAAAAGGGCCTCACTGAGACAGATGCCTGGTGTCAAAACCATGGCCTCAAGCTCAGTGCCAAAAAGTGCATTGTCATCCCTTTTGGTAAAAACTCTGTACCCATGTACTACCACATAGGCAGTAGTCTACTTAACACCAAAAGTGTGATGAGAGACCTTGGGACGCAGGTGGACAGTAGTCTCTCCTTTGATAATCACATCACCACAGTAGTCAGGAAATCTTTCTACATGGCACACCTCATCACTAAAGGTTTCTCATCCAGGAAAAGAGAGGTCATTGTTCCCCTCTAATTGTCACTAATTAGACCCATTATAGAGTACAATGCCCCTTTTGGTATGTAACTCACAAGACATCTACAACAACTGGAAAGGTAGCAGAAATAGCTCACAAACAGGATTACTGGCCTCAAACAGATGCCCTACGCAGACCGTCTCAAAAAACTCCAGCTTTACTTCATCACATATCGCCTACTCAGAGACGATCTCTGCCTAACATACAAAGCTATGTCAAATCCAGAGCTAAATCCCAATCCCTCTGAGCTACATGCTCTAGGGACCTAAACCTTGTCACTACAATAAACAGAACATGTTCCTATCCCAGAGACTTCCCATACTCTGGAACAAACGACCTATCTATATCAAACAAAGCTCCTCATTAGCACTCTTCAAGAAAAGTCTTGATGACTGGATGGGAGATAGGAAATTCACCCCAGGGATCACTTCTGTGGTTCTGCTCAACAGGGGCACAGGAAAATTATTTTCTTGGGTGGCGAAAGCCAGGGTACCATTTGGCTAGGCTTATATAGGCCCTAGGGCCAATAGTCTAATACCTACCTATGAACCTATGAAGTGAAACCATATATATATATATATATATATATATATATATATATATATATATATATATATATATATAGATATATATATATATAGACTATAATAGTACATATTACAACTCCCTTATATAAAAAACAAATAGCAAAAAAAAAAAACCATTCAAGGCCAACTCTAACACTAAGCCATAATGATTTTGACAGCATTCCATACCCATCCTTTCATTCCTCACCCAACGTGTCTTAGAATATTGCAAAAGAGAGAGCGAGAGAAAGAGAGAGAACATTGAGATTCAGAGACAGCAGCTACCAGATGTTAGGGGATAGGTTGTTTTGAATGATCTTACCACTCTGTTATTGGTGTTTTCAGTAAAGTATTTTTGGTGAATTTTGTTTCAGTAACTTCTCCTTCAGGAAGCTGACCTGGAACTATGCTTGCTCTATGCTGTACCCTTCATTTTACTTATAATCACATTGCCATTCTTCATACTTTTTGCATTTCATGGCACCTTTAACTGGGATCTTTTTATAGGCCAGTAACCATTTCTTTTTCAATTTACTAGGTAATTACCTGTGGTCTTCTGGCTGTTGACATTCACGCTTTAGTCCAAACCCATTTCATTCTTCTTCTTCTGCATAAACTGTCTTAGCATCTTGTCATAGCATACTTTTCTACCACCTACTTATAACAAACTTTTCTATAAAAAGTATACTTTTCAAAACCTACTTCCATTTACATATCTTTTTAATGCATTCAAAAATAGGCAGAAGTCCCTCCCTTCTTCATCTCTTTTCTACATTCCACTTCACCATTTCCCTATAATTTTGCTGATTTCTGTTAAATTGCTACCTTCCAGCTTCATTATCTTTATGTAACACATCCTACTATGATCATAAAAAACAACATTGAATCATATTCAGCTTTTATTTCTTGAAGCAAAATACCTACTTTCATGAAATCAGTCTCAGATATTACACTGAGCCACCTCAGAAAAAAAGACCAGTTTTGTCCAGTGTGATTAACAATGTATAGCATTAAAAAAATAAAAGAACAAAGAAAAAAAATGAGAAAGAAGCAAGTCATTAAATTAAAAAAAAATGATTAATGGACATGGGGAAATGATATTGTGTAGACAGGCTCACCAAGTTTGCAGATGACTGTAAACTGGGACTATCATAGATTTCTCCCATGATAGCAGCATCCATAGGGTCTAACACAAACAAATGACTGGTGCCAAAGACACAAATTACACTGAAAATTGGCAACCTTCTTAAATTGCTGCATAACAATTTACATTTAAAAATGTTTTAATTAAAATCATATTTTTCAAAAATAACATAAATCCATACAACTAAACTATATTCTGTATTTTTAATCCTTCTCCAAATTCATTCCCTAAATTATTAATATTATCTTTTTTTAAAAACTAAGAAAAAGTCAAAAAACTGTAGCAAGAAAACAAAGTATCCAGATGGAAAAAACAGGAAACTGGAACAGACAAAATCCACTGGAAACACCACACGGAGATGACCACTGTTGTAGAAAGCTTCTTTATTGGAAACAAACTGTTTCCAATAAAGAAGCTTTCTACAACAGTGGTCATCTCCGTGTGGTGTTTCCAGTGGATTTTGTCTGTTCTTTTTTTAAAAACTCTACTGATGCAATCCTTACCTTGGCAGGGTATATAGCAAAATAGAAAAGTCACGGCCAAAATCAGAATGAGTAACTTTCAGAGACAGAACATCTCTGATTCAAATAAACAAGAAGCTAAGAGGTCTAATACAGTCCTTATAAGCCAATTATGAGATCAGGATATCCACCCAGACTAAGGGCAATCACAAAGCCTTCTTCAGCTATTACAGGAACCTTAAAGGTAACACACAGCAGTGTTCAGACCTGGTGGCAAATGGCACAACTTTCACTGACCAGAGTGACATTGTGAATCTACTGGCTGATAAATTTAGCTCTAAATTCACTCCCTATTTCCCCCATCTGCCCCCTGTGAAATCCCTTCTATCATATCCCCATCTAACTTTCAACAGTTAACACCTAAATGTGAACAAATACCTATTCATACCTTACATCTCATCATACCTCCCAACTGTCCCGAATTACTCGGTTTTTACCGAGTTTTGGAGTCCAAATAATGGGGGGCCACGATTCCTGAGTGGCACCCCTTCATTTCCAATTTATTTTCTTTTCCACGCTTTGCTTTTTTAATTTTTTTTATTTTTCATGCTTTTTGAGCTAACGTCATCGTGTGCACAATGATGTCAGCTCCACCAGCCTGTCGGAATTGAGCTTGCGCATGTAGCATGTATTTCCAGCTCTAGTTCAAATGTTTTTGCGAGTGGCAAGTCACCAGAGCTAGAAAGGATTTATTTAGAAGGCTGGTTATTATTATGGATTTATTTAGAAGACAAAGGCACTCGCTGGCTGAGCTGGAGTTATTATGGATTTATTTAGAAGAAGATGCTCGCTGTTTCTGGAGTCTGGCTGGATGTATTTAGACGTAAGGAACCTTGTGTATTTAGAAGTAAGGAACCGTTATTGTGTGTGTGTGTGTGTGTGTGTGTGTGTGTGTGTGTGTGTGTGTGTGTGTGTGTGTGTGTGTGTGTGTGTGATAGGGTAAAGGAACGTGTTAAGCAAATGCACAGCTTTAGTGTGTGCATGCATGTGTGTGTGTGTTTGAGAGAGAGAGATATGAGTGTGTGGGTTAGTGTTGGAGTTAAAGGAGATATACAAAATGTTAGCAGTATGTGCTGGACTGGTTCGTATTTTTGTGTCCATGTTTGTCTTACATTATTACATAATGGTAGTGTTACGGGAAGGTTTTTTTTTTCAGGTCTGATGTAGGGTGTGATTAGTGACAGTTTTAAGGTTAGCCAACATTACTGGGCAAACTTAAAATATATTTCTTTAATACCAGTCATTAAAGTTGTGAATGTTTATTTTGTCATCACAGCAGCAATGTTAGTTTAAGTGATGATGCTAATTGTTCTCACCCTGTGAGAGTTATGCCACATCATCAATGAATATGCTTCCTAATGATATCATTAAAACTGGTTGGGCCAACTAGTGATCCTATAAGGTGTCTCACTTGCTTAATAAAGCAACAGGCATGACCAGGAGAATGTCATAGCTTTCTGAAAAGTGACCTGGTGAGGGGCCATAACTTCCTGGTGGAGCAACAATGAAAATAAAAATAAACAACTACAATGTGTTCCTAAAGAGGGGCAAATATACATCTACAATGTGCCCTAAAGATGCACAAATATACATCTACAGTGTGCTCTAAAGAGGGGCAAGTATATGTGCCCTAAAGAGGGCTAGAGGTACTCAGGCTCAAACCCTATACCTTGGGTACAGGGTTAAAAGAGCCTAAAGATCCTAGCCACCACCACTTGTAAATTTGTGCCTCATATTTTTGATTTGAGACTGTTCCTCATAATATCTGTGGTTTTCAGGATTTTTGTGGAATATCACTGCAGGACTGAATTCATTAAATAATAAGGCATTTGAATTTCAGACTTCATATTCTTCAGAAAATAAATGGTAACACACAACCTTTTATTCTAGCAATTTTCTAAGTTTATAAGATCAGTATTTTAAATTTGTTCCTATTTTGGGGCTGTATTCCCCCATTATTGGCTTTGTCCTGTTTTTGTATGCTAAGAGTTGTGAGCTATTGTGAGAGGTGAGAACTGAATTTGTATTCCCCCGTTATTGACTTTGTCCAGTTTTTTTTGTGCAAAGAGGTTGAGATAAGTGAAAACTGAATTCACTAAATGATAGCCATTTAAGTTTCAGTCTTCCTATCTTTCAGGCAACTGCTGATTTGGCACAGTGGTATGTTGTTCTGACTGTAATGTACAGGGTCCTGGGTTTGAGACTTGCCAGTGAAATGCTGGGTGGTGACACATTTTATTCTAGCAACTTTCTAAAATTATACAAGCTATGTTTAAAATGTGTCCCTGGTTTTTGGCCTTTTTTACCCCCCCCCAAAAAAAACTGAAATTGAAAATAAGTGCGAGAAGATGTGCAAGATGCCTATGTCCTACACTACTGTCATTCTATTTATAGTGTCATTGTGGACACACTGGAAGCAGACTTTCATGATGGAAATGTTCTGAATTGGGCAGTTTTGTCATTATTGCTTCATGCATTTTGTTTTATTGCCTACAGCCTACTGGAAAAATGTTCAAACAATAAATGTAAAATGCGCTCTAACAAGTGTGCTGTATTATAGAAGGAATATGGTTTAATAAAGTCAGGAAGGTGTATCAAAGAAAACATGTATGTTTCTTGTTTTGTGTACAAGGGGCTAATGATTTGAAAGTAGCCCAAAGGTAATCTTTATCCACTACTGCTGGTCAAATGCATTTTCTTTGAATGTGGTGTGGGTTTCAATGCTGTTTCAATGAATGTGAGTTACAAGGGCAGAAAAGTTTTAATGCCAAGACTATTTTCGTTGTGAGACAGTGTTGCTTTGTTTAGCAGATATCTATTGGTGTTTGTGCATTGGGCTGTAAAATGCAAAAATAAAATCCAAACAATCATTGTATTAACCCATACATCACAAGATGGGTTGCAAACTGGCTGAGTGACAGAACCCACAGGGTCAGAGTTGCTGGCGCCATGTCAGACTCAAAGCCTGTCACAAGTGGTGTCCCACAGGGCTCAGTCCTGGGCCCACTCTTGTTTGGCATCTACTTTTCCGAAGTACAAGCAAACACAGGAGGGTTATGGCTGACAAAGTTTGCAGATGACTGCAAACTGGGCGCCATAGTAGAAAACACATCTGACACAGATATCCTTCAGAAGGGTCTCACAGAAACAGATAACTGGTGCCAGAGCCACGGCCTAAAGTTAAATGCCAAAAAATGCATAGTCATACCCTTCGGGAAAAACAAGGTTACCCCTAGCTACCAAATAGGTGGCAATCCACTGAGCACAGAAGAAGTTATCAGGGACCTGGGGACCCAGGTTGATAGTAGTCTGTCATTCGACACCCATGTAGCTAAAGTAGTTAGGAAGTCCTTCTACATTGCCCACCTTATCATGAAGGGATTCTCATCTAGATCAAGGGAGGTCATAGTCTCCCTTTACTCATCACTCATCAGACCAATGATTGAGTACAATGCCCCATTCGAATGTATCTGACCCGACACTTGCAGCAGCTGGAGAGGCCACAAAAGTTCCTCACCAAAAGGATAAAGGGTCTCAAAATCTGTCCTATGCTGCCCGACTGAAAGAACTCCAGCTCTATTCAGTCGCTACCACTTGCTCAGAGGTGACCTTTGCCTAACATACAAGGCCATGTCAAACCCAGATTTGATGAATATGCTTCACCTCAAAAATTTAGATCCATCAGAGCCACAAGGGCGGAGACTTAAACCTCGACACGGCTATTAATAGGACGTGCTGGAGAGATAGATTCATCACCCAAAGACTCCCTATGCTGTGGAACAAAATCCCGGTACATGTGAGGCAGAGCACCTCGCTGGCCTTGTTCAAGAGAAATCTTGACCAATGGATGGGAGATCGCAGATATACCCCAGGAATTACCTCAGTGTCACTGCTCGACAGAGGCACAGCAAAATAATGGGTATAGTTCCCCATACTAAAGGGGTGGCGTAAGCCACAAAACAATGGGCTAGGCTTATAAATGCCCTCGGGCAGATAGCCTAGTATGAACCTATGAACCTATGAACCTATTAGTAAAGCAGTATGCACATATTAGTGTTTATGGCAAATGGGGTGAAATAGCCAGGTAATGGGACATTGGAATGGCTGCAGGGGGACTCTGGTGCCATATTCCGGTTGTCTGTTCTTCAGTTTGCATTTGAAAGTTGGTATCCCACAAGTCCATTGAAGTGGGCAGGGTTACACAATTGTGTATGCAAATTTTATGTTACTTAGCGTACAGATTTGTACCTATTTTTCATGGGCCTTGTCCAGATTTTTGATGTTTCCAGGTTGAGAGGCATGCATCTCATTACTCTCCCTTCTTCACTCATTTCCTTACTTCTATCAATTTCTTTCCTATGGCTTTGTCTCTAAATATACCATAAGCCTGCTTCTCTCTCACTTCATGTTGCTATTCCTGTTTGCATTATACCAACTCATCTTTAATTTGTTTATAAACTGGCTAAAACTTCTCTAACTATTAAATCATTATCATATAACCTGTAGCTATTCTAAACCAATATTTTCATATTATCTCTAATTTGGTAGAATTATTAAACTGTAGTTGTTTATTGTATTATATTTAAAGACTGTGAAATTATTGTTAAAATGTTTTGTAATACTTTGGAGCTTTTCTTGACAGGCCCTCACTGAAAATGGGCTCTTATCCAGTTAGACTTTCCTGATAATCAAATGTCAATAAATAAATAAATAAACAGGTAGCAAATCCTGGAGGTGTTTGTTAAGGCCAAAAACACTGCTTCAGGGGGCCCCAACAGTATCCTCATTTGCCTCCTAAATAACCTAAAATACAAACAACCAGGGCCACTTAAGGCAGTCTTCAACTACAGCCTCAAAACAGGTTATGTGCCAGGTGAATGGAGGGCCACAACAGTCATCCTTCTTCATAAGGGTGGACCAACAACCAACCCCAGGAATTACAGAACCATCAGTCTGACAATTCTAATATGCAAAGCTATAGAATGAATTAACATGGAAATGACCAAGACATTGGCAACCTACAGCCACTGGACCCCTCCCAGATTGGCTTTGGTAAGGGAAGGTTTTGCCTGTTCAGACTGGTAGACTTCTTAGAGAGGGTTAACAAGGCTATGGATGAGGGAGAAACTGTGCATACTGCCTACTTTAACCTGCCCAAGGTGTTTGATACAATACATCTCTCAGGTATTGTTGACAAACTCTCAGAACTACTCATAAATCCTAACATAACTAGCTAGATCGCTGGCTAGCTCACAGATAGGACCCATGAAATCAGGATGAGTGAGACCACCTCCATCAGGAGACTGCTCAGCAGCAGGGTACCCCAGGGCTCTGTGTTGGGCCTGCTCCTGTTTGACATTTACTTCTCAGAAGTAAAGGCTAATGTCAAATGCCTCTGGCTTACCAAGTTTGCAGATTACCCCCAGGACAGCAACATCTAAACGGTCTAACACAAACAAATGACCAGAACCAAAGACACAGATAAAAACTCAACATGAAGAAATACATTATTGTGCCCTTTGGGAAATTGTCCACCCAAGCTAATTACTCTATCGATAAAATACCCTTAAGAGTTGACCGATAGTTAGGAATCTGGGAACATATGTAGACAGTAATATGGTCCTTGACATATCCAGAATAGTAAGAAAATTATTCTGTGTCACCCAACTCATAAGCAAGAGTATGGCATCCAAGCCCAAGGAAGTAATAGCATCAGTCTACTCAGCCCTTATCAGACCCATCTTTGAATACAATGCCCCCTTTGGCATGTACCTAACCAGACACCTGCAACAGTGAGAACACTCTTAAAGATTCCTCACCAGGATAATCCAAGATATGAATAGACACTTAGATCTATGGATGGGAAACAGAAAATATACCCCAGGACTGCCCTATGTACTAATGGACAGAGGTAGCTGCTTAATGATTTGTCCCATGCATGGGTCCCCTCAAATTATCAATGGTATAATACCAGTTATTCTCATTAGGAGTAATATATAATTATCAACCATGGAAGAGTCTATAACCAAATGGGATAGGTTATCTGAAGCAAAAAAAGGAAAACTGACTAGGCTTAAAATGGCCCATAAGGACAGTTAGCCTAGTACTTACCTATGAACCTATGAATACCCTGCCCTACACAGATTGCCTTAAGGCCCTATCTCTGTACTCAGTCTCCTACCGATTACTGAGAGGCAATCCATGCCTATCATATAAGGCATCCTCAGATCCAGCTCTGATGGACCTCTTGCACATCTGCAAAACAAACAGCAGCACAAATACTACATCCAAAGAACTGAACTTTGCCTGCAACATAAATACAACATGCTGGAGAGACCAATATGTGCCTCAAAGGATACCACGCTATAGAATAAGTTCCCCGTCTATGTGAAACAGAGTTCATCCCTGACCCTATTCAAAAGAAACCTTGATCACTGGATGGGAAATTCAAATTCACCCCCAGTCTGGCCCGCTGTCTATGATGGACAGAGATTAAAAGTAAGTAAATTAATCCACAGCTAACACCCCCACTCTTCATACAACACTTATCTACCTCTTTACTAACAGACCGCACCATATAGGCATCCAAGGAACTTGGGAAAAAAACTGAGTTGTATTTCACAGCTATGCATTTAAGGGGTCTGGTGATCATTAGCCTAATATAAACCTATGAACCTATGAACACACTACTGGCTGATTTTCTTTTTCTTTACCGCAAGTCTCTTTAATCCACACTGTTTATATTTTTCCCAATATTCATCTCCTCATTAGTTTTCACTAACAGTATATATAATCTGTATGTGTTAAAATCCTCAGCACCACCACTTCTTCATATAATTTTCAAACATCCCTTCCCCTTATGATTTTGCCTTTCTAATAAATGTATTCACACAATATACATATTAGCAATGATTGCAGCAGACAGCCTAGTTTCACACTTTTCCAAGCCTGAAGACACTGTCCCAACCATCCATACTAAGGGCCAGATTATCAAAATATTGTAAACTTTTACTATGAGTTCTCTGTATACCTTGTTCACCCTCAGTTTCTTTAATATGCACACTAATCCACTTACAAGATAGCTTATCATTTTTTCCAGATCAGTACTTATCAGCATTCATTCTTTCCTTCTTATAGTCAGCTTTACTATTTCCCTAACCTACCATAGTATAAACAGTCATTTTTTTCTTCCCAGTGGCTCCAGTCTCCTTCTCAAAAATACTCCGTGGACACCATTCCCAACTGTGTGGCACAATCGATAAAGCTCTGAGTACACTATAGGAAACATAAATTCATTTAAAGACACAAGCACCGGGAGTGCTGGGTGAGGAGGTTGAGAGTGAGTGTTCAGTACTTGATCACCCTATCCTGACTTGAGGGAGGAGGCTAACAGTACTGGATTGTTGTACCTACTGGTCATGTGGGGCAACGTCAGAAAGCATCTACAGGAGGTGTGAGAACTAAATGCCACATAAGGCAAAGTACAGACATGGAGCAGTGAATGTCCATCCTTATGGACTCCCGCTAGAATTATTAAATAATGCAGAGCTTGCTGACCACCATGAGGAAACTGGCAAGGGCTAACAAGTATAGCTTTGATACTGGCCACTTGCTAAAACCCATCTCTCAAGCCAGGTGAATGAATGATCAAATATGTCTCTGTTTCAGGCTGGGAGCAAATAGGCCAAATGGCTGTCACTCAGTCTGGAAGTAAGCTTGCCCTCATGGGGGAGTGAATGAGCCATTAGGGTGCAGGTAGTTAGGAGCCACTAGTTTGGGGGATTCATGCAGGACTAAAATAAATACTATATACACTCCATGTAACCTGTCCTGCATCAGTCTGATCAAAGTTTTACAACCAGTACTGACCAAGGAACTCAGTCTGCAGTCCTAACATATTCATGAACCCCTTTCTTCTTTAAAATTTAATACGTCCCTCATGCAGTTCTACTCACTTTGTCTTCTGTTACCCAACAACCCTAACTTTTTCCTTTCTGGATTCTCATAACATTCTTATTCACTCCCATTATAATACTGAAAAGTTCACTTTCTTTATTTTCCCAGGCACCTTTACATATAATTCTATAGCAACCCGTTCCACTTCCTCTATTCGCTTCTATGTTACCACTACATTCCTTCCAAAACCCCCAAATTTGTCTTATAAATACTTCATCACCCTCATCATTCCCTGCTGCTCAGATACTCATTTCCTTCCTCAGCTGTTAAACTATTCAGAAACTATTTTTCTTTTTAATCGCATATCACATGACAAATCTACTCTCTTTTTATTATAATTGCATACATGTGTTTACAAAAATTCTGGCACCACATATGTTTCTTTACTCTCAATAATTTTCTAGCTTTAAGTCTGCATTTTCATTACATTTTCTAAACCTTCTAAAATCTATATTCTTTTTCTGCCCTTACTGCCCCTTCAATAAATCTCTAAAACACCTTTATTTCACTTTTAATGTCTTAAATAATATCTATCTGCTGTAAAATTCCCTGATCAATATATGATCTTTGCATAGTTTTAAAAAAAATTCTATAAGATGAGGTCTCACAATCAAATGATACTGGTAACTATAATGTATTAAAACCTTAACATAAGTCAGCATTCCTTTACATTTTCTGAAAACATTATGATCAAGTTATTTCCCCTTGCCATGACACATTATCTTGTCACAATCTAAACAATACTGCTAATACTGTGCTTTGGTATAATTTTTCCATAATATTAATCAAGTCAAAAAACATCCCTTCACATATGTGGGAGAGCACCTCATGAATAGCTTTCATATTTTCTGATGAAGGATATTTCCCCTTTTCTACATAAAAATGCTACAAGTATTCAGTCTCTGAGTTATCAAATTCATATTTTGATTTTTAACTCTGAAATCCACATTTTTGCAGCACTGGCAAAACTTTAAGTTACAGAAATGCTTACATTCTGTTTTCCTAGTAATCTACAAATCATACAAGTGCACAGCTACATTTAGATCCATTAAGAAATGAATCTCCATTATTCTTTGACAAACAGATGATGCAGCACTCACTCCAATTGGTAGTCAACTTTACACAAACAAATCTTTGCATGTAATATCACCTAATCTTTAGAATCACCTTCAAGAAAAAAATATTGATAAACAGAAGCTGATCTACTTTTGCAAATACACTTCCATCACTCACCATGGCTATCAGTTCTTCTACTTAAGGAAGAAGATATGTATCAGTGTTGACTTCCAAGATGGCTGCACACTGAGTACAGCTTATTGGCAGCTCTCCCACTGTGAAAACAGAAACTCAGATAAGAGAAGCAGTGAATTTGTATTTTTGGGAGAATTTCAGTAACTAGTTAGTAAGTGCACTGCCAGGATGTCAGCAAAAAACAAATTTAGAGAACCTGAAAGAAAATCAATTGCAAAAGGTGTGTTCTGCCTAAGTAGTGTTAGGTAGTAGGTGGAGCATTGTCCATATTCAGGCTTGTCTTCTGGGCCTAGTTGGTTGTTTGCAGAGGCTGTGTGAATGAGAGCACATGTTCCAGGCCATCTTAGTTTAGCAGAAACCATTTTGCATTTCAGTGAGAGTGTAATATTTATGGTCATTGGCTGATTGGGGTTACCTGGACTACAGTGTGGAGTAAGCACCTCATTTGTTCTTTCACTCTTTTTTTAAAGTTGTTTCAAGTTTCAACTTTCTGTTACATAAGAGGTTATTTGTGAGTGTTTCTGCCCTTTTTACACAGAGCTAATCTGAGGAATTGCACTGAGAAAAACTCTGATCTCTGATATATAATTTTAAATATCCTGTTTTTTGCTTATTTTTTACTAGTTATTGCTTATAGATATTTAGAGCACTTTTATTGTCTGCTGCATACTTTTACTGTATTTTATAGCTATAAACTAATCTGCATGGTTGTACTAAATTTTTCTACCTCACAGAGCCTGATAAATAAGGTTCTTACTGTCACACTGTTTGTAGATCTTTTCTTGCTAGTTTTTGTTTTGATTTCCTGCCAAGGAGTGTATCATATAACTGGTTTGTTTGCAGTTAAAAGCATTCTCTAGAGTCTCCTTGCTCCTTTATCTATTTAAAACTTTCATTTAAAGGCTCACTGCTGTTTTTCTGCTGTGATAAAATTTCTGTAGTGTTTTCTGCCTAAGTAGTGTTAGATAGTAGCTAGAGCATTGTCCATATTCAGGCTTGCCTTCTGGGCCTAGTTGTTTGTTTGCAGTGGCTGTGTATCTGATCACAGGTTCCAGGCCATCTTAGTTTAGCAGAAACCATTTTCCATTTCAGTGAGAGTGTAATGTTTATGGTCATTGGCTGATTGGAGTTACCTTGACTATGGCATGGCGTAAGCACCTCATTGTTTTTTTGAGCTTTTTTTAAAGTTGTTTCAAGTTTCAACTTTCTATTACTTAAGAGGTTACCTTGTTAAGTGTTTCTGCCATTTTATACAGAAGTAATCAGAGGAAGGGCACTGAGCAAAATTCTGATCTGTGATATATAACTTTAAGTATTCTGTTTTTTGCTTATTTTTACTAGTTATTGCTTATATATATTTCTAGCATTTTTATTGTCTGCTGCATACTTTTTACTGTATTTTATAGCTATAAATTAATCTGCATGGGTGTACTAAAATTTTCTGCCCAGCAGAGCCTGATAAATAAGGTTTTTACTGTCACACTGATTGTAAATCTTTTCTACCTAGTTTTTGTTCTGATTTCCTGAAAAGGAATGTATCATATAACTGATTTGCTTGCAGTTAAAAGCATTCTCTAGAGTCTGCTTGCTCCTTTATCTGTTTAAAACTTTCATTTAAAGGCTCGCTGCTATTTTTCTGCTGTGATAAACATTTCTGTAGTGTTTTCTGCCTAAGTAGTGTTAGGTAGTGGCTGGAGCCTTGTCCATATTCAGGCTTGCCTTCTGGGCCTAGTTGGTTGTTTGCAGAGGCTGTGTGTCTGAGCACATCTTCCAGGCCATCTTAGTTTAGCAGAAACTATTTTGCATTTCAGTTAGAGTGCAATGTTTATGGTCATGGGCTGATTGGGATTACCTGGACTACAGCTTTAAGTAAGCACCTCATTGGTTCTTTTCAGCTTTTTTAAAAGTTGTTTCAAGTTTCAACTTTCTGTTACTTAAGAGGTTATCTTGTGAGTGGTTCTGCCATTTTAAACAGAGATAATCGGAGGAAGGGAACTGAGCAAATCTCTGATCTGTGATATATAACTTTAAGTATCCTGTTTTTTGCTTATTTTTCCAAGCTATGGCTTATAGATATTTATAGCACTTTTATTGTCTGCTGCATACTTTTTAATGTATTTTATACATATAAACTAATCTGCACAGTTGTACTAAAATGTTCTGCTTCACAGTGACAGATAATAATTTTACTGTCACACTGTTTGTAAATCTTTTCTAGCTAGTTTTTCTTCTGATTTCCTGCCAATGAGTGTATCATATATCTGGTTTGTTTGCATTTAAAAGCATTCTCTAGAGTTTCCTTGCTACTTTATCTGTTTAAAACTTTAATTTAAAGGCTCACTGCTGTTTTTCTGCTGTGATAAACATTTTTGTAATGTTTTCTGCCTAAGTAGTGGTAGGTAGTAGTTGGAGCCTTGTCCATATTCAGGATTGCCTTCTGGGCTTAGCTGATTGTCTGCAGAGGCTGTGTGTCTGAGCACATGTTCCAGGCCATCTTAGTTTAGCAGAAACCATTTTGCATTTTAGTGAGAGTATAATGTTTATGGTCATTGGCTGATTGGGGTTACCTGGACTGTGCCTTGGACTAAGCACTTCACTGGTTCTTTCGAGATTTTTTAAAATTTGTTTCAAGTTTCAACTTTCTGTTACTTAAGAGGTTACCTTCTGAGTCTTTCTGCCATTTTACACAGCGCTAATTGGAGGAAGGGCACTGAGCAAAGCTCTGATCTGTGATACATAACTTTAAGTATCCTGCTTTTTGCTTATTTTTATAGTTATTGCTTATAGATATTTATAGCACTTTTATTGTCTGCTGCATACTTTGTACTGTATTTTATAGCTATAAACTAATCTGCACGGTTGTACTAATTTTTTCTGCATCACAGGGCCTAATAAATAAGGTTTTTACTGTCACACTGTTTGTAGATCTTTTCTAGCTAGTTTTTGTTCTGATTTCCAGCCAAGGAGTGTATCATATAACTGGTTTGCTTGCAGTTAAAAGCATTCTCTAAAGTCTCCTTGATCCTTTATCTGTTTAAAACTTTCATTTAAAGGCTCACTGCTGTTTTTCTGCTGAGATAAACATTTCTGTAGTGTTTTCTGCCTAAGTAGTGTTAGGTAGTAGCTGGAGCATTGCCCATATTCAGGCTTGTCTTCTGGACCTAGTTGCTTGCAGAGGCTGTGTGTCTGAGCACATGTTTCAAGTCATCTTAGTTTAGCAGAAACCATTTTGCATTTTAGTGAGAGCGTAATGTTTATGGTCATTGGCTGATTGGGTTTACCTGGACTACGGCTTGGATTAAGCATCTCATTGGTTCTTTGGAGCTTTTTTAAAGTTGTTTCAAGTTTCAACTTTCTGTTACTTAAGAGGTTACCTTGTGTGTGTGTTCTGCCATTTTACACAGAGCTAATCAGAGGAAGGGCACTGAGCAAAACTCTGATCTGTAATATATAACTTTAAATATCTTTTTTTTTTTTGCTTATTTTACTCGTTATTGCTTATAGATATTTATAGCACTTTTATTCTCAATGGCATACTTTTTTTTCAAATAATGTTTTATTTTCCAAATAATATAATGTTTAACAATACAATAATCAATAAACAAGTATTATAAACCTTTATATATACTATGTATAATTGTCCTGAACAAAGGAGGGAAAAAAATTAATAAAATATATGAAATTAGTAACAAAAATATATAATATTCAATTAATAAAGTATAAAGTTACAGATTAGTTATTTAGGGTTCATTTTTAATGTCTCAACAAGAGTTAAATTTTTTTCCCAAGGATGATTGTTTGTCCATGTTTTAGGTGAAAGTCTCGATTTCTTCACCTTGATTTCTAATGTCGCTGTTTCTTCCATCAATCTCAAGAATTCTTCCAGAGTAGGTTCTTATGAAGACTTCCACTTTCTAGTTATACATTTCCTTGCCACAGATAGTATGGACCAAAGTAGGTATAGATCTTTTTTTATTCATTCCAATAGTATCATTAACATTTAAGAGGACTAAAGATTTGGTTAAAATAAAGGTATCTGTGAATATAGCTTGGAGAAAAATAGTAATTTTTTCCCAGAATTGTTTTATATTAATACAATCAAAAAATGTATGAGACCAATCAGCTTTACAGTTTAAAGAACATCTCCAACAAATGGATTTATCAAATGAATTGAATTTGGCTAGTTTATCAGGTATAATAAATGCCCTGTGAATATATTTCCATGTAAATAGTTTCCATACTTGTAAATTAAATGTTAAGTTAACAGAACATTAACAATTTGTTTTACTCTCAATTGATAGATTAGTGCAACATCCTTTTGCTATGAAATTCCAATATCTTGCATTAGGGTAAGTTTTATATGTTATTAATATTTTGTATAATTTTGAAATTAGATTCGTCCAATTATAATTGTCGTAAATAACTTCAGATATTAGACTTATCAAATTTGGACTAGTTGTATAAGGAGAATTAATCATTTTACTATTAAGATCCTTAACATATAATAATATGCTTTATAGTATCAACCAATCTGCTGATGGAATGTCATATTTATTCTGAATTTGTTTAATGTCTAATACTACTTGATTCTCTATACAATGTTGCCAACAAGTGAAGTCTTCCCCTCCCATCTAGTTAAAATAGCATTATGAATTTTATTGAAGAAATTATTCGAAGGGCTAAAGGGGATTATCAAGTCTAGCCAAATCTTAATATCCATGTTATTATATATAAATCTTCTGAATAAATTGTAAATATTATTTATTTAATTTAAGTTTGTTGGTTTTGTTATATTATATTGAATATTAACAGTCAATATGTGCCACATCCTATTATTTTGTTCACTTAATATACTATTTTTAATTACTTTATTTTCATTTAGAAAAATAATAGTGTGCAATGTTTTCCATATTAAAGAATAATTAGGATCTATCCAATTAATGATAGTTCTTAATATGGAAGCTTTTATATATGATTCTAGATCTGGAAGTTTACTTCCACCCATTTCCCAAGATCTAATATGATGTGTATAGGCTATTCTATTTCTTTTTGGATGCCAAAGAAAGTTTAATAGAATTTTATTTATTTCTTTCAAGATTTTCTTGCTAGGTTCTATAGGAATAGCTTATGCAATGTAATTAATTTTTGGAAGTATTGTCATTCTTATTATTTGTAATCTGTCTTCAAATCTCAAGAACATTTTATTCCAGCTTACTATTAACATTTTTATTTTATTAATTATGTTGCTATAATTTGTGGCTAATGTAGATTCTAAATTATCACATAAATATTTTATTATGGGAACTTGTTTTCCTATCACACAATTTGTAGTTAAGGTAAATACTGTTTTTTTATTCAAATGTATATAATTAGATTTTCCCTTGTTAAATCTAAGGCCGGAAATATGATAAAACCTTTCCACTATTTCATCTAGTTTTTGTACTGATTTCTCAAAGACAGATAATGTAAGTAAAACATCAGCAGCAAATAACATAATTTTTGAATTGAGTTGACCATATACATCTATGCCTGATATATTAGAGTTGTGGCGTACTAATGAGGCAAATAATTCAATTCCTAAGGCAAACAGGATGGGAGACATTGGACATCCCTGCTTTGTATCTTTGGTTATTTCAATAGCCTTCGAGGTAAATGGCCCAAGTTTTACATAAGCCAAATTGTTTTTATAAATATTCTTTATTAGCATAATAAAATTAGTAGGAAATTCAAACAATTCCAAAGCCTTAAAAAGAAAATCCCAGCTCAACGAATCAAAGGCTTTTTCTATATCCAAAGCTACTATTAGAGCTTCTTGGTTGTTTATGTTTAGAAAATCTATGAGTGTTAGAATTCTTTGTATATTGTTATGTATGTGTCTTTTATAAATTAATCCTGTTTGATCCTCATTTATTATGTGTGTCAATGATTTTTTAATTCTACTAACTAATATTGACATGAAGATTTTATAATCATTGTTAAGTAAACATATTGGCCTATATGATTTACATTGTAAAGGGTCTTTGTTTTCTTTTGTAAGGGGTGTAATTAAGGAGTATCTCCATGAAATTGGAGTTGTATTTTGTGCTATAATTTCATTCAAAGTTTTATGAAACAATGATATTACTGAAGATGGAAATATCTTATACAATTCATTAATTATTCCATCATTTATACCATGAAAGAATTTTTCCATTTAGATAGGCTTTCAAGGTATCCCAAAAATTATTTATATTTATTTCAGTAGTGTAGTTTATATCAAAAAAGAATTGCACTTCTGAATCTAGCCAAGGTTTAATTTTTTAATTTTGTAATGTAAGCTGGAATTCTTGACATAAAAATTAATTTGTTATAATCTGCATGTATTTTGAGAATTAATGAATTATAGCCTGAAAAGGGACAAGGGATTATGGAAAATGTTATTATTTTTGAATTTAGCTCCTGAGATATGAAGATTTTATCAGTTCTTGTATGTGTCCCAAATCTGTGGTCTTGGTGTGAAAATAATAATGGATTGTTCTCCTTATAACTAAATGTATCAATTAGATTTAAACTTTCTTCCCATTTCTTAAGTAGCTTCCCTATAGAACTTATACATACATTTCTTTTGCTTGTAGTCTCTGATTTATCTAATATACAATTAAAGTCACCTCCCAAAGTCAAATTTCCTTTATATACTCTAGTTATTAGATCCATGTGTTTTCTAAAGTTCCCCTAGTATTTTTCTTATATGAAGAGTGAAATAAGATCAAATATTCTTTAGGATTCCTGCTACATGTATAATTTGTTTTGAAGTGAGTCTCTTGAAGAAATACTACTTGTACTTTATTTAATTTCATATATCTTAATAAATTAGATCTTTTCCTTGGATTGTTTAAACCATTATTGTTTAAGGATAAAATAGTCAAGTCTATTCTCAGTATTTAACTTTACATCATATTTGTTTTGTATTATATTTTGTAATACCATACCAAATGTAAAATGTGTAATTACTGTGTTAATAATTCTCATTGTAGTCAGTATTTTAATTTTGGTCAAATAACTTAAAATAGAATTTAGTTCAGACCAATAAAAAAAAAGAAAAGAAAAATGCCAAAATTACTTGTATAACAACAAGTATATATAAATATTTGAAAATGGGTTCACTTGGCCCAATGGACCATACTGGCAAACAAACTTCAAATAAAATAAATAAATAAAAAATAAATAAAAATAAATATATTTGTAAACCCTATAATGTACATAAAGTGAAATACAATTCCAATCTGCTAGATGAGAAGAAATCTAACAGATTGCCTACCATAACTTCCCTCATGAAAAAAGAAAGAAAAAAACCTAACCCCTTTCAAGCTCCAGTACACCTTTTCTCTTATCTTGGAGTTTTAACAATATTAGTTATTATTTTCCCTATATAACTATTAATAATGAATTAACATAATGTATGGAAATGAGCATTGATTTGATAATACAATTTAATTTTAGATTAGATTAGACTTCTTTTTCAGAATATAATCATCCTATCATGCACTACTTAAACATTCATAAAGTAAAATCTCATTTATAACACAGTAAATGTTGCACATTAGTTCTCTTTAGCCTGAGAGTAGTATATATACATATTAATAGTCTCCAATATTCTGATATGACCAATATACTAATGATTATGTCAGATAAACACTCTCCTACATACTAAAAATATATTATAACTGAGTGAAGTAGATTTAGAAATGTATCAATAAGTGAAGATAAATACGGACAAGTCTATTCAGAACACTTGAATCATACTACAAAAATTATGTAGTCCATAGAATGAACCCTTAGAGTTGTGTTCACTAGCAATGATAATGTAAATATGTTTGAGTGAACAATACAGGTCATAAATCTCTAAGTATCACCCACATGCTTTCAATTAGAGACAAATTAAAGCATAACCAAATTCAGTTTATTTTATGTCCACCCATGAATGTAGTTGTGACAAATTGAAAGAAAAAATGAAGAAAGACAACATTAGACCATAGTGATCACTCACTGATGATGAAACAGAAGCAATTTGCCCTGATAAGTGGCCACATGGGTGAGCAATTTATAAACTTCTTAATACTAATGCATAGTTATATCACTTCATATTATGAAAATATCATCATAGAATATTGAACAAAATGCTAGTCAAGACAGAGCATTATTGAAGCTGTTCTGCACAGCCACAGTTCCTTAGAACCTTTATAATAGAGTGTTTATCAAAGACTGTGCCATGCAGCAAGATACAAGAGTAGGCAGACTTCCTACTTTGTTATTAAATTGTTAAAAGTAAAGACTCTCTAAAAACTACAAAACCTATTAAGCTGAACAGTGCCTTAAGAAATCTCTCTATCTCATATCTATTTAATTAGTGTTCTACTTGAATTTCTCATCACGAATTACAATTTACAAATTTGAACAAAGCAGACCATGAAGACATTTTCTCATGGGCCCTTCACTTTAAAGAAATAAAGATGAAATTCCAAGGTGAACTCATTTTACCAACCATCTCACTAAGAAACTGACAACCTTATTATTTAAACAGTTGTCATTATTCAGTAAAAATATCAGCTGCATAATAGTCAGCTATACAACTAATGTCTAAAGGATTAAAGGTAGTTTATGTTATAAATCCCTGCCTTACCCAGATGTGTAGCATACAGAATATCATTTAGGATTTGCGTTTCTTAGGAACCTATGTCTGTAAATGTGTAATTCAAACAATTCTTGGTAAAATGAATGACATCTAAACTACTTTATTATGCTAATTTATGTGCAATTTTACTGTAGGTTTCCCAGTACTTCCCCATCATCAAGGCAACTCCCACAATACATCAACAGGCACTCGCAAGACTGTCTGAGATGCCAATTTTATGAGTAATAGAACTATGGTTTAATGTTTTGTTGGGAATAAATCAACTGTTCATCATAGAAATAAGTACACATGCCCACACAATTTAGTAGTGCAGTTAAACAACTACTTGCATGTTGGTGTAAGAATGTTGGCTAATTACCAGCATCTTTGCCACTTTACTGAAAGTTGAACCCCACTTACCAAAGATTAGAAAGCACTAAAGGGTGAGGAGAGTAATCAGTAATTTACTATCTACTGTATTCATTATTTATTTGGTTACTACTTAATCAATTCTACTGAACATGTCTAGGCAGTGTGAGCAGAGGAAAATAACAACACTGCACAGTACAGGGTTTACTATGTTATCTAATAAAGCAATGTGCACATTATATTCAAATAAGCAGGAGTTATAAGTACAAGGTAATAAGTCCCTTTGCGGCTTCTGAATTTAGATGATTTCTGTTACCAGGTTAATGACGTATTC